>NC_083227.1:146428561-146734773 GCF_032191835.1 Heteronotia binoei | reverse complement strand
GAATCAGCATTGCTGTCAGATGACCATCTAGCTTCTGTTTAAAAACCTCCAAGGAAGGAGAGCCCACCACCTCCCAGGAAGCCTGTCCCACTGAGGAACTGCTCTGTCAGGAAGTTCTTCCTAATATTTAGCTGGAAACTCTTCTGATTTAATTTCAACACATTGGTTCTGGCCCGACCTTCTGGGGTAACAGAAAATAACTCTGCACCATCTATCCAGGCTAAACATACCCAGCTCTTTCAACCTTTCCTGATAGGACTTGGTCTCCAGCCCCCCCCCCCCCCCACACACACACACGCACACAATCTTTGTTGCCCTCCTCTGGACTTGTTCCAGCTTGTCTATATCGTTCTTAAACTGCGGTACTCAGAGCTGAACACAATATTTGGTGTGAGGTCTAACCAGAGCAAAGTAAAGCAATACCATCACTTCACATGATCTGGACACTACTTCTGTTGATACAACCCAAAATTGCATTTGTCTTTTTAGCCACCACATCACACTGTTGACACATGTTCAGTGTACGGTCCACTAAGACTCCTAGATCCTTTTTGTACATACTACTGCCAAGACAAGTCTCCTCCATCCTATAATTATGCATTGGATTTTTCCTACCTAAATGCAGAACTTTACATTTATCCCTGTTAAAATTCATTTTATTGGTTTTAGTCCAGTTTTCCAGCCTGTCAAGATCATCCTGTATTCTGTCTCTGTCTTCTACTGTATTTGTGACCCCTCCCTAATATCATCTGCAAATTTAAGAAGCATTCCCTCTATTCCTTCATCCAAATAATTTATAAAGATGTTGAACAAAACAGGTCCCAGGACAGATCTTTGAGGCACTTCACTTGTCACTCCTCTCCAAGAGGATGAAGAACCATTCACATGCACTCTTTGGGTGCTATCTGTCAACCAATTACAGATCCACCTAACAATAACAGGATCCAAATCACATTTCACCAACTTGTCAAGAAGAATACTATGTGAAACCTTATCAAAAACCTTACTGAAATCAAGATAAACTATGTCTACAGCATTCTCCTGATCGAGCAAGGTAGTAATTTTCTCAAAAAAAGATCAGGTTAGTCTGAAACTACATGTTCTTGAGAAACCCATGCTGGCTCTTAGTAATCACAGCCATCTTTTCTAAATGCTCAAGGACTGAGTTTGATGATTTGTTCTAAAACTTTTCCAGGTATATATGTCAAACTAACAGGTTTGTAGTTACCCAGATCCTCCTTCCTCCCCTTCTTGAAGATAGGGACAACATTTGCCCACCTCCAGTCTTCTGGCACCTCACCTGTTCTCCAAGAATTCTCAAAAATAGTGGCCAGAGTCTCAGAAATTATGTCTGCAAGTTCTTTTAGTACCCTTGGATGTAGCTCATCTGACCCCAAGAACTTAGTTTCATTTAAATAAACTAGATGATTATGTACTACCCCTATGCTGATCCCAGGTTGCAACTCGCTTCCCTCATCATATATTCTGTTTTTGCCATATTGATCACTGTTTCCCTCAAGAAAAGTAGGAACTGAGCAGTTCTGCCCTTTCTCTATCACCTGTTACAATTTCACTTTCCTGTCCCAGCAAGGGGCCTACCATGTCCTTTATGGAGCCACCTTGGCTTCTTTAGGCTCCTCCCATTTTTCGTTCTCAAAGGAATTGTTTGTGATTGTGCCTTCAATATTTTGCTTTTAAGGAATTTCCACCCCTCTTCAGCTCCCTTAAGTATTTCTGACTATGGGATTTTACCCAGCATCATTCTAAGTTTGTCAAAATTTGTTTTCTTGAAGTCCAACCTATATGTTTGATTATGTACAGCTTTTCCCTTCCCCAAGACTGTAAATTCCAAAATCACATGGTCACCACTACCCAGGGTGCCTACTTCCACCTTATCAACCAGCTCTTCCTTGTTCGTGAGAATCAAGTCCAAGATAGCAGATTCCCTTGTTTCCTTCTCTACTTTCTGGAAAATGAAATTGTAAGCAAGACAAGTCAAGAATTTATTTGACTTTTCATTTTTAGCGGAGCTGGACTTTCAACAGATGTCCGGGTACTTGAAATCTCCCATGGTCACTGTTTCCCTTCTTTTTGAGAACTTTGCAATCTGTTATAGGACTATCTAAATCCTTTGCCTGGCTTGGTGGTCTATAGCAGACACCCGCCATCATACATGTAAACTATTGGGGGGGGGGGCCTCAGGTGCTTGAGCCCCCTCCAGATTTTTTTGGGGGGGGGGCTGAGCTTCCTCTGGGATACCAATATGGGACTGGGGGGCTCAAGGGCTCAGGCCTCCTCGAGGCAACCAGTACCAGGCATAGTGACAAACTCTTTTGAGTGCCCAGACACAATGGACACAAATCTGACATCAATAATCACAAGACTGAAAAACCTGTAGGAGAACACTTGAACATTCCTGAACACTTAATGGGGACCTCAGGGCAGCTGTTTTATTGCACAGTTGCTTTAAATGCACAGCAACTGCTTTCTGTTCTGTGGTAGCTCAGAGACTCCAGCTATGCATTTACAACATGAACATTTCTATGATGCCATGATTTTGTAAATTTCTGTACGTTACCTTTATGAATAAGGCAGAACCAAAACTCCTGTAAATGAACATTCAGGAAAACTTTTTAAAACGTTTCCCTAAAGGCTTTTCTGTGTTGCCTTTTACTGTCAAATTTGTGACCATTAGTTTATCCTATGCACATGATATGCATGTTTGCAGATCTTAAAGTGACTATTCATTCTAAAAGTGAATTTCAAAAACAGGACACAGCAGGAGCCTGCTGAGATACCACTATAACCACTGGCCAACTCCCACCTTTTCCTGGTTTTGGCCCAGCCCAGGGGCATTATTAGGGGGAAAGGAAAGGTCCCCTGTGAAAGCACCGGTCGTTTCCGACTCTGGGGTGATGTTGCTTTCACAACGTTTTCACGGCAGACTTTTTACAGGGTGGTTTGCCATTGCCTTCCCCAGTCTTTTACACTTTCCCCCCAGCAAGCTGGGTACTCATTTTACCGACCTCGGAAGGATGGAAGGCTGAGTCAACCTTGGGCCGGCTACCTGAATCCAGCTTCCGCTGGAATCGAACTGTGAGGCTGCAGTAGAGCAGCAGCCCCTTCTGATGCTGGTTGATGGAGAGGACACAGAAACGCATCAGAGATGTGTCTATCTCTGAGGCAAGATTGTTTTGGCAGTTTAGTCAGTGTTTCCAGACCTGCAGTAGGTAGGAGATAGGGGAGCCAGCCAATGGGAACCCAGAGATGGTAACTGACCCATGATGGACCAATGGTTTGTTGACTGCACCCATCAGCCAATGGGGGCACTTTATTTGGCCACCCTCCATAGGGGAATTATGGTGGTACTGTTAATTATATTCTGGATATAGATAACTGCTGTTTGAGGACTATTTGTTCTTTTTAACTTATTGTTATTTAATTAAAAGTTGTAATATATATATATATATATATTCCAATTTTATTAAATATTTTATTTTATCTCTCTCTCTCTCATCTGTCTATGTGTAATTTTGTCTATGTGTAATTTTGATGGATCTACTATTGGAAGCCGCCCTGAGCCACTTGTGGGAAGGGCGGGATATAAATCTTAAATAAATAAATAAATAAATAAATATCTATCTATGGAAATCACCAAGATGTACTTGCACAACAAATATCCAGTTAAGCAACTGTATTATTCATATACTTTAGTAAATACCTGGTCAATAAACTTTCTAATGTTTCAATATTTGTTATTTCAATGGTTCCTGGTACCATATTATTGTATGCTACCAAGTACCAGAGGAGTGGCTGTGGAACAACGATAGAACATGTGCTTCATAAATAGAAGGTTCTAGGTTCAATCACCTAATGTATGGTTAAAAGAGTTGTTGGTAATGTTAAATACCTCGACCTGACACCTTGGAGACCCACTGCCTGTCAGAGTAGACCATACTGACCTTGATAGATGAATGATCTGACTCAGTATAAGACAATATAAAAATAAAACAGATGTCAAACTACCTGTGATTTATGCAGCAATGTCACTCATTCCTGAGCACCCTGGAAGTACTGTTGGAAACTTTTTATTTAATCTCCACAAAGGGATATTGCATTTGCCCATTACTTAATGCTCTATAGTTTGGAAGTGGGAAAATACAGCTCTTCTTGTAAAAAAAAAAAAAAAACCATCCATTTTTATTGTGATTGTCATTCACAATTTGGTTTTTTCAAGTGTCATGAGAACAGTGAGCAATCTCCTGAGAAGTCCAGAATCCAGTTTTTCTCGAGCATGTGCAGATTCTCAGGCCAAAAAACACATTATGCTGGATGGTCTATGATTGATCTTACCAATGATTTTTTTAAAAAATCAGAATAGTAGCTATGCAGATCCAGTTTAGATCTGGGTCTCAGTGATGGGGAGTGAAAGGAATTTACCCTCCCCTCATGCATTTTTGTCAGCCAAAACAGATACACACATCCTGTACTGTTGGGGGGGGGGGTTGGGCGGGTTACCCATGCTGGTGCGAGGAAAGTACCTTTCTGAGCAAATGACAGTGTGGGGGACACTTGCAATCAGTAAAACTACTCAGGGAGAGGGTTAAAACTCTTATACCCATCATATCACAACTCATCTGGTGTTGTCCATGGCCCATGAAGCTATTATTGCCTTTTTAAAACAGTGGACATATCTAATCCAGATCTTTCAGCATTTCATCTGATCAGATGATAGTAAGATTAGAAATAAACTGGGATCCCGGAACTGGAAAAAAACTGCCTCCCAAGTCCAGTTCATTATCTGAGAATGTCATTTGTATATGTTGCATCTTTAAGATTAGCCTTTTTTCATTTATTGAAGGGGAAGAAGATTTTATCTGCTGTTCTAACTTCCATGCATCGATTCGAAAGTCAGAATAGAGTCCATGTGCATACAGTTGGCCAAAAACTGAGAGTTCCAGAGTAGTCCCCTACATTTGTACTCTCCTAGGAAATAATCTAACCTATGAACCATATAACCCAGTGAAAGGATAAAGTATTACTTAAAGGTTTGTTCTTGACTCCATCTTCTTTTCAGGCTGGTGATTTTTCTCCCAGTGCGGGTTCAAGAAAATCATGGAGGAGGACAACTGTCTGCCACACCCCCCCCCCAAAAAAATAATAATAATGAAAAGAGAGATTGCCAGCCAACCAGAAGAGTGCTGCTTTGATCTCCACTAAGTTCACCTAGGCAATCTAACCAACAAAAATTGACTATACAGTGAAAAGGTGCACTTGATTATTCTGAGTCAGTCTTTAAGGAAATTGAGGGGGGGGGGGAGAATTCTGCAATTCCAATTCTTCAAAAACTGGCTCTTGAGATGTTTACCAAAACAATGCTTAGATGAAGAAGATACACATTTTACTCATTAGACTTGGTGGGAGAAGTAAAGGGGGAGGAGAAAGCAATATTCTGGATGCTTTGAATACCTTTGATCCCACCCCATGCTTTACACCAGAGTAGACATACTAAAGCCAGTTGAGCTCCTTTCATAAGGCAATAATGCCTTGCCCATGTGTTCTAGGGCAGGCTTGTCCTGGAAGCATGATTGTATGTGATGGGTGGGAAACACAGGTCATTTTCGCACTTACCTTATTCCGGAGCGACGTCCCTCTTCACCGCGCAGCGTCTGCGCGGATTTCGCACTACTTGCTCCGCAGAACCCGGAAGTCCCGCGGCTTTTGCGTCGCAAATGTAAACTTGTTTTTGGCGGTTTACATTTGCGACGCAAAAGCCGTGGGACTTCCGGGTTCTGCGGAGCAAGTAGTGCGAAATCCGCACAGACGCTGCGCGGTGAAGAGGGACGTCGCTCCGGAATAAGGTAAGTGCGAAAACAACCACAGTTTAATAGGGACTATGCAGCACCATTGAGGCTGCTGAAACACTGCAACACTTTAGCACATGTGCAAAAAAATGAGGAGAGGGGACCAGAAAATCAATCCTGAATGTGAATAGACAGAACTGTGATGGGGGGACCCTGAAATTCTGAACAGATTGCACCCATAGTGTGTTCACAGAAACCACCATGACACCCATGAAAACCTAAAAGGTTGCTGCAGTCTGGGAAATAACATAGAGAGACAGAAGATTCACCTCATGAAAGAGGATGCCTAAATTTGGAGCATCTGGTTAGCAGTGCTATATTTTCTGATCCTTTGAGATGGTGTGGTGAAGAAAACCTCAATTTCCCCACCAGACCTTATGTGGGAACTAAAAAAGCTGGCCTGTCAAACTACATCAGCCTCCAAAGATATGGAAAACAGTATTTGAAAGTTCTGCTGAATGCAGCAATGACTTTCACCTATTGGTGAGTAAGGACTGCAATGTATGGTAACAAGAAACTGAAGCCGAAGGGGCAAGGGGAGTGAAGTATGAGTCAGAACTGCAATTGCGTGGGAATATCTTTATAGCAAAGCTCTGTGGGTTTCTAGTGACTCTGTCAAGCAGTACTATGTAGAATTATGCTGGGGGAAAAAGAATCAGTAAATCTGTCTGACAACAATGGGAACCTGTTGACACTAACCCATATAAAGGCTTTCTACTAAACTAAACTGAGTTCTAACAAATATGATTACTCTCCAAATTTCTTTGGTTGTGTTCATTCTCTTTCCTTCACACAGATGCTGCCTGAATAGTGTACAGCAATCTCCTTCTGAAGTTTAGGTTTGATATGTACATTAAATATCAAATGGGACTTTACTTAGTGCAAGTATATCTACCTACGGGAGATGAGATTACTGGTAAAACTTTTTAAAAAAAAAACTAAAAAGTGATCTACCTTTGCTAGAAATGAGCAACCCAGACTTCTTTCGTGAACATGGTTGGTCAGACTGTACATTAATCTCACTGGTTCAATTCCTGGTGGACCTCTTCTCCAGTGGGCCGGTGGCAAAGCTAATGTGTGAACTGTTCAAGTATCTAATATAGAGAACCATACCTCATTTATGATGCCAGGCGCCTTTTAGCTGAATTTCTTCTTTTCCCCCTCACCTTCTGTAATTCTCTGCATAAAAATTAAGAAATCATTTTTTTTTCATTCATTATGTTTGTGGAAGTGATGAAAGATCATGCTGGAATAAATAATGTTTAAATTGCCACTGAATTTCTGTACTGTAGGAAAGCGTGTACATAGCATGGAGCTGAATACCTCTGCCTTCTACTTCAAACAAAACTACATTTCTGGACAGACCTAGTAACAGACCAAGCTTGCTTTACCCCTAGTTCCAGATGGGTGATTTGAGCCTAACAGGCACTTCTGCAGCAATTATGAGATATAATTTCTATTGTGTTGGATGAATTGTCTGCCCTGCTGAAAGTCAGGATGTTGAGGGGTGGGGTGGGGACCTCAGCCACACACAGACTCAGCTCTCAAAGTGGTAATGTCTTTCAACAAATTCATATAAAAAGGACTCAAAATTGTACATTTTCCAAATGCTATGTCCTCTTTCATGACTTTCTGGTTTTATATATATACACACACACCAAAATTACCAATTTTGCGATACTATATATATATATATATATATATATATATATATATATATATATATATATATATATATATATATATATCGCAAAATTGGTAATAATCCTAGAGAAGTAGTTATGTAAAATAACTAGAGAAGTAGTTCTGTAAGTATTATATAGTGGGTTTAAAGCATTGAGGAGACAAGGTAACAGCGATAACAGCTCTTTATTAGAGGCAGCATGGCAAGGGCTACTCCCAACAAGACTGACAAAGAGCCCGCAGCCCAAACCTATATACAACTCTAAGCTCCCGTGCAAGCTTGTCATTGGTTCATTCAAACAGGCAGGGGTCTGTGATTGGTGTAGGGCAGCAAGTATTTGGATCCCACTCCCCATTGTTCTCCAGTCCCCAAGCTCTGCTCTCCTGGCTCCAATGAGCCAGCAGGAATCACGTATTTTAAGGCACATACATAACATCCCTCCCCCAAAGTTCGCAAGCCCTACTGCACATAATCCTGTAGGTACGCTGGCTTGTGGCACTCGCGTGTTGACCATCTGAGCTCTGAGGCTGCAGATGGGGAGATTGCAGCTGCGGCTGCTGCGAGCTAGTGGGCCGGTCACATTGGTACCATGGCCAGTGGTTTGGGGTCTTCCTGATGCTCAGTTCTGGCCGGATGTTTTGGTTCCCCTTGAGGCGTGGGTGTTTGTTGAGCTGCAGCAGCCGGGGCAGCCACTTCCTCTGCCTCCGCCTCCAGACTGTCAGCCAGTGGGTCGTCTAGCCTTGCCACTCCACCCTCTTGTGCCTCACAGGACCATAACTGGTCTATGTGTCGCCTCATTGTGAATCCTCCTTCTGAAATGACCTCATACATCACCGCCCTCACTACCCTGGAGTCTCGGGCCGGTATCCATGCTGCCTCCCCCAAAGTTTTTAGCAAACACCAGGTCCCCTGTGTCAAGCCCTCTGGGTGCCCGGACCATCTTAGGTACCCCTAGTATGGTGACCGGGCGAGTAGGCATTCAGCTAGAACATGAGAAGCCATGTTGGATCAGGCCAATGGCCCATCCAGTCCAACACTCTGTGTCACACCGTGGCCAATATATGTGTGTGTGTATGCGGCAGAGCGATTCCTTGGTAGCCCACATCATCCATTCTGCTTGGCTATTTGTGGCGGGATGGAAGGGGGCCGACCTTATATGCTTTATTATATTTCGGCCACAAAAGTCTTGGAACTAGGCCAAAGTGAATGCTGTCCCATTGTTCAAGACAGTCGACAGTTCGAGACACATATTTTAAGGCACATACATAACAGTAAGAGAAATAACTACAGAAGTAGTTATGTAAAATAAACAGGAGGCTTATGGAATTTGAGAGGTGACCAAGTTTTTATCCTAGTGTGAACTTTTATAAACTATATAGAGCCCTTTTTCTCACCAAAACCTCTTTCTCCAAACTGAGTTTCTGATATCTGACTGGGGAATAATTAGAAGAACATTCATGTGAAGTCATAATTCTGATTATTGCAGAGAGTTACCCAATACATCAGGGACCAATTTCTCTAATTGTGTGGCTGTTTTGTACATTCATTAATCTTTTAAAGGTTTCCTACTAGGGCCATAATTCATGTGTATGCAACAGAAACTTTCCCCATTAAAAATGCTCTTATGTTTCAACATCAAAGCTGTACTGATTCTTTCCCTACAGAAACTCAGAACAGTACTGATGCATGTTGCTGTTAATCAACGTTTACATATATTTCTTTGAATGGTTTTATTATTTCACTGTCCAAAGGTAAAAATGTGGAAAACATGGCTGCTATATTTTGAATGTACAAACACATCTACTCTAGATTA
This sequence comes from Heteronotia binoei, assembly GCF_032191835.1. NCBI lineage: Eukaryota > Metazoa > Chordata > Lepidosauria > Squamata > Gekkonidae > Heteronotia > Heteronotia binoei. The sequence continues at coordinate 146,725,412 of NC_083227.1, read as the reverse complement.
TTGGGGAATGTGTAAAAAATATCTGTGGGTACTTACACAGGACAAAGTAATTACTGTTTTCAAAAGACATTCAGATAGCTTCAGACTTGGACATTGGGAAGGAGTAACCTTCAGATGATGCTGAAGTTCTGTAACTAGAATTCCGGATATGCTATTTGGTTTTCAAAAGCAAGCATGAGGAAAGAGAGAATGCATGGATTGTGGCCAAAACAGAGGCTCACATGCACAGACAATCACAGAGAAAAATGTAAAAGGTAGAATTAAAAGGCTACGAAATGCAAGTAATACAGTCTATAACCATATGTAAAACTTATATATGGTCACCAATTACTTCTGTTGTGACTGGTCACTATTTGCTTGTCTTGGTTATGTTTGAGTTTCAAATACTGGTCTTACAGTCTGTTCTTGCATCTCATCATCTTTTACAAGGTAGCCAGTTCTTACTACATGTACACTTGGCAGCTTTAGGCAAACCACCTCCTCTTAGTTCTCATATAAAATATTTGAAAAACAGTTAGATGTAATGGTTAGACTACTGGGCTAGGAGCTGGGAGATGTTGGGAAAATCTGCCTCCAGACATGAAATTTGCTTCATGGCCTTTAACCAGACGCTTGTTCTTTCTCTGTCAACCTAACCTAGCTCACAATAAATACAATCAGGGAAGTAAGATTTATATATACTGCCCTGAGCTCCTTGGAGACAGAGTGAGATAAAAACTCAAGAGATGTTGCACAGGGGAAGAAGGAAGCCTTCCCAACCACCACCACCACTTGGCACCCTTTTTACTGGGAACCTTTCCATTCTGTGCCCTTTGACCAGGTCTCAGATTCAGCAGGAGCTCACAGGAGCACAGCTCCTGAACCTTTCTGAGGGTTCCCCCTCCTCCTCCCCACCTTATCCATTGAATAATATGTGCAGCTGCATAACAATCCCTGGATGAGCTCCACCACCTATTTTTTCTACAAAGTGACCTCTGCCTTTGACCAACTCGGCTCTGCCCTCAAACCTGACCGGGTGTAAGTGAGGGAGCCACTCTGAAACTTAGGGGGCATTTTTTGCATTCAAATCCACCCCTGAAGATAGCTGGTGAATTTTGTACAGGGGTGTGGGTGGATGGGCGGGTGGAATACGTTTAGTACAGCATGATTACTTTAGTCAATTCTGGTTCCTTCATGTGTACATAAAGATCTTATAAAAGGCTATCTTATATTGTGCCAACCAATTGGTTAATTTAGCTCAATACTGTCTAGCTTGAGTAGCTTGAGTAGCTTGAGTAGCTTGAGTAGCTTGAGTAGCAGTGGCTCTGTAAAGTCTTTGGGAAAGAAGGGTGTTATGTCCGTGGAATAATACATAGAGACTCTGTGAGCTTCATCCCTGCAAACAATAGAATACCTGGATCGAAACAGCAGCAGCCTGGTTGGTTGGGCTGCTCTGGACTACCTATAGGGAGCTAGTGGGCTAGTTTGAATGCACCTATGGGTCGGGAGTGTGGTAGAGTCTCACTCTTTATAACCAGGCCACAGCCTGGGGTTTGCATGCTTGTACATAGTTCATCATCATCATCATCATCATCATCATCATTTTATTTATATCCCGCCCTCCCCGCCGAAGCAGGCTCAGGGCGGCTAACAACACAAATCAATACATACATTGTACAGTATATTTAAACAAAACCAATTTAACAGTTTAATTAAAATTCTATTAAAATTCTAAAACGATAAGATTAATATTAATATGTTGGTGCTATTATACAGATGGTGAGTTTACTTAGCAGTCTCTCTCTTTAGTCGGTGAAGGCCATTCGAAAAAGGATGGTCTTGCAGGCCCTGCGGAACTGTTCAAAGTCCCGCAGGGCCCGCATTTCTTCCAGAAGCTGGTTCCATAGGTGTGGAGCCATAACAGAGAAAGCCTGAGGGCGGGTACTCTGTAGTTTTACCTCTTTCGGCCTGGGAATAGTCAGCAGGTTCTTCCCTGCTGACCTCAGTGCTCTCTGGGGTTCGTATGGGGAGAGACGGTCCCTAAGGTACGCAGGTCCTCAGCCATATAGGGCTTTAAAGGTGATAACCAGCACTTTGTAATGAATCCAGTATGTAACTGGCAGCCAGTGCAGTTCACGCAGCCCCGGCTGTATATGCTCCCATTTTGGTTGATAGCACTTGAGTAAAAGATGCTGATCCATACTCTGGGAGTCCTCATTCTTTCTACTGAACCCAGTATTTAACACTGACAGCGAGGATGGATCCTGATGAGCGAGCTGAGCCTGTCTGCACTACCAGTGCACCGCACTGCTGCCACCTGCTGCTGCATCACACCATGCTCTACATCAAGAAACCATGGCTGCAGCTCCAGGTCTGCTCCCAGGGTCTGACCCCACATATCCCAAGCTGTGGGAGTCATGGATGGAATATCTGAAATATTACTGGAGTTCTAGGAGATCAATGGTGCTGCCAGAAAGAAGGCACTGCTGCTCAGCTCCTACGGAATTGCCACACTGGAGCTCGCCCAAAGCCTGATTGCACACCTCTCACTCCATGGTGCCACCTACAACCAGATCTTCACAGCACTGACAAGCCATTTTGTGCCACAGCCTACCTGCCTGGCCCGCCACTTCAACTTCTTCAAGCAGAACCAATGGCCCAATGAGTCTGCAGCGGACTACATCACTGCCCTGCGTAAGTTAGCCCTCTGGTGTGAGTTCCCCAGCCTGGAAGATGCTCTATTCAACCGCTTCGTCTTCAGTCTCCAGGACAAGAAGCTTCAGCGGAAGCTCATGGGCCAGGGGGACGCCACCCTCCAGAAGGCGATCTGGGAGGCAGCAGCCTATGAAAAGGCTTGAGAGGCCTGCAGCCCCAGGTCTAGCCACTGCGCCACCGCCATACACCAGACTGCCACCTACTCTGACTCGGACACATCAGACAGCAAGGTATACAACGTCCTGCGGGTATACAACCATCCAGTTGCCCTGTTGGGTTCCTGCTGAGTCCGCATAATGAAATCAGGCACCATGCCAGCCTGCACAAGCTGCAGGGACCCCCCACACACACACACACACAAACACCAATCCTGTCGCTTCAGGGACCACACATGTTGGATGTGTGGGAAGATGGGCCACCTCACTTGGGTCTGCCACTTGAGGTCACCAAGGGAAGCACATGCCAGAGCCACCTTGAGGAGACAAGCCACCCAACAGGGATCTGTGCAACAGGAGGAGCTCCATGCCACCTCCACACAGCTATCTTCTGCTACATTCCATTGACCCCGATCCAGGCCTAGCACACCAGATCTTGCTGGTGGAAGACCTTCTGGACCTGCCCATCCACGCTGTGGACACTGCTCATCACTCCGCCAAGGTCTGCATCCTCTCCCACATTTTGGACTGGGTGTGGAGGGAATGGCCCATCAGCTGGGTGGGCCCCGATTTTACAGTATTTGCTTCCTGCCAGGATGAGCTTTCAGTTCACAAGGGCTGTCTGTTGTGGGGGGACCAGGTGGTAGTTCCACCACCTCCGCTCCAGCGTGTGTTGTCCATCCTGCACAAGGCTCACCTGGGGATCGTGCAGATGAAGGCGCTCACCTACAGCTACGAGTGGTGGCCGAGGATAGACGGGGAGATCAATGCATGGGTCAAGGGTTGGCCCTGGTTAGTATTTGGATGGAAGACCACCAAGAAACATCAGGTCACCCACATGGAGGCAGGCAATGGCAAACCACCTCTGTTAGTCTCTTGTCTTGAGAACTCAAGAGGGTCACCATATATCAGCTGTGACTTGACAGCAAAAAATAGAGATGAAGGAGATGCTCTTTGGCTTGGATCCTACAACTCCATTTCACCAATGACAACTTTTGCCATTACACTGAACAAAATATAAGAAGATATTTGAAAAGTTGATCTCTTAAAACAGAGCCATCCCTTTGCCAACCAACAATCTCTCCACTGAGGGGGGGAGCTAATTACATACACTGCTGCTGATACTATTCTTACCTAAATGTTTATGTTTCTGCTTGTTATTCCCAGACATTTAATCAGTCATGGCAGTCTAACTTTCAGAGGGCATTACCATCACTTGATTATTTGTTTCATGAGGATTTCAGCAGGAAATTGCCCTCAGGCGTTTTGACAAGTTTCTGCAGCCGGATGAGAAAGTATTGATTGCTGATATGTATATTCAGAGTGGGATAGATGAGGGCTATCTGCACAAGTCATTGGGGTGGTGGGGGGCGCGGTATGGGCAATGCAATTACTACAGATCTGGGGGATGGGAACAGAACACCCAAAATGTAGCTTCATGTTTCTGATTTGGTCCACAGAAACCTTGGCTTCATGAACTGACTGTTAATGACTAAAAGATCTTCAACAAATTAAAAGAGGTTTACACGGTGTGACCTTTGCAAATTTTAATGATGTATCTCTATATAAATGGAAGGTAAGGATTTATAAAGTTAAACATCTTTAAACCACAGAGCCTTTTGTAGTCCTGAAATTAATGAAGCTGTTCCTGAGCACTGCAGTGACTGCATATTGTAGATTAAAGCTGTCTTTTTCTTACCTTATCAGTGCTAATAAAATATCACTCTCTTTTAAAAGTTGAGCTTTTATTACAAGCAGGAACATCTGAGAAATTTTTCAGCAGCAATAGCATGTCCGTTGATAATACTCTATGCCCTGTGTATCTCTTCCGTCCTTAGGTCAAACCAGTCAAGAAGTAGAGATATCCATATATAAAGCTCCCAAACATTTAAAAAAAAATAGCAGGAGCTCAGGATCTTGATTCACATTTGGGCTATGGTACAGGGGGAGGTGCTTTTTTACTGTGCTGTTTTCTTGACTTTAACCGTCCCTTGGATATAGTTTTAGGTGGGTAGCTGTGATAATCTGTAGTAGCAGAGTAAAATTTGAATCCAGTAGCACTTTGAAGACCAACACAATTTTTGAGGGCATAAGCTTTCGCGAGTCAAACCTCATTTTGTCAAATACCATGGAATCGCCTTGATACAGGACATGTCTGTTTTGCTCCACTGAAGCAAACTGCAGTTCTTGTTAGGTCACTTCAGATCAAGAAAATGGTGCAGGGTGAAAAACCTTAACCCCCTTCCTTCCATAACATGGTCCTGATCTGAATCAGGGTTCCACTGTCTATGAAGAACTCCAAGAACCCAGGGAGGGATGGTGGCTCAGTGGTAGAGCATCTGCTTGGGAAGCAGAAGGTCCCAGGTTCAATCCCTGGCATCTCCAAAAAAGGGTCCAGGCAAATAGGTGTGAAAAACCTCAGCTTGAGACCCTGGAGAGCTGCTGCCAGTCTGAGAAGACAATACTGACTTTGATGGACCAATGGTCTGATTCAGTATAAGGCAGCTTCATATGTTCATATATATGTTCAACCCTGCCTGGTTTGGCAATAAGGGGCTCAACAAAAATGAGCAATAAAATGTCCCTCTACCAAGTTTTAATTAACAAAAACCTTTGTGATTGCTCCAGAATTCCACTTTAACTGAAGCTTAAAAATCTAAAGGTTCCAGGTCGGTTAATATAACTTTCTTATTTAGGCAAATACTGAAGGTTACTGTTGGGGGATTTCTACTGTACCCCCAACAATTTATACCAAAATCAAAACCTGCAGTTACCAAAACAACCTGCAGTTATCAGAAGGCTAATACATACTCACTAATAAGTTTTAAGACCTTGTAGATAAACTTTATCTGACTCCAAGTTTCTCAAAGCAAAAACAGTTTATTAGACTCCAAGTTTCTCTTTAAACAGAAGGCTTCAGATATATGAATAGAAAGGCAGAACAGATTACATTAGTACAGTTGCTCTTACAGTTCCTTTAGACTTAAGAAGACTCCTTTAGAAGGTTTAAAAAATATGGATAGAAAACGAAACAGAAACCGTTACACAGAATTCAGTCAAGCACAAGCATAACATACAATAAAACAATAATGAAAAATATGTCCCAACTTATCCCAATTAGTCTACATTTTCCCATTTAGAATGTAAGTCTCAAATCCCATTCTATATTGGAGATCTTCAAAATAAGAGTTGTTAGACTCATGGCTTGACCATGAAGTCAGCCCACGGTCTAAGTCCCAATTAGCTTGGCATGATTGACACAGAGAGAGCCTCTTGTGTAATCAGCAGCTCGTCTCTAGAAATCCACAGCTTTTAAAGGCTCCAGTTGACCCAATATCAGATCTACTGAGTCACACAGCTGTGCTTCTGTTGTCAACAATTTTGCAGCCAAATAATCAGAACTAACTCAAAACAATCATGGTTGCTGTTGTCCATAGTTCATAAGAACATAAGAACATAAGAGAAGCCATGTTGGATCAGGCCAACGGCCCATCCAGTCCAACACTCTGTGTCACACAGTGGCAAAAAATTTTATATATACACACACACTGTGGCTAATAGCCACTGATGGACCTGTGCTCCATATTTTTATCTAAACCCCTCTTGAAGGTGGCTATACTTGTGGCCGCCACCACCTCCTGTGGCAGTGAATTCCACATGTTAATCACCCTTTGGGTGAAGAAGTACTTCCTTTTATCCGTTTTAACCTGTCTGCTCAGCAATTTCATCGAATGCCCACGAGTTCTTGTATTGTGAGAAAGGGAGAAAAGTACTTCTTTCTCTACTTTCTCCATCCCATGCATTATCTTGTAAACCTCTATCATGTCACCCCGCAGTCGACGTTTCTCCAAGCTAAAGAGTCCCAAGCGTTTCAACCTTTCTTCATAGGGAAAGTGCTCCAGCCCTTTAATCATTCTAGTTGCCCTTCTCTGGACTTTCTCCAATGCTATAATATCCTTTTTGAGGTGCGGCGACCAGAACTGCACACAGTACTCCAAATGAGACCGCACCATCGATTTATACAGGGGCATTATGATACTGGCTGATTTGTTTTCAATTCCCTTCCTAATAATTCCCAGCATGGCGTTGGCCTTTTTTATTGCAAACGCACACTGTCTTGACATTTTCAGTGAGTTATCTACCACGACCCCAAGATCTCTCTCTTGGTCAGTCTCTGCCAGTTCACACCCCATCAACTTGTATTTGTAGCTGGGATTCTTGGCCCCAATGTGCATTACTTTGCACTTGGCCACATTGAACCGCATCTGCCACGTTGACGCCCACTCACCCAGCCTCAACAGATCCCTTTGGAGTTCCTCACAATCCTCTCTGGTTCTCACCACCCTGAACAATTTAGTGTCATCCGCAAACTTGGCCACTTCACTGCTCACTCCCAACTCTAAATCATTTATGAACAAGTTAAAGAGCATGGGACCCAGTACCGAGCCCTGCGGCACCCCACTGCTTACCGTCCTCCACTGCGAAGAATGCCCATTTATACTCACTCTCTGCTTCCTATTACTCAGCCAATTTTTGATCCACAAGAGGACCTGTCCTTTTACTCCATGACTCTCAAGCTTTCTAAGGAGCCTTTGATGAGGAACTTTATCAAAAGCTTTCTGGAAGTCAAGGTAAACAACATCTATCGGGTCTCCTTTGTCCACATGTTTGTTTACCCCCTCAAAGAAATGTAACAGGTTAGTGAGGCAAGATCTTCCCTTGCAGAACCCATGCTGAGTCTTCCTCAATAACCCGTGTTCATCAATGTGCCTACTCATTCTGTCCTTGATAATGGTTTCTACCAACTTTCCCGGTATTGAAGTCAGACTGACTGGCCTGTAATTTCCCGGATCTCCTCTGGAACCTTTTTTAAAGATGGGGGTGACATTTGCTACCTTCCAGTCCTCAGGAACGGAGGCAGATTTCAATGAAAGATTACAGATTTTTGTTAGAAGATCCACAAGTTCAATTTTGAGTTCTTTCAGAACTCTCGGATGTATGCCATCCGGACCCGGTGACTTATTAGTTTTTAATAAGGTTCACTTCAACCTTTTACCCAGTTTAGGGTGGCCAGACCGTCCCGGTCTCCCGGGACTTTCCTGGTTCTGGCCCGCAATTCCCGGCTCCCGGGCGGGCTATACCGGGACCATTAGAAGTCCCGGTATAGCCAGCGGGGAGCCGGCGGGCCACGCGCGCGGGCGGGCGGGGAAGGCGGGGAGTGAGGGAGCCAGCGTCCCTGCGCGTGCGCACAGCGGTGTGCGCACGTGCAAGGACGCTGGCTCCCTCACTCCCCGCCTTCCCCGCCCGTGCGCGGGGCCCGGCGGTGGTGGCGGAGGCCGGGGAGGCCGCAGAGAGGCCGCCGCGGGTCCCTGGAGGCCCTCCAGAGACCCGCGGAGGTCGCGGAGAGGCCGCCGTGGGTCCCTGGAGGGCCTCCAGAGGCCCGCGGAGGCCGCGGAGAGGCCGCCGCTGGTCCCTGGAGGCCCTCCAGAGGCCCGCGGAGGCCGCGGAGAGGCCGCCGCGGGTCCCTGGAGGGCCTCCAGAGGCCCGCGGAGAGGCCGCCGTGGGTCCCTGGAGGCCCTCCAGAGGCCCGCGGAGTCCGCAGAGAGGCCGCCGCGGGTCCCTGGAGGGCCTCCAGAGGCCCGCGGAGACCGCGGAGAGGCTGCCACGGGTCCCTGGAGGGCCTCCAGAGGCCCGTGGAGGCCGCGGAGAGGCTGCCACGGGTCCCTGGAGGGCCTCCAGAGGACCACGGAGGTCGCGGAGAGGCCGCCGCGGGTCCCTGGAGGCCCTCCAGAGACCAGCGCCGGCCTCTCTGCCACCTCCCCGGCCTCCGCAGCTGCCGCCAGCCCCGCCAGCAGCACCAGCCGCCCGGAGGAGAGGCCGCCACCCGCCCTGGAACAAGGTAAGCAGGGGGGCCGAAAGCGGGGGGCGGCTGGCAGGAGGGGGCGGCCGGCCTTCCTTCCTTCCCTCCCTCCTTCCCTCCTTCCTCCCTCCCTCCTTCCTCCCTCCCTCCTCCCTCCCTCCTCCCTTCCTTCCTTCCCTCTTTCCTTCCCTCCTTCTTTCCTTCCTTCCTTCCTTCCTTCCTTCCTTCCTTCCTTCCTTCCTTCCTTCCTTCCTTCCCTCCCTCCCTCCCTCCCTCCTCCCTTCCTTCCCTCCCTCCCTCCCTTCCCTCCTTCCTTCCCTCCCTCCCTCCCTCCTTCCTTCCCTCCTTCCCTCCCTCCCTCCTCCCTTCCCTCCCTCCTTCCCTCCTTCCTCCCTCCCTCTTTCCTTCCTTTCTTCCTTCCTTCCCTCCCTCTCTCCTCCCTTCCTTCCTTTCTTCCTTCCCTCCCTCCTTCCCTCCTTCCTCCCTCCCTCCTTCCTTCCTTTCTTCCTTCCTTCCTTCCTTCCCTCCCTCCCTCCTCCCTTCCTTCCCTCCCTCCTTCCTCCCTCCCTCCTTCCTTCCTTTCTTCCTTCCTTCCCTCCCTCCCTCCCTCCTCCCTTCCTTTCTTCCTTCCCTCCCTCCCTCCTTCCCTCCCTCCCTCCTCCCTCCCTTCCTTCCTTCCTTCCTTCCTTCCTTCCTTCCTTCCTTCCTTCCTTCCTGCCTTCCTTCCCTCCTTCCCTCCCTCCCTCCCTCCTCCCTTCCTTCCTTTCTTCCTTCCCTCCCTCCCTTCCTCCCTTCCTTCCTTCCCTCCTTCCTTCCCTCCCTCCCTCCTTCCTTCCTTCCCTCCCTCCTTCCTCCCTCCCTTCTTCCTTCCTTCCTTCCCTCCCTCCTCCCTTCCTTCCTTCCCTCCCTCCCTCCTTCCTCCCTCCCTCCTTCCTTCCTTCCCTCCCTCCCTCTGGCCACCCCTGGAGTAGAGAATACTGACTTTGGTGGACCCAAGCACTGATTCAGTGTAAGGAAGCTTTGTGTTTGTGACTGGAGTAGACAATACTGACTTTGGTGGACCCAAGCACTGATTCAGTGTAAGGGAGCTTTGTGTTTGTGACTGGACTAGACAATGCTGATTTTGGTGGACCCAAGCACTGATTCAGTGTAAGGGAGCTTTGTGTTTGTGACTGGACTAGACAATACTGACTTTGGTGGACCCAAGCACTGATTCAGTGTAAGGGAGCTTTGTGTTTGTGTCTTCTGGTGCAATTTTGTTCTCAGATCCTGTATTTACTTCATCAGTATATGGGATAAGGCACTTTCTCAACTGTGCTGCATAATGCAGCCTATTTATTTTGTCCTGTTTGCTCTGTTGGCTCTATCTGCGCCACCTTCATCACTTTCGGGGTGTGGATCCCCCAGTGGGGTGGTCTCCCGACTCCCTCCGCCGGCTGTTTCTGATAGCCCTGCGCCCCCTCTTTCATTTGATATGTGTCCTGTGCGGGTGCCACCCTCCCGCCGGGAGATGCCGCAAAATGAGCCCCCTTGAGGCTTATGGCGGCAGGGCTCGGGGGAAGCGAGCTAGACTGCTGTTCTTTTGAGGGGTTATAGAGTGTTTCAAGCCCGTCCCTGTGGCATCAGTCCCATCATTGTGGGGCCCAGGGGGCCGGCGCAGCGGCACGCTGAAGCAGCCTGTCGGTCACTTCCGGGTTCCTGTCCTGCATCTCGACCTGTGTTATTAGTGACAGGCTGCTTCGGCGTGCCGCTGCGCCGGCCCCCTGGGTCCCACAACGATGGGACCGATGCCACAGGGACGGGCTCGAAACACTCACTGGCTTCTCAGCGTGGAACCCGTTCTCTCTAGTCTTCTCACTTTGAAAAAAGTAAAAAAAGTTTTATTTAACTTTATTTCCCCCTTTGCCTCTCTATAAATAATCTTGGTATTTCCGGCGGTGATATTTGGGGGATTTTTGGGGACGTCACAGGAAGTGCTGTGAAGTCACTTCCTGTTTCCGGCAGTGGCATTTGGGGGAAATGATGTCCCACTGGGTCCCACAACGATGGGACCGATGCCACAGGGACGGGCTCGAAACACTCACTGGCTTCTCAGCGTGGAACCCGTTCTCTCTAGTCTTCTCACTTTGAAAAAAGTAAAAAAAGTTTTATTTAACTTTATTTCCCCCTTTGCCTCTCTATAAATAATCTTGGTATTTCCGGCGGTGATATTTGGGGGATTTTTGGGGACGTCACAGGAAGTGCTGTGAAGTCACTTCCTGTTTCCGGCAGTGGCATTTGGGGGAAATGATGTCATTTGGGGGAAATGATGTCACAGGAAGTGATGTCACTTCCTGCTTCCGGCAGGCGGCGCGGGGGAAATGATGTCACAGGAAGTGATGTCACTTCCTGTTTCCGGCAGGTGGCGTGGGGGGAATGATGTCACAGGAAGTGATGTCACTTCCTGTTTCCGGCGGTGGCATGCCGTCACCGGAAGTGACATCACTTCCTGTTTTCCCCTTCCTCCCCCCCCCCAAGGTGTCCCTGGCTGGCCTTCAGACATTATGGCCACCCTAACCATTTTCTGGGTCTTTGCAAATGGCTGCCTCCTCCATCTTGTTTCTTGCCTTCCATAGAAGAGGCAGATTGAACCTTCATCTAATTACCCCATCTAGCCCTCTATAGAGGCTCCATGATGCTGAAAAACTGAGACCTCTGGTGGCCAAATTCTATAACTGCACTGAAAATAATTATGAAAGCCAACTCAAAGAGAAATACAGAACTTAATGTGTTTGTAGGTGTTTGGTGCTCATTTCATAAGAGCATGGCTACTTTCAGAAAGAGTTCTTGTAGCCAATTTCATAAAGAGTATGTTTAAGACCATAAAGAATATGGTTAGGATCATAAAGAGGGCCAACCCAAAATAAATTCCGCCACAGTTACCTCATATACATAAGCATGCATCTAAATATGTTGTGGCTGCGCATTGCTATAATTGGAATGGGTATGCAAAAAGAAAAGTTGAAATCTGAGTCATTTTTAAAATATGAGATGAAATTTGTAATACCAGAATGTAAAATAGTTTAGAAATCCGACAGTCTTTTCCACTGGTTTCAACAGAAAATGCATTTCCAAGCACTGTTGAAGACAGATCCTGCCTTGTACATTTCCAACTATATACATCTCTAATAATTGGCGTGCACGTGCACACACACACAGACACACACACAGACACAGACTGTACATCAAATCAAACTATATGGGCACTTCACGTGTAATGGTGTGTACTGTACATACATGAGTGGTAAAACCTTTTAAAGTTTGCAAAAAGTAGCGGAAGGGAAACAAATCCCAGTCCAGGGGTGTCAAACATGCGGCCCTGGGGACAAATCAGGCCACCAGAGGGTTTCTATCAGGCCCCTAAGCAACTGGTTTAAGAGTATGTTTGCTTCCTTCTCCCTCTCTCTTGTTTCCTTCTGCATAATAGTTTGTTTTGTAAGGCTTGCTCAATTGCACAGGAGCTACAGAGCAAAGTTGTTATTTTCTCCATTGGCTGAGGCTCCTCCCTTGGGGAGGAAGGGAGGAGGCAGAGCTTGCTTTGCTAGGTTCTCTCAATTGCACAGCAGAGCTACTGAGCCAAGCCTCTCTTCCTTCTATTGGCTGAAGCTCCACCCCCTCCTGGTCCCCTGGGGAAGGAAGGAAAGAACCAGAGATTCCTTTGCCCAGTTCCCTGGATTTCATGGGAGGGATACAAAGAAAGTACCTTTAAGACCAATGAGTGCTATTGTTTTAAGCATGTTTTATTTTGTTTGTTTGTTTGTTTGTTTTAAATTAATTGTATCTGTCTGTGTTTATATTGTGTTACCTAATATTAAACAGGTACTCATATGCTCCCGCCCAACATGGCCCAGCCTGACAAGGTCTCATTTATATCAGATCCATCTCTCATAACAAATGAGTTTGACACCCCTGCCCCAGCCCATCTTTTAAACAAACAAATATCCTTGTAGAAAGTACATGTGAAACAGCAACCTGAGACTACTGTGACTGTTTCCTCAGCCAGAGATTCTGTGCAGGGGCTAGCCTAACACTGGTTGCAAAGGAAAAGAAAATGTGCTAATGAGATGGAGAGGAGAGAAAACAAGCCTTTGGTCTCTTCCCCCTTTTCCCAGTCACAGAGCCCAAAAAGAACAGCAGTAATTAGCAAGCAAATTTGAATCACATGAATTAGGAAACAGCAAGGAAAGCTTTTATCCTTTTCTTAACCACTCAGACGGCATAAATAAAACACAAATTGAAATGTGCTAAGGGGTAGCTAATGTGCATTAAGTGATTTTGACAATATTCTTGTCCGTTCGTGATGCACACTGCTCATATGCATACAAATATAGGCATCATATCAAGTTTATAATTTCAAAATGGTTTTAATAGATTCAAGGATTTCACTCAGTAACTTTTTCATAATTCCGAAGAGATAGCAGCACACATTGCGCTGCTTCATTTAATGAACTTTTCACGTAGCAGATTGACTAAAATATAAAACTGTTTTAAAGCAAATCAACACAGGGGTTGGATCTCTTAATAGCAATCTCATCCAAAGGAATTCATACAGATCACAGTGCACTAAAGAATGCCAGTCAGTTGGGAGGCAAAGACAGCAACCTATCCTTTTTAATATTCCTTAAACTTCCATTCATAACCTCCTTATCATTCTACTGAATTTAATATACTTACTACAGAGAAAATGGGCCACATCCGTGGAAAGCAACAGTCTATACTGTTAAATTATTCTTATTGTGAATGGCTGAAGACATGATATGTTCCTTTAATCTGCAATCATTCATTAATATAATATTTCTCCCACTTCAGAAGATCAAAACTGATTTCCATCCACCAACATTATAGAGATTGATTGTTGGGGCTACAGATAAATAATATGCTATCTTTCCTATCAATGTTCTTCACGCTAAAGAAGGTCCGATCTATAATGAATTTAAACCTCGAGGTTAAATGCTGTCTCACTTGTTTACAATCACTATACTAAATCCTTTGCTTTTTATTTCTGATATATTTGCATCTTTTACCTGTTCTATAACTGCAATAATAAACTAAACTATACTAAATCCACTGAATTTAGATCAATGAATTTGCTGTATTGTTGACTGGCAAGAACTGATCATGATGATGAGACAGCTTTTGTCCATGTTACTGCAATGGCCAAAAAAATTCTCCATATCTATAGTAATATATATAAAAATGCGTACTTTCTATACCATATACTATATGATCTATACTAGAGAGCTTAAATAGCAGCTCTGTGTGTGCTGGCTCTGTGTTTTCTTACAAGACCACAGGATCCTTGCTGGATTGAGCATCAAAATGGTAATTAGAGGCTATCTTGCAGAGATCAGATCAATCAGGACAGTGTTGGAATTCTATAAACCTTTCTTCCCCTATCATAAGGAATGAGTAAAAAATAGAGTATTTTATTGAAAGAAGGAAAGGGATAGGGAAGGAGAAAAAGATCTTCCAGATAGTGGCTTATTATAGCACTTTTTGTTAAAATGCTAATTTGCAGTAATGTGCAAAGGTAATCTTCCTAGTGTATGTTTTCCTTTTTCCTTTTATAAGCTGCAGAAACTAGCCACTACCAGTCTTTTATTCCTGTAAAGGAAAATAGTCTTTGCACTGTGACCTTATTTTCTATGCCCATCAGCAGAAATTTCATCCCACTTCCCAGATGGATTAATTCCTAACATAAAATGTTAAGCAGCAAAAAAATTATACTAGACATTATTTCATCTTTAATGAAATACAAATACAAAGCAGAGGCACTAGCATTCATGAGAAGGAATGGATTGAAATGGGGAAAGGTACTTTTAAGGACATTTTGAAAGAAAACTGTTCCCCATTTTCACTTTCTAGGAAGGGCTTTTGGTAATTTTTGCAATGGGGAGAGCTGCAATAAATATTTATATTTATATTTCCTCTCATCTACTCCCTGCATGCTCCCTCACATAGCACCAAGCATTCTAGCATTTTCAGTCTTCTTGCTAGTACTCATGATGCTGAGTGTAGTGCTGTCATCTAAGATGCCTGGCAGATGATAGGGTCAGAAGCAAGATAGTTACGATGCCGTAACTCTAAGTTCCAGCTTCGTAGGGCCATATTGACACTGAAACTCTGAATTACAGTGGCACAACAGCCAACTTACAGTCCTGTAACGCAAAAGTGACTTCAGTTTAAATCTACATCTACAGCACCATTACAGGGGAAGAAGTGGGAAATACTAAGGGCTTATAGGAGGAGAAACAAAGGGGTGGCCACCTTAGTTCGGATCTTTTGCTGTTCCATGTCTACCAAAACTCATCCGAGAGCTACTGTTTGCTGATGATGCTGCACTCGTCTCCCACTCGGTATCAGCTCTGCAGCATATGACGTCCTGCTTTGCAGAGGCTGCCAAGCTATTCGGCCTAGAAGTTAGTCTGAAGAAGACAGAAGTTCTCCACCAGCCTGCACCCCAGGAAGATTATCACCCTCCCTGCATCACTGTGGGTGAATCAGTTCTGAAGACAGTCCAGCAGTTCAGCTACCTGGGGTGCATCATCTCCTCAGATGCCAAGATCGACAAGGAGATTGACAACAGGCTGGCAAAGGCAAACCGTGCCTTTGGCCGACTGCACAAAAGAGTGTGGAGCAACAAGCATCTGAAAAAAGGCACAAAGATCAATGTTTACAAAGCGGTTGTGATGACAACCCTCATCTATGGCTCCGAATCGTGGGTTTTATACCGTCATCACCTGCGACTCCTTGAGCGCTTTCATCAGCGCTGCCTTCGCACCATCCTCAACATCCACTGGAGTGACTTTGTGACCAACACTGAAGTCCTCAAGCGGGCAGAGGTTACCAGCATCGAGGCACTGCTGTTGAAGGCGCAGCTGCGCTGGGCAGGGCATATTTCTAGGATGGAAAACCATCGCCTTCCCAAGATTGCCCTGTATGGCGAACTCTCCACCGGCCATCGAAATAGAGGGGCACCAAAGAAGAGGTACAAGGACTCCTTGAAGAAATCCCTTAGCACCTGTCACATCAACCATCACCAGTGGTCTGACCTAGCCTCAGATCGCAAAGCATGGAGGCACACCATCCACCAGGCTGTCTCTTCCTTTGAGAACACACGCATAGCTGGTCTTGAGGACAAAAGGAGATTGAGGAAGAATCGCACTGCTACAGGACCAACCCTAAATCCGACTCTTCCCTGCAGCCGCTGTGGCCGGACCTGCCTGTCCCACATTGGTCTTGTCAGCCACCAGCGAGCCTGCAGCAAACGTGGACTATTGCACCCTTCTTAAATCTTCGTTCGCGAAGCCAAGCCGAGAGAGAGAGCCTTCGCACCATCCTCAACATCCACTGGAGTGACTTTGTGACCAACACTGAAGTCCTCAAGCGGGCAGAGGTTACCAGCATCGAGGCACTGCTGTTGAAGACGCAGCTGCGCTGGGCAGGGCATATTTCTAGGATGGAAAACCACCGCCTTCCCAAGATTGCCCTGTATGGCGAACTCTCCACCGGCCATCGAAATAGAGGGGCACCAAAGAAGAGGTACAAGGACTCCTTGAAGAAATCCCTTAGCACCTGTCACATCAACCATCACCAGTGGTCTGACCTAGCCTCAGATCGCAAAGCATGGAGGCACACCATCCACCAGGCTGTCTCTTCCTTTGAGAACGCACGCATAGCTGGTCTTGAGGACAAAAGGAGATTGAGGAAGAATCGCACTGCTACAGGGCCAACCCTAAATCAGACTTTTCCCTGCAGCCGCTGTGGCCGGACCTGCCTGTCCCACATTGGTCTTGTCAGCCACCAGCGAGCCTGCAGCAAACGTGGACTATTGCACCCTTCTTAAATCTTCGTTCGCGAAGCCAAGCCGAGAGAGAGAGAGAGTCTACCATACGGATAGTAACAAAAGCAAAAATCTATCTGACACAAAACCCACAAGTCATACTAGGTCTTGCAGCGTAGTGATACATCACTGTGTGGCCCCATGCTACATAAATTTAAAACAAGTTAACTAATGTGATGGGGATTTGGGCAAAGCTCACTGTTACTAAGAAAAAAGATAGGCAAAAGAAGGGACTCAACTGGGACTCCCTCGGTGGGAACATGTGCAGTCTGGGCTGCGGGAGTTGCACTGGCTGCCAATTGTTTACTGGGTTCGTTACAAGGTGCTGGTCATTACCTTTAAAGCCCTATATGGTCGAGGACCTGCCTACCTTAGGGACCGCCTCTCTCCATACGTTCCCCAGAGAGCACTGCGATCAAGCTCAAAAAATCTTCTTGAAATCCCTGGGCCAAAAGAAACTAAATTAAAAGCTACCAGAGAACAGGCGTTCTCTACAAAGGCCCCCCAATGGTGGAACCAATTGCCGGAAGAGGTGCGGGCCCTACGGAATCTTAACCAGTTCCGTAGGGCCTGCAAAACTGCCCTCTTCCAGCTAGCTTTTTAAGACAGAACTCTTGATAAAATCAATAATACCGAGCCATCTTATATGCCATTCGACTGTATTTTAATGTCTTACTGTTTTATTGGTTTTATTCTTTAAATTATTAACTGTATTATCTATTGTTTATTTGTATCATGGTTTCTACCATGTCCTGTTAGCTGCCCTGAGCCTGCCTAGGCGGGGAGGGCGGGGTATAAATAAAAGTTTATTATTATTATTATTATTATTATTATTATTATTATTATTATTATTATTATTATTATTATTATTATTATTATTATTATTATTATTAACCAGAGGCCAGAACTGACAAAGATTATGTTATGTGCTGCAAATGTTCAGTGGAAAATATTTTATTTAGAGTTGCTGATGTCTCATAAGTTAAACGGATATGACAGAAAAAGAAAACATCTTGGTTAAGGGAAAGAGTAAAGCATGAACTAACAATTAAACTTTGTGAAGCAATAGAACTGTTCCATTCAGTCTTTGTTAGGAATGCTTGTTAGTCAATTAAGCCAGTTGAGAGAAAGGTGGTTTTTATGATATTCAATGTTCATAGAGAAGATTTAGCAAAACAAACTGTAGAAATGAGAGTGACTAAAAATTGCAGAAATGTGCTTGGAATTCCTGTAAATCAGCAGGGCAGGGGTTATCAGTAATTTACAGATTAAATAAGAGCCTTACAGAAAGAGACTTCTGACCTAACTGCATGAGTAATGCAATATTCAAGGAATAAACTTGAGTTCACAGGGAATGGAAATGAGGTCTGATTGCTCCAGAAGCCAACATACATGCATGTCACATAGAGTTAGGAACATTCTATATTAAGTTGTCCTTATAAGCTTGTGCCTATATTGGCTACAGTTTTCTTCATTTCTTGTGGACCTAGCTATTGTCTGTTTCTCTCCTTTGTTTCTGACAACAATTAACAACTGGAATGTATTGCCACTCAGAGGCAGTCTTAGTGATTTGGGGGCTTTGGACAAAAGTAAAGGATGCCCCCACCCCTTTATTCTCATCCAACCCACTCTAAACATGAATAAGGTGCACATTTCCCCCTGCCTTCCACTTTTAAAATGCACCATAGTTTATGTTTGGATATTTCCTACCACCTTTTTCGGTGACCCCCCCCCCATACACTAGCTATCATCCCCCCCCCCCCAGTGCAGGAATTCTGGCTGCCCCATTGGTGAAACTTCCCCTGTTACCACTAACTAAGACAGTCTTCAACTTGGTCTAGGCACTGCTTTAAAAGTTTGGTAAGAATCTGCCATCTTAATCTGTCTAATTTTAGATTTTATATATTTTAAATAGGTCTTTTATTGTTTTTATTGTTGACTGTTTTTATGATGTAACCCACCCTGAGCCTGTTCTATGGGAAGGGCGGGCTAAAAATCGAATTAAAAAAATAAATAGTTTTCTGTTTTACCTTCTGGATTACTAGAGCAACTTTGCAGCTAACTTTTCAAAGTTTTCCCAAGAATATTGTGAGAGTTTTCAGCCAAAGCAGTGAAAAATTTCTATCAAAAGGCACAAGCTGGTGCGATAAAGACTACAAATAGGTGTCAGTCCCAAAAAGGTCCATTGTGTGTGAGAGCAGCCAAAATGTAGCCTGCACATTGGGGAAACATTGGAAAGGGAGAAGATATGCACTTCTTCGATTCCCATTCAGTTTTGCTAATCAAAACTGGCTCCTCACTTTTTGCTAATCCTTTGAAGGAAAAAAAAGTGTATCTTTGGGGGAAAATATTGTTCAGCTTTAAAATGTGAATAATTATATCGTTTTGATTAGCAAAATCAAGCAAGGGTAGAAGGGTTAAATCACCTTCACATCTATCTTGGGGAAGACTGCTGGAGATTTGTGCACTGTGCAAACTGACTAGCAAACAGAGGTCTGCAATTCTAAATAAAGAGCTATTTCTAGTTGAGATGGATATAACAAAGGAAGATGATATGGTAATGATGGAAGTTTATCTGGGGAAAGCATTATTTAGAAGCAAACATTTTGGGTTTTATATATTTTACTACAATATTATGTTCCTTATACGACAATAAACATAATTTAAGGTTGAGTCCAACTGTTTTGTTCTGGAGATAATGTTATTAGATTTATCTCATACCACACTTACACTACAGTCCTATACATAACTACTCCATTCTAAGCCAACTAATTTCTGTTGGCTTAGAGTGAAGTAACTCTGCATATAATTGCACTGTTATCTAGCTATTTAATGTAAATCAGATTCCTATTAAAATAAACATTCAAGGCACTTATGCATTTTTAATGCAAAAGTATCTTGATAAAAATAATGCTGAGAATGCTGTATATTTTGCAGGATAATTTTGTCATGAAGAAAAAGAAAATGGCTCAAAATGAAAGACTTGGAACAAGTGAAAAAAAAATCAAAATGAATTTTTTTTTAGCTGAAACAGCCGGGCCAAGAAATTTGATAGTAAGGATGGGAAAGTATCAGCTTGATATTAGGAAAATGTTTTTTACAGCAAAAGTTGTTTGACAGTGGAATCAGCTACCGGGGGAGGTGGTGAGCTCCCCCTCAATGGCAATCTTTAAACAGAGGCTAGACAAACATTGGTCAGGGATGCTCTAGGCTGATCCTGCATTGAGCTAGATGGTTGGGCTAGATAGCCTATATAGCCCCTTCCAACTCTATGATTCTATAGGAGGCTGTGTGGGTACTCAGTTGATAGAAATGGCCTGTCACACATACCTCCCTTGAAGAAGCACAGTTTGCCTGCACAATTCCATGGCAATGATGGGGGAAAGTGAAAAACTAATTTTCACACATCATGCAGTGGTTAAGAGTGCATAAATTATGTGGGATATTTTTAAGTGTCACTCCTATCTAACACGTATGTGAATCACACTGAAATGAAACTGGAACAAGTGTGAAGTGCATCTGAAATTATTAATTGATTGGAATGAAACTTCTTTAGTGAGCCAAGATGAAAAAGCTTGCGTTATTCCAGTTTAGCAAAAATGAGTCTCATGGGGAGATGTAGTTGTATTCTGCTAATACATTAGATGGAGTAACACAATAAAGAGTGGGGAGTAATTCAAGTTAAAGAGCTTGGAATGAAATAATGAATGACCAGATTTTAGCCATTAATTATTTTGGTTAGGCAAGAAAAGAAGTACTTTACCTAGCAGAGGAGGAAGATCCTGCAATAATCTCCCTAGAAGAGTTGTCAGATAAAAGAACATAACCCTTTTCAAGGCAGAACTAAATTAGGCCCTTTCTGCATACGCAGCTGACTTCTGATTTTCTCTGATGGTGAGTCAGTTGGGGTGTACGTTGAATGCTGTGCCTGCATTTTGTATCTCTCTCTCTCTAATTTCTATTGTGGTGTATATATTTTGCAAACCAAAGAGAAAACCTAGGTAGTGTTCTGGGATTGGTCTCTCCTGATTGGTTAGTTTCACACTGGGTGTGTCTTCTGAAACAGGAGATTCTTCTGGCTAAATATACTGTGGAGATGGCCATTTGTATTCCCCCCCCCCCCCAATCAGTAGTCAAGGAGTTTAACACTAATCCGGGGTGGCTGGAGAAAAACAAATCACTGGCAGACACTGCTTTAAAAGTTTGGTAAGAGAAGATGCTGACCACTTGGCCAGAGAGGCAGTGGGGAGGCTGCTGTGTGCTTGGCTGGAAAAGGTTCATGAGGGGAGAGAGGAAAACATCAATGCTTTGCAGCCTGATCCTCCCCCCTCAATTATTATTTGGAATCGAGGTGACAAAATGGGAAGACCAGATGTTGAGATGGACCAGACATTTTTTAAAAAACAGGCTGCTGTTGCTCCAGAGGAGGTTTCACAGCATTATCCTCATGTTTGAAATTTTTGTGGTCAAAGTCAATTTAAAAGGAAACTTTTTTCCAAAAACAAAATTGTCCAAAATGAGATTCAAACTTGCTGTTAATAGCACTGGCTATTCCTGTAAACAAGTCAGACAAAGGCAATTTTCCTAATCTCCTATTTCAAAAGACATGCCTAGTACAAAGCTGACCAATAAGGAGAGACCAACTGGCTTGCGAGGGGAAGGGGGGAGGAAAAGTCCAAGGAAATATGTCTGCTTTTAAAGACTTGGAAGCAAACTAAAAAGAGGAGAGGGAAATACTCCTTTGAAAAACCA
The DNA here is from genome assembly GCF_032191835.1 of Heteronotia binoei. NCBI lineage: Eukaryota > Metazoa > Chordata > Lepidosauria > Squamata > Gekkonidae > Heteronotia > Heteronotia binoei. The sequence goes on along the minus strand of NC_083227.1, from coordinate 146,704,069 downwards.
CTCTTGGAAACTACATAGTGACAACAGAATGCTTGGAAACGGATGTGGAAGGAATTTAAAAATCCAAGGGGAGAGTGAGGTGAGTGTGTGAGTGAATATAGAACAATATTTTGAAGTGATGGAGATGCGAAGAGAGAGCCATGGTAAACACAAATGCAGAAAAGGCCTCTGTAAAGAATAGTTCAGTTCATATATGCCCTCCAAGTTATGTGCAGATTGGATTTAGGAGGTCCGAGTTATGGCCTCATGAAGAAGATGCCTCCAGGAAAGTGCTTTTGGGGAAAATGTCAAGCACAGGTTCAAAACCGCAAGCTACACACACCAAACACACAGGGAGCCTCACCCTGCTGCCTGCTCCTCTACAATCTCTCTTCTGTTGCTTTGAAGTTTGCTTTGGAGTTTGGTAAACATTTTGATTGATGGAGACAGTCAGTCTGGAAATATAGCCATTCATGAACTGCCACAAAGTGCCATGAACCACTTGAAAATTTGTAAGCAGTTTGTGCCAGTTGACATGCTATGAGCTTCAGTTTGTGAACCATGAACGGGCCAAAATTTGTCACAAACTTCAGTTCTTGAACCAGTTTGTGCCCATTGCCCCCCCATTCGGAATAAAGAGACAGACAACAAGGTGGGATAAAGGGCCACTTTATTTAAATTAACGGCAATGGGAAAAAACATGGGGCCAGGTTGAGCCAGGGGTCAAAACCCAGACCACCTCCACAACCTGAAACTGGGCGAGCCACGGGCCCCGGGAGTGAGCCGACCTAACGGCTCAAAACCGGCCGGCCAGGCACGAAGATCCAGTCCGCTGAGCTCCACCCTCACCCGCGCCGTACAGCCTGGGCTGTGGACCACTCCCTAATGACTGGATCACCAGCCTCCGTGGAGCCAACCTTGAGCCATGCAGCTTAGGTCCCCCAGGGACGCCTTACACCCCCAAAGGTGCGTTGCCATGTGAGCTCACCAAATGCCCCCAAAAGAACATGTTCCCAACGGTAAACCCGCCAGTGACCAACTATAAACAGCACCGCCGTAGCCAATTGCCAGCGCACCCTCAACAGTGTAAGGTAGGCGAAAACACCCCCAAGCCAGCCAATTGCGTGGAAGCGAAAAATTCCTACCTGGCCCTGAAAACCGGCGACCAGCCTGTGCCTACACTGCATGAAGGGCGGGCGGGCGGGCCGAAAACCCCTGGGAACTAGAACTGCGCCACAGGAGGACGGGCCAGCCTATTTAAGGCTGCCCGCCTCCCAGCAGCCCAGGGGAAAAACCATAGTCTCCTATCCTGCAGGGGAGGCAATGGGCGGCCCCCAGCCTAAGGCGGCCGATGGGCCGCTCGGCTGGGTGGTGCCGAATTGCCCCCCCATTCGGAATAAAGAGACAGACAACAAGGTGGGATAAAGGGCCACTTTATTTAAATTAACGGCAATGGGAAAAAACATGGGGCCAGGTTGAGCCAGGGGTCAAAACCCAGACCACCTCCACAACCTGAAACTGGGCGAGCCACGGGCCCCGGGAGTGAGCCGACCTAACGGCTCAAAACCGGCCGGCCAGGCACGAAGATCCAGTCCGCTGAGCTCCACCCTCACCCGCGCCGTACAGCCTGGGCTGTGGACCACTCCCTAATGACTGGATCACCAGCCTCCGTGGAGCCAACCTTGAGCCGTGCAGCTTAGGTCCCCCAGGGACGCCTTACACCCCCAAAGGTGCGTTGCCATGTGAGCTCACCAAATGCCCCCAAAAGAACATGTTCCCAACGGTAAACCCGCCAAGGACAGCGCCAAGCCTCTGCTTAGGCCGCTGACCCCCCACTAAAAAGAACATGTTCCAGCCCATGCCTCAAATCAGCCAAAAGACCTCGTGGCCCTTTATCGCAAGTGCACACCATCAGGCCTGTACAAACCCGTACGTTTGGCCCTGATGGCTGGGTGAGGCACGTAAACTCCAAGCCTTGCTTACAAAACAATACACAAGGCTCTAGTTGCCTACCTTATGGCCCGCTCCAAGCCCTCTAGGTCCCAAGCTGCCCGCCACACCCGGCGCGGCAACATGGCCGACCACATGACAAGGACGCCTGGCCATCTCTGTTTTTATCAGGGTGAAATCATCCCGGGCCTGAATTGATAGGGCCCCACCTTACAGTAGGCTCCAATCATTCTCCCCCAGGTAAATCACCCAGATGAGCGGCGGCGGGCCCCTCCTCTCCCCAAACAAGGAAGAGGAGTCCCGCCCATTTCAGGTCCCGCCGGCCCTGCCACATCAATAGTGGCTTGCTCGCTCAGGCCCAACTGAGATCCTCACGGCATCCGACGGGCCGATGTGCCGCCCAGGAACGATACTGTGGCCGCAAATAAGGATCCTCCTCCCTTTCGGGCCAGCCACAGCACCTATGAAAAGAAACAGTAAATTCACAACCGTTAAAAACCATAACATAATATAAGAAACCACACAGCAACATGGAAACCAGCAGCCGTCTATATGCCGGAAAAGCCCGGGACTTCCAACGGCCCACTCGGCAAATGGCATCACCCGGTAGCCCTTCATCGCAGCCGTAGACGCTGCTACAATTTGAAAAGAGTGGGTGCCAAACCTCACGCTACCGAAACCCAGCCATTCCAGGGATGGTGTAGGTGACTGCCCAAAACTGGAACTTGGAGAGAGGGGAGGAGCCTTCATGGCAGAATAACCAGCCCTGAGCCGACCCCCGCATTACCAAATATGGAGCAAAAGCCCGCACCGGGCACGACTCCTCCTCTGAACGGAACCCAGCGTAATCGCGCTAGCCTTCTGTTTTTGGCCAGTTTTTGACCAACGGACTTGAATGACCGCCAGCCCCTTTTCCAGCTTGTCTAAACAAAGAAAATTGCTTTGCCGCCCGATCATACGACCTCCTTGCACTGGGTGCAATTGCAATTTGGATGGCCCGACCCCCTTTCTCATTCCCATTCGCCACACCTCTGCTGGCATGGGCACTGGACAACTGTCGGCCTCTATGGAGAGCTGCCGGAACCACTCCATCTGTTGGCGAAACAGAGCATCCGCCAAACCGTTACTAGAGCTCGGTACATGCCGGGCGGCAAACAGCACATTCAGTTCTGGGCAGCGTAACATAAAGCGCCCAACCAAGCTCATAACTGGGGGGATCTGGAAGTAAGATTATTGCCAACGTGGACAACATGTTGTCGCACCGAAAGTGCCCCAAATAATTGTCCAAAGAGCTCCCCCAGGAAAACTGCAACCACAATAGGAAAGAACTCCAAAACTGCCAAGATACTAATCAAATCTGATCTCCGCCACTCGGCTTGCCAAGGTTCAGCACACCACTGACCCGGAAATACACACCAAAGACGGTGGTGCCCGACGCGTCCGGGACAATCTGCAGCTAGGCCTCCGATAAAACCAAACAACTCAGAATCGACCAGATGCACGGGCCACAACCTAAGGGCCAAACCTAATGTCACATTTAGCGAGCTCCGGGCCCACCCCGCAGCGACGAACTATTCACACTGCCCGGTAAAACGAGGTGAACCTAACCGAACACAACTCGTCTGGAATGCCATCATCTTGAAGCCCTGTTTCAGCTTCCCTGTCATATGCTGTAAAAGCATGGGAACCCCCACACACCGGACATTCATGCCTATATTTACAGGCTATGCTGAAGCACGCCCCTTGGTAGGTAAACTCCCAGCCAAGCAGCCAAGGCTGAACCGGCCGCCCCGCGGGCGCGTGGGTAACGGCAGGCTGAGTTGCTTTTGGACGATATGACAACTGTCCGATCTGCGCCCATATTAGGCTTTGCAGGAGCCGTCAGTTGCGATCGGAGCTGTTGCTGCTTTGATCCCCGGCAATCCGGGATTAATCGCCGCCCTCGTGCGGAGCGCCTCATCATAGTGGAGCGATAAATGATAACGCAAAACTGAAAAAGCGGGGCGGCCCTCCAAGGCTGGGCCCTCGCAATTACCCCCTCATAAATCAAAAACCCCGGCAACCAGTTCGACCAGGGCCGATCAATTTTTCTCTACTTAAGCTTCTCTTTATCCTTATCATACCTTTCCCCTTTCGGCTTCTTCTCAAGTTCCCGATATGGCCAGCTGAATACGGCAACGTATTCGCCCCTCAGGATAATCTCTCTAGCTGCCACAGTAAGGTGGTCGGCCAATAGCATGGCCATGTCACCAAGGGAATGGCATGAAAAGAAACCCCAGCATACGAAACAGAGGGGTGTGAGGAAATCCCTGCACGCCCCGCTGCTGCGTGGCCAATGTGGAGCAGGCGGGGTAGCTAACTGTCCTTCCCATGGGAGCTCGCCCCCTGCCCCACCGAAAGCGGCGGAGATGACCAGGAGCCTAGCACCGGCCTGCCCCATGAGGGAGGCAAGGAAGGCGACCCCCCCAACGTTGCCTGCTGACTCAAAGAGGGTGCTCCAATCGAATACGGGCAGACCAGCCCCTGCACAGGCACTCCTGTGCCTGTCCGAGTTCCAATGGCCGGACCCCAAGGACTCCAGGGACATCACTCTCCGCCGGAAAGACTACACTTCCTAGGGCTCACGTCCGTGCTCCTCCTCCGGAGCTACTTGATCTGCGGGTCGCCATCGTTGCCACCCTTCCTGCTCAAGCGAAACCACTGCCATGGCCCCCGGCTACTGCCCTTGCTCATCGTCCGGAGCGGCCCGGTCCAGCGCCTCGCCATGATTGCCACCCTGCAAAGCAGATAAATAACAAGAACCTCTTACTGAAGCGCGATGGTTGCCCCCAGGAGCTTCCCGTAAGACCTGCAATGCGCCGGGAAGGACCCTTCGCGCCTCTCTTCCCCTCTAAAGCCGCCAAGCTATCAAGGATCGCTTGGCGAGTGCCAGCATAATCCCTTTCCTCGGCCGGGGGCTCCACTGGACGGGGACTCTTCGTTGGCTTTTTGGCAGACTGCTTACCGGTTGAAAGGGCCCTGACCCTTTTTAGGACCTATAATATGCAATGTAAACAAGCCCCACCTGACCGGAACTCAGACCTCGAGGCCTAAAGGGAAATATGCACTCCTTAGAAGTTAGCACGTAGCCCCATGCCCAACAGGATCCAGTTGTTACCTATAACCCTGTGCCTATGGGCAAGGCCCTTATGCGCAATGAGCCACCAGCCGGGTTGGTGTAGTGGTCAAGCGTGCGGACCCCCACCTGGGAGGACCGCGCCCGCCTCCCCACTCCTGCTCCCGCCCCCGCCGAAATGGCCCCGGGCCAGCCACAGCCCCGGCAGAGGCAGACCCCCAAAGGGCAACCGCTGCGAGAGCCCCCCCACCGCACAGGGCGACAGCCGCGGGGGGGGGAAGGAAGGAGACCGCGAGCTGCTCCGAGGCTCCTCGGGGTGGAGGGTGGGATATAGATCCAATATCTTCCTCTTGTTCTACTTCGTCAGCCAACTGACTATACGAGGGAGGAGGGCGTTATCCCAAAACCTGCCTCCGTGAACCGGACTGTCTCCCCCAGCCCACAACTATTTCCATGGGGTGCGGCCTGGACCATTCAGGACCTATAGGCAAGCCACACCCACGCCAGAGCACACAGCATGCCAGCTACCCAACCAGGGAAGTGGGGAGGGAGGGGGGGTGAAAGTTCAAAAAACCCTAACTAAATGCCCCCCCTCTGCCCGCAGCCCGCGCAAATTCGAAGCAGCAGGAAAAAAGGGGGGGGCAGCTCACAATGGCCCAAAAGAGCGGGAAAAAGCTAAGCGCTAGCACGGCGCTAGCCTCAGGAAGGAATTCAAAGCCCTGGCAACAGGCTCCTATCCTCCCCATATAGGCACAGCCCAGCAGACAGAGCAGCAGGGAAGAAGAAAGGGGGAATAAAAAGAGCGGGGAAAAAACCGCCACAGCCGCGGCCGCTCCGCCGCGGATCCTGCTAGCACTGGACACTGGGAGCCTCAACTCAACCCCCAAAAAACACGTGCAGTCCTCCTGGCCGCAACAGAACAAATAGGGGTGAGGGTGGGGGGGGGGCGAGCAAGCCGAAGTCGCCGCAACGTAGCAGCGCAAACAAGGACCTTCACCGGTCCGTCGCTAAGGCTCCTTACAACCCGACCAAGCCCCACTACAAAAGAATGAGGCCGAAGCACCCGGCCGAATTGCTCCCTGTGAAGCCTGCACTCCTCCCTGCGACAAGCTTCAGACGCCCGGCTCCCTCGGCTGTCCGTCAACAGACCCGACGGCACTCATCTGCACAGCTGCCGCTAACGCCGCTCACGCCGTTAAAACAAAGACTAATGGGCTAACCGCGCTGAGAGCCGAAGGGGAGGGGGGGGGAAGGTAAGCCAAGGCCTCCCGTTGGAAGCCCGACCGGGCCACCAGAGCGTTCCCCGAGACAAGGTAGAATGAAGTGGGAGCTACGTAAGTCTCCACGAACTTCCCAGGCGGCCCGCCTGCCTAGCCCCGAGCGTAGCACGCCTCGCAGACAGCGCTCTAAACAAGGAAAGAAAAAAGGGGGGGGGGCGAGAAGACGAGCGACCGCAACCGCGGCCGCCCGATACTCCCTGCTCCGTCGCCGCTGATCCCGGCTTCCAAGCTGCCTCCCGAAGCACCTCGGCAAACCTCGCCACCGCCCTGAATGCTCGTAAACGCTCCCAGACAGCTCCTGCTGCCGAGCGAGGCACCTAGGTCCCAAGGCCGGCTCCCAGCCACGCACGCTTGTGGCTGAGCTGCACCGAAAACCCCTGGGAACTAGAACTGCGCCACAGGAGGACGGGCCAGCCTATTTAAGGCTGCCCGCCTCCCAGCAGCCCAGGGGAAAAACCATAGTCTCCTATCCTGCAGGGGAGGCAATGGGCGGCCCCCAGCCTAAGGCGGCCGATGGGCCGCTCGGCTGGGTGGTGCCGAATTCCTACTTTTTACCATCAGTATTTATTTATTTTTCTATCTTGGGTTGTAGTTTTCTGAAGACAAATTCCATACTTTCTGTTTCCCACACTTTTTCGACTGGGTTTGAAAGTCAAAATTCTGTTAGCCCTTGACCATAGCCTGGGGTCTAAAATTAAATTAAAGCTGACTGAATATTGTGAGAGAACTGGGGTGTTTATTTGAAAAAGAGACATTTTGTTCTGTTTCTGGTTGTTTGTTCTCTCTTAGTCTGTACTAGTTTTGTATAGAGCTTAATATTTCCTTAGGGAATGAAATGTTTCACTGAAAAATATCCAATGTGATCTTTGAAATAGTTTTAACCAAATCTACATATTTCTGAAAGTGCATTTCCTCAGCAATGTTTATAACGATGGACTATGACTGTCAAAGAGCAAAGAAAAAAACAGTTCTCTCACATTTCCTGCTGTGCAATGAATGTCTATGAAATTACTTGGAACTGAGTTCATTTTAGCTGGCATGCAGGGAGCTGATCCCGAATGACGCACATTCCTATGGACTTCTCTGTCACGAGCCCTACCTATCTGAAAGTAGCTGGTTTGGTTTGGTTATGAACTCTGAGTCTGAACTCTCAGAATATACACAGCAGAAATACACAATAATTTATATATATGCCGTGTTCATGTATCACATTTACTTCCCACTTTTCTTTGTTAGAGCCAAAGGTGGCAGGCATTGAGTTTGCTGTCAGTGCTCCCCCAAGGCACTTGACCCTACCCAAACTTGCTAAACTTTGGTATGTATCATGTGCCTTAAAACCATGTGCTAGGTATAGGCTGTAGAAGCACCTTAATGGAATGATCAAGCCCTGCAGAAGTCCAAAGCAGTTATAAGAGGCAGTGGCGAAAAGAATGAGGAAATGACCTCCAGAAAGTTCTGCTCTGTATTTATGATAATATTAGGTAATAGAAATCAATGCTGGAGGAATAATTTACTTACTTTAGAACCTACCTTCCTCCCCAGTGAGGACCCTGTGAAATAGGTTAGACTGAGAATGTGACTGGTTAAAGTCATGCAGCTAGCTTTTATGGCGTAGTAGGGATTTGAACCTGGTTCTCCCAGACCCTGGTCCAGCACTCTAACCATTACACCACACTGACTCTCTTTTTTATTAGTTCTTCCAGGCCCGGTGCATGGGAGTAGGCCATAGGTGGCTACCTAGGGCACTGCATGGCCTACAGGTCACCATAAGGCGCCCCCTCCCCACACGCCAGCAGGTGCAGCTCTGTCTCTTTCCCCCGCCCAAGACTCAGATGAAGGAAAGAGGCAATTCGGCCTCACTTCTGGGCTGCCTCCCCTGCAGGGAAGACAGCCTGAGAACAAAGACAAGTCCCTGCACTGGCTCTTTCCCCCGCCTGAGATTTGGGTGGAGGAAAGAGGCAGCTCAGCCTCATTCCCAGGTTGCCTCCTCTGCAGGAAAGGCAGCTCGAGAGCAAGGACAAGGCCCTGTGCCAGCTCTTTCCCCCACCCGAGACTCAGGTAGAGGAAAGAGGCAGCTCGGCTTCACTCTGCAAGAAAGGCAGCCTGAGAACAAAAAGGAGGTCCCATGCTGGCTTCCTCCCCTGCCTGAGACTCAGGCGGAAGAAAGAGGTGGCTCGGCAATTTGCATGGAGGGGTCCTCTCAAGGAGCCCTCGATGCAAGCGGGGTGATCTGGCCCTGCTCAGCCTTCCTGCGCTGTGGGAATTTTTTTGGGGGGGGGGGGGGGCTTTTGCATAGAGGGCTCCTCGAGAGAAGTCCTCCCTGCAAACGGAGCAATCTGGCCCCGCTCAGCCTTCCTGTACTGCGGGAAGGTTGAGCAGGGGACGTTTTCATGGAGGACTTCTCAAGAGGAGCCCTCCCGGCTAATGGGCCAATTTGGTCCAGCGCTGGGGCCCTCCGACACTGGAGGGTGGGGGGTATAGCCCACTGCCCTTCCAGACTTTGCCAGGGTCTCCCAAGGCTCAGGAGGCCTTGGCAAAGTGGGGGGCCGGGTAACAGTGACATCATTGTGACATCATCAGTGCATGCGCGCTTTGCACGTGCAAAAGTAACAGTGGGGGGGGGGGGTGGAGGACCATGGCTCAGCCTAGAGACTCAGGCATCCCTAGCACTGGGCCTGAGTTCTTCACATTCTTCTCTCTCTCCTTTGAACAAATAAGTTTTAAAAATCCCAATAGATCATAAAAGCAATTTCCTACAATTCATCATAGATATTAGAATGAAGATAGCCTTGCTTTGTGGGATGCATTTACATGTTGTTCAAAGTATGATATTTCTGCCAAGGAACAAAACCAAAGAATAGATGAGCATGTAAATTTAAGTGTATGTGTATTCAAAGAAGAGATACAAGGACTCCTTGAAGAAATCCCTTGGCACCTGTCGCATCAACCATCACCAGTGGTCTGACCTAGCCTCAGATCGCAAAGCATGGAGGCACACCATCCACCAGGCTGCCTCTTCCTTTGAGAACGCACGCATAGCTGGTCTTGAGGACAAAAGGAGATTGAGGAAGAATCGCACTGCTACAGCACCAACCCCAAATCAGACTTTTCCCTGCAGCCCCTGTGGCCGGACCTGCCTGTCCCGCATTGGTCTTGTCAGCCACCAGCGAGCCTGCAGCAGACGTGGACTACTGCACCTTTCTTAAATCTTTGTTCGCGAAGTCAAGCCGAGAGAGATTCAAAAGGAATCCTGTAATGCATGGGTCCCCAACCCTGGTCCATGGACTGGTACCGGTCTGTGGACTGCTAGCAACTGGGCCGCGGAGCAAGGCAGAGCAGTCCGACCACCTGCCCTGGGATCCAGGCAGGCGAAAGAGACAGAGTGGCCTCACTCTGAAGCTTCATCCCCTTGCAGGGGAGGGTCCCAGGCTGGCAGAAGGGACAACACTGCTGTGACTTTAGCCTACCTCTCATTTATAGACCCCCACCAATCAGGTGATCAGTGGGAGTCTTTAAATGAGAGGGGAAGGAAGATTGGCCTTCTGTTGCTTGGCCACCTAGTGGGGAGGCAGCAGAAACAGTCCCAGTCTCTTCCCCCCCCCCCATTTAAAGACCCCCATGAGAGCAGGGATGGGCATGAGAGGGGGGCAGCCTGGGGTGGCAAAAACCCCAGCGCCCCACCCCCCACACACACCAGTCCATGGAAAAATTGTCTTCCATGAAACTGGTCCCTGGTGCCAGGGTCCGGCCCCTTCCCAGCCAAGCCGGCATCGCCGGCATTCAGGCTGGGGGCCGTCTTTGCCCCCTTGGAAGGAGGGAGCAGCAGAGCGCTCTGCCCGGTATATCCGGGTCTTTTCTCTGGGCGTGGCGTCAGGGCTATATAAGCCCCGGCCCCGCCCAGAGCTTTGCAGTTCTTTTGGGCTCTCTGCCCGCCTGCCCTCCCCTTGGCAGTACAGGTTTCAACCGGTCGCCTTATTAGGGGCCAGGTAGGAATTTTTTCACCTTCACATAATTGGCCCAAGTGGAGTTGTTTTTTGCCTACCTTGTACTGCCTTGTAGCGTTAGGTTTCATTGGTAGGAGTTTTATTTTGATCGCAGGCTGGAGGATGTTTTGGCCACAGTGTTTTCAGGGGAGCACCTATGGCCTAGCACCAGTGGTGCGGGTGGTCTGTATGAACCTCAGATGGGCTACACGGCTCAGTGCGGGGAATGCAGATCATGGAGAGCCTCACCTGGGCGGATCTTTCCATGAAGGATTGATGCTAGCCCAGGTGGAGAATGGCTGGGGGCCTGGCCGCTCAGCTACAACCCGAATATGGCGGGCTTGTGCTGGGGGCAGGGTGGCTCGCCCTTTAGGACAAGGTGGGGTCAGGGGGTGACCCCAGGGCTTGTCCCGTTCAGGTTCCATCCCTGCCAGTTATAGGTTGATGAGTTCTTAAATAAAGCGGCCCGGTTTTTTATACCCAACACTCTGTGTCTGTCTCTTCATTCCAACTGGGGGGCCAAAAGGGTTGGGGGCCATTGCTGTAATGGGTCCCAAGAGAACGACTTGCCTGTCCATGCACAAGTACCTACCAGAATTTTCAAAAGTCTGGATTTGATGGGTAAAATAAATGATGAGGGAACCCAGTAAGACAAGATGCTTTCTCCATCCTTAATCTGTACTAAAATAATGCAAGGTTTTGCTCATAAGACGACACAGATCTATTTTAGTTAAACCTTTAACTCAAGTGTGTAATAATATATTGATGAAAGGCTTATTGCCTCCCTTGTGGGAATCAGCAGTGATTGTCCTAATTCCTAAAGAAATGAAAGATATTTCAACTCAAAGTAATTATAGACCTATTGCCCTTCTTAACTGTGATTATAAGATTTTTACCACTGTGTTAGCTAAAAGATTGAAACAGATTGTCAATAATTTGATTCATCGTGACCAGACTGGTTCTATCCCTGGGAGGGATATTTCAGAGAATATTAGAAGAACTTTGGGCATCTTGAATTATTGTATGGTAACCAAATAGGAATCAGTCTTAATCTCAACTGATATGGTTAAAGCTTTTGATTCTGTGGAGAAAGATTTTTTTATGACTGTCTTTGAGAATATGGGTTGTGGTAAGAACTTTTTAAATGGTCTCTGTGCTTTGTACAACAATCCCTCCACTCAAATCAGAGTTAAAGATTATTACTCTCAGTCCTGTCAACTTAAAAGAAGTACACGCCAAGGATGTCCCCTTTTGCCATTAATTTTTGCTATCTCTATGGAACCCCTGGCAGAATGTACCCAAAGAAATCAAGATATTGAGTGTGAGAAAAATACCCCTAATTCCAGAACATCATAGTCACCCGCTTGGTTGCCAAGGTGCCTGGAGACTCAACTCACACACATCTGCCAGGAGAACATGAGTTTTGTCTACCAAACTGGAAGGGACTTATGAGTACTAACAGCCACAACGTTGCAGCAGCACTCCGTGTCTCTGGAGGAGTGCTAACCAGGAGAACAGATGGTTTCCAGTCTCTCCGTGCGATCCCCATCTTGGCCTTGTAACAGAAGAAGGTGTGCCACCAGGAACTGTCCAGGCAAAGGGTTTCCAGCCTCGACCATAGAATCCATCTTGGGAGGCTAACACCACCAACAGCTATCTTCCTGCAGTGCCAGACTCCATAACAGCGAAGCGGAAGGCTCACGTACTCAACAGATGTCACCTATGCATAAAGCCATCAAGCTTATCTTAGGCGTGGATAATGTCAGACCGCCTAAGCCTTTGTCCAACAGAACTCAAGACAAAGACTGGTGCCAATAGAAGATCGAAGAGGAGGAAGAACATCTTCACCCAGAGCCAAGTTTCTTTGTATAGACTGGGTGTTACTTAGGTAGCAATTTGGCCATCTATTGTCACCTTTTTAGATAAGTTTGATAGACTTAAGTACCCCCCCACCTTAATAATTTTTCCCATTCTTTCCCTTAATGGTAATCCTGGAGCCTCCCCCTTGGCCCATTGTTACCTGGAAGTCCAATCAGGTAACTAAGGCCAAGTCTGCTCATTGGCTAGCTATGAGCATCCAATCAGGGACCGCCAGTTAACTGGCTATTGACTACTGCATAAGTCCAGCCCTTATGGTCATTGCAGAGCCTTCCCTTTTCTGGTCATGTACCAGCTGACCACCTGTCATTCGCCCCTGTACCTCCCATCCCCTGAGGGCTCAAGGTAGTCCTTATAACCTGTGGTCCAGCTCCCCACAGGTGTGCATCTAGCAGTACCCCAGTTCCGCTGTCTAGATACATCCCCGATTCCTGATCAGTTGAGGGTCCCCTCCCCCTAGTCCTCGTTCATCGCCATTGGAGCCTTCCTTGAAGACTACGATTGGTAATTATCACCCTGTTTGTCCATCCTTGTGTTGTCTCTACATTTCTCTCTATTTTTATTAGGACTGTTTGTGTGTTGTATGTATTCATTACCTTGTATGTGTGTTCTATGTTTTTCCATAATAAAATTTAATTGTTTTTACTTAATTAGTGTCATTGGCAAATTTAAGCAATAATTTCTGAACGTGTATCCTGTATACATAGATTCAAAGATCCCTTTTAAGCCAGGTGCCCACCTGTCAGTTCCCCAACCTCGTTTTGAGGGCATTTTGGCTTACATGAGGGTGTCTCAATAGACTCTAAAACCCATAAAATAGTGCTCTTTGCTGATTATGTTGTATTATATACCTCTTCCCCAATAAAGTCGGTACAGGCTATCAATCAGATTTTACAACAATTTAGTCTTCTGTCTTGGTTAAAAATCAACCTGGAAAACATTTTTTGCATCCAATTAATCTGTCAGTTGATACCGAAGCAAAGCTAAGAAATCTAGTCCCTTATTCATGGGTGGATTTTATTTATTTATTTATTTATTTATTCATGATTTATATCCCGCCCTTCCCACAAGTGGCTCAGGGCGGCTTCCAGAAATTGGTCAAACATAAAAATTAAACAATTTTAAATATATAAACAATTAAACATTTAAAACAGTTAAAACCTTAAAAACCAGTAAACATTCCAATTACATATAGAACAGACGTCTGGCCAAGCTACATTGACTTCTCGTGTTAGCTAGGTGTAGGCTAGCCGGAAGAGGGTCATCTTACAGGCCCTGCGGAACTGAACAAGGTCCCGCAGGGCCCTCACCTCCTCCGGCAGCTGATTCCACCATGTAGGGGCCATAACGGAGAAAGCCCTTTCTCTGGTGGATTTCAAGCGGGCTTCTTTTGGCCCAGGGATAGTGAGGCGATTTTGTGTTTCTGACCTCAGTACTCTCTGGGGAACATGTGGGGAGAGACGGTCCTTCAGGTAGGCAGGTCCCAGGCCATATAGAGCTTTAAAGGTAATAACCAGCACCTTGTACCAGGCTCGGTATATCACTGGAAGCCAGTGCAGAGTCCAAAGACCCGGCCGAATGTGTCCCCACTTTGGGAGACCCAATAACAGCCGGGCCGCGGCATTCTGCACCAGTTGCAATTTCTGAGTTCGGGACAGGGGCAGCCCCATGTAGAGGGCATTGCAGTAGTCCAACCTCGAGGTGACCGTAGCATGGATCACTGTTGCTAGGTCGTCGCACTCCAGGAAGGGGGCCAGCTGCCTTGCCTGCCTAAGATGAAAAAATGCGGACTTGGCAGCAGCTGCTATCTGAGCCTCCATCTTTAGGGAAGGCTCCAAGAAGTGGTCATATTTAGGGATAAATATCCCAAAGGAAATTAAGGCTTTAATGAAATTCAACTATGATGAGTTGCTAAAGGATGTTCAAGCATTATTAGTTAAATGGAACAAAGTCAACCTTTCTTTGCATGAAAGAATCATGAGTATCAAATGTGTTATTCTTCCTAAATTTTTATATTTTTTTCTGGGCTATTCCAATAGAAATATCAGAAAAAAATTTAAATAAATGGCAACAAATCTTAAATCGTTTTATTTGGAATAATGCTAGGCCTAGGATAAAATTGTCAACAATGTGTAGACCCATCAAGAAGGGGGGTGGGTTTCAATACCCCACTTATTTATTTATTTATTTATTTATTTATTTATTTATTTATTTATTTATTTATTTATTTTATGATTTATATCCCGCCCTTCCCAACAAGTGGCTCAGGGCAGCTCACAACACAAAATTTCACATAAATACAATTTAAGCATAAAACAGTTAAAATAATTAATACATTTAAAATTTAGAATCTATTATTATGCAGCTAATCTTCCCCAAACAGTTAAAATGATTAGGACAAATGTGGTAGAAGCTTGAAGATTGGTTTCCACAATTCATTAATCATCATCATCATCATCATCATCATCATCATCACCACATTTTATTTGTATCCTAAGGCTAACTCCAACCATCCATGAGGGATTAAAGGGTTGGACAGAATTGGGGAGTGGATTCAAGGGAACGATATTATTACTAATGAACAAGCAGAAGAGAAATTAGAAGCCAATATCAACTGGTATCAATACCTTAAAGTTCAGAATATGGTATACTCTCTTCAGAGGAAAGAAACCATTAGTTATGAATTGACACCATTCGAGGTCTTGCTTAAAGAGGAGGGCATTGAGAAGAAAGGTTCGCTTTCTAAAATATATAATTATTTAATTGATTCTCTTCATTCATATCCACCCTCTTATATTAAATGTTGGAATTTAATGCTAGAGGAAAGAGACTGGGAAAGGATCTGGGACTCCCCTTCCATTAAGGCTAAAAGCACTGGTATTCATCTCCAATTTTAAAAATGTATTCACTTTGGTATTTAAACCCTGTCACGATGAGTAAAATTTCTAGGGTCTCAAGTCCAGATTGCTGGAGGAATTGTAAAACTAAAGGCTCCCCATAACATATATGGTGGGAATGTCCAACAGTGTCAAACTTTTGGGGGAAAGTGGTAGAGCAAATAAAACTTATATTCGATCTAACCATTCCAGTAGATTTTAAATTGCTTTTATTTGATATCTAACCTGATAAATTGGTGAGTAAAGACCAGAAATCTTTAATCTCAACAATGTTGGTGATAGCTCATATGACAATTGCTAAAAATTGGAAACCCCCACATAACCCCATGATTGAAATGTGGTATGATAAGTTATGGGACCAGTATATAATGGGTAAGACCAGGGATAATTTTGTAAAAAAAATAGGAGGTGAAACTCATCCAGGGATTGTTATGCAGCTGCACATACTATTCAATGAACAAGGAGGTGGAACTCTCAGAAAGAGGTGGAACTCTCAGAAGGTTCAGGAGCTGTGCTCCTGTGAGCTCCCACTGAATCTGAGGCCTGGGTAAGACAATGGATAATCCTTTCTTTGAAAATGATACTGATTTAGCTATAGATTATGGTTTGCTCTGGGTCCCCGTTTTGGAATTCTTTGGGAATATTTCCTTTTTGCCTAATAGAATGAATTGTAGGCTTTTTTCTTAATTCTTAATGCCTAGCATATTATGTATTGTTTTTGTAAATTGTTTGTTATATGCATCCAATGATCTAAATTGGATTCTTGTATATTAGATTTATATTTTTGTTATTTATTTTCCCTATGTTCCCCTTGTATTGGATTAGATTTAATAAAATAAAATATATTTTTTTAAAAATAAGAAGACACAGTATGTATAATGGTTAGATGAGGGACGCCCAATTTCAGTTTTGCCAAAATGCTTATTGGTGACCATAGTCTAGCTCAGGGGTCTCCAACAGGTAGTTTATGAGCTATCAGCAGCTCATTGGCTATAGCAGAGTAACTCATGCATCCCCTAGATAAGGGGTGTCGAACTCATTTGCTATGAGGACCAGATCTGATATAAATGAGACCTTATTGGGCCAGACTGAGCTGTGTCAGGCCAGGCCATGTGTGTACCTATTTAAGATTAGGTAGCAGAGAGATAAACTTTTTAAAGGACACAGACAGACATGACTAAAGATCTTTTTTTAAAAAACAAACTTAAAATAAGACATGTTTAAAACATTAGCACTTGTTGATCTCAAAGGTGCTTTCTTTGTATTTCTCCCATGGGATCCAGGGAACTGCGCAAAGGAGGCTCTGGCTCTTTCCTTCCTTCCCCAGTGGACCAGGAGGGGGAAGAGCCTCAACCAATGGAGAAAATTGAGGTTTTGTTCTGCAGCTCCTGTGCAATTGAGCAAGCCTTGCAAAGCAAGTTGAGATACAGAAGGAAGCAAAAGAGAGGGAGAAGGAAGTGGACAAGAGCCAGTTGCTTGGGGGCCTGCTAGAAGCCCCACAGGGGTTTGATTTGGCCCCTGGGACACATGTTTGACACCTCTGCCCTGGATAATCCAGGAAAAGATCATGAAAACATCTAGGCTTTTGTTCCCCAAACTGTTTATTTGGTAGGATTTTCTCTGGGCTGATTAGCAAATGATTGCTTTGTTTCTGGTGTTTTTTGCCGCCCATGTTCAGTTTCTAGGACAGGACACGCTTTGTAACATGAGGTAGAAGAGAGTTGTAGCTCTTTTTTCACTCAGAAGTACCTCTCATTAATCATAGGGCATTTGGGGCAGCTGCCCCCAGCCCTTCCCAACTGTTCCTCTGCCAACTGCTCCCAGCCCCACCCCTGCTAATAGCAGTAAAAATTATATTTAAAAATAAAATATAAAAGAAGATATTGGATTTATATCCCACTCTATACTCTGAATCTCAGAGTCTCAGAGCAGTCACAATCTCCTTTACCTCCCCCACCCCACAACAGACACCCTGTGAGGTAGGTGGGGCTGAGAGAGCTATTACAGCAGCTGCCCTTTCAAGGACAACTCCTACGAGAGCTATGGCTGACCCAAGGCCATTCCAGCAGATGCAAGTGGAAGAGTGGGGAATCAAACCCGGTTCTCCCAGATAAGAGTCCGCGCACTTAACAACTTCACCAAACTGGCTTATGTGACATCTTTCTCATGCACTCAGAGACCCTACCACACTCTGCAAACTCTGTTAGTTCAGGGTTTCAGATAGATCAGGTGATCTCTATTTAATACGTAGAGAGCCCTGACCCTTTTACACACAGAAAGTGCCTCTCTCTCTCCTCTTTCCCAGAGTCTTTT
This sequence comes from Heteronotia binoei, assembly GCF_032191835.1. Lineage (NCBI taxonomy): Eukaryota > Metazoa > Chordata > Lepidosauria > Squamata > Gekkonidae > Heteronotia > Heteronotia binoei. The sequence goes on along the minus strand of NC_083227.1, from coordinate 146,686,674 downwards.
ATCAGACAGGGCAGCCCAGTTCCATATATTAATCACCCAGACAATTAAAGGAGTTCTTGGGGACTAAATTCAAATAAACACTAGAATAACATTTTAGTCCAGTGGCACCTTTAAGATCAACAAAGTTTTATTCTGGGTATAAGCTTTCATGTGGATGCACACTTCTTCATATACCAGCATCTAAGCTAAACACTGTTTTTCTTTTTACACTGCCATCATTTATTCACACACACATGCACATTTGCATACAACTGTAAAGCCTTGTTGAGGTGGGTGGGTGGGTAGGTGGGTGGGTGCGCACACACACAGAGAGACCAATGAGACTTTACAGTTGCATACAAATGTGCATGTGGATTTCTCTCCCTGAGACAATAGGCATCTAGTCAGCAGGGTTAATACAAACAAAACGCGTTAACTTTTATTGAAGGTTTAACACAACAGAGGAGTGATCCATAAATATATATATTTATGGATTCTTAACTCAATTCTTAAACTCTAGTTCAGTTCATATTTCTAGAACTCTTCATTACAAGAAAATATATCCTCAACCATTAACAGGGTACTCTTCTGGCTCTCCCTAGCTCAGAACTGCCAGCTCTCACTCAGCTCTCCAACCACCATTGACTAACTCTCCCTCAATGGTTCTCTCTCCTCTCAACAGTCCATTAGCTCTTATGGAGAGATGGAACTGGAGTAGTCTGTCACAACTTCTTTTACATATATTGTGTTTTGTATTAAGGTGTGCTGGTCTAACCTCTTCCAAGCTAGAGTCAACCAACCAATCACATTCCTGTCTCTTCTGGTCATCTTTCTAGCCAGCAAAGCAAGATTCCTCCCTTTTGTCCCTTTGCTTGTCCTACCCTACACTAGGCTTTCCAAACCCCCCGCCCTGCCGGGGGACCCCCGAATAAGCAGCCTCCTCCCCCGCTCTCCAAAAATCTGGAAGCGGGGGGGGAGGGACAGTGTCATGTCTCTTTCCCTGCCTGCCTCCCTCGCAGGCTTCAGGCTTCTCCCTTCCTCCGGGTCACAAAGACCCGCCCACCACCAGCCTGCTATTCGCTCCAGTCCGGCCTCCCTTCACGAGGTGCTTGCTGGAACTCGTAGTCCTTGCGTCCTCTTTGGCTGCCAGGTGGCGTCTCCTTGGGGAGTCTGGCCGGCGGGGGGGGGGGGGGGGAGCTCCGCCCCCAGAGGACTATGTGAGTTTCTACCTCGGGAGGCTTCAGTTGCTGATTGACAGGCTTCCTCTTGGGATGGTGTGTCTGCGTTACTTTGAAAAAGTTGGCAGCAACTCGTGAGTACAGAGGCCAATCCCTCGCTTCAGAGTGGCCAGAAATGGTGGGGGGAGTCTGCTGAGCACTTCATTATTCCCTGTGTGGAGATCGATTCTCATAAAGTATAATGGGGAATTGATCTGGAGGTTTTGGGGGCTCTGGGGGAGCTGTTTTTTGAGGTAGAGGCACCAAATCTTCGGTATAGTATCTAGTGACTCTCCCCAAAGTATCCCCCAAGTTTCAAAACGATTGGACCATGGGGTCGAATTCTATCAGCCCCAAAAGAAGGTGCCCCTATCCTTCATTATTTCCTATGGAAGGGAGACATTTAAAAAGGTGTGTGGTCCCTTTAAATGTGATGGCCAGAACTCCCTTGGAGTTCAATGATGCTTGTCACACCCTTGTTCCTGGCTCCGCCCCGATGTCTCCTGGCTCCACCCCCAAAGTCCCCAGATATTTCTTGAATTGGACTTGGCAACGCTACCCTACACCCACACCTTTTATCCCTTTCCAGCACTCTAAGGTTGCCAACCTCCAAGTGGTGGTTGGAGATCTGCTATTAAAACTGACCTCCAGGCAACAGAGATCAGTTCACATGGAGAAAATGGCTGCTTTGGAAGGTGTGCTCTTCAGCATTATACCCCATTGATGTTCCTCCCCTCCCCAAACACCACCTTTTTCAGACTCTGCCCACAACATTTCCAAGTATTTTCCGAACCAGAGTTGGCAACCCTAACTGACACTCATAGTCAGACCATGCCTGGGGCACCTCAGCACATCTTCTTCATCCTGATCCAGCAGAGCTCTGCATATAATTCTTTTCCAATGCAATCCTAACAACCCTGCTTAGAACTACACTGTTAATCTCCACCCATCACTTTTCCTTCTTTCTCTTCCCGTGCTTCTAGGGATCCTGGGAATTGTAGTTTCCTTGCAATAAAGCAAGCCTTGGCACAGGCTTATTCCCTGTGTTTATGCCTGCTAGAGCAGCACAAAAGGCAGCTTCAGGAAGGTCATCTGTCATGTTCCTGAGGAAGCAGGGGACCAACTGTGTGTTTAGATGCTGCTGATAGAGAGGCTTTCAGAGAGTGTTCTGATTCACTGATAATTGGCATCTTGCTCAACTTGCCATAGCTCCCCCCACCACCCAGACTTAGGAGCTTTGTCACCATATATTCTTGGAGAAAGCCTGAGGGGAAGGAATTATGGTAGACTGAAAAAGAAGGGGAACAGAAAAGATGAAATAAAATTCATCTGTGTTCATTCTTCCAGTTTAATTTTCCTGGAGGTTCTTGAACTGAAATGTAACAACTGGGTTCACATGAAAGCAACCAAAGTCCCGCAGCTCTCTTTTCTATTTTTTTGTCAGCTATTTTTCATTAGGAAAATGTCAATAATGAAACCACAACCCCTGATATGATTTGTTAGAGCTCAGAGGACATAATCACATGAGGATGCAGTTATTTCTAGTTGAACAGACCTGGCTGTCACCGGGAAACCTTCCTATCAGAATTCTGTGCCCGGATTAAAAAAAAAAAATACAGATCTCCACTTCTATATTAAATAACATCTCTGGTAACACTTCTGTTCTCTCACACACAACTGCCTCCTTGAAATTAGTGAAGTAATAAAAAATGCACCGGAAATATTTTCAATATTCACACCTCACTAGTGTGTAGAACCATATATTAGACAAAGAACATATAAAATTGCTATACAATGTTACAGTGTTGGGTAGGGTTGCCAAGTCCAATTTAAGAAATATCTGGGAACTTTGGGGGTGGAGACAGGAGACTTTGAGGGTGGAGCCAGGAGACATTAGGGGTGGGGCCAAGATCAAGGCTGTGACAAGCATAATTGAACTCCAAAGGGAGTTCTGGCCATCACGTTTAAAGGGACGGCACACCTTTTCAATGCCTTCCTTCCATAGGAAATAATGGATAGGGGCACCTTCTTTTGGGGCTCATAGAATTGGACCCCCTGGTCCAATCGTTTTGAAACTTGGGGGATATTTTGGGGAGAGGCACTAGATGCTATACTGAAAATTTGGTGCCTCTACCCCCAAAAACAGCCCCCCCCAAAGCCCCAGATACCCGCGGATCAATTCTCCATTATTTTCTATGAGAATAAATCTCCATGGGGAATAATAGAGTTCCCAGCAGACATTTCCCTCCCCTCCCCCCGCTTTCTGATGACCCTGAAGCGGAGGAAGGGCCTCCAAACCGGGGGATCCCCTGCCCCCACCTGGGGATTGGCAACCCTAGTGTTGCATGCTCACACTTAACTATTCCCAGAAAACAATGATGAATCCTTTAACTTCATACAAATAAGGGTTCAAAAATTTAGAGTCCATGAACTAAATTTCAAAGGACTTGTGTTGCCTCTGTTTAAAACCTTAATGTTCCTAGTTACTGTAAAGGAATCCAAAAATCCAAAGAGGGAAAGTGGGACTGTTCTCCTAGGACTTCTCACAGTTTTGATACTTCTTCAGCCTGATCTCTCACTGAAACTGCTTCATAATGCAACAGAGAAAACTTTTACATTTGGATCAACACAAGTTTCTTTTCAATTCAGTATTCGTTTTCTCTAAAGGTCTTTCTGGAGGTAGGCCATCCCTATTCCCTGATGCCCATTAGGGTTTCCAATCCCCAGGTGGGGGCAGGGGATCCCCCAGTTTGGAGGCCCTCCCCCCGCTTCAGGGTCATCAGAAAGCAGGGAGAGGGGAGAGAAATGTCTGCTGGGAACTCTATTATTCCCTATGGAGACTTATTCCCATAGGAAATAATGGCGAATTGATCTGCGGGTAACTGGGGCTCTGGAGGGGGCTTTCTTTTGAGGTAGAGGCACCAAGGTTTCAGTATAGGATCCAGTGCCTCTCCTCAAAATCCCCAAGTTTCAAAAAGATTGGACAAGGGGGTCCAATTCTATGAGCCTCAAAAGAAGGTGCCCCTATCCTTCATTATTTCCTATGGAAGGAAGGCATTTTAAAAGGTGTGTGGCCCCTTTAAATGTGATGGCCAGAACTCCCTTTGGAGTGCAATTGTGCTTGTCACACCCTTGCTCCTGGCTCCACCCCCAAAGTCTCCTGGCTCTACCCCCAAAGTCCCCAGATATTTCTTGAATTGGACTTGGCAACCCTAATGCCCATTGAATTAAGGTGGGCTTTTGTGGGGGTGTGGAGACCTCCTCCAATGACCTTTCTGCTTGGAGCTTCCGCACCTCAGCACCTGCTTTCTCCATTGTACCAGTCAGTGTCCATATCTGCCACTGTCCTCAGCAGTCCTGGCCTGGCTCTCCCAGGACTTGTCTGTCAAGCTTAAGCTCCACCTCCCTTCCACCTTCAGTGCCAGAGCTGCCTCGTGTGGCCCCTCACAGAGTCTCACTGACCAATGCAACAGTAACAAGCTCCTCTATCTTTCACTACTGCTGCCTCCTGTGACCCTGTGATGCCTGACACTCTGCCCTGCCACCATCACATCTGTCTCCTGTCTGGCCTCCCAAATTTCCTGCACCTCTGCTGGCCTCCAGAAAGCCAGCACCAGCAGCTTTGGTTCCACAGGGCACTGCAGAAAGTGTGTAGCTGAGTCATCATCCCTGGACATTTCTGCAGCTGAGCATACTCAATGTGATAGCTCATTTCATTCAGAATGGAATGGCTGTGGCTGCTAACGTCACCAACAGGGCTTTTTTAATAGAAAAAGTCCAGCAGGAACTCATTCGCCTATTAGGCCACACCCCCTGGCACCAAGCCAGCCAGAAGTGTGTTCCTGCTCAAAAAAAAAAAGCCCTGGTCACCAATGTAGACCAGGTTTGACATTTCCTACTGCAGCATTCTTTGGAGAGCCAGTTTGGTGTAGTGGTTAAGTGTGCAGACTCTTATCTGGGAGAACCGGGTTTGATTCCCCACTCCTCCACTTGCACCTGCTAGCATGGCCATGGGTCAGCCATAGCTCTGGCAGAGGATATCCTTGAAAGGGCAGCTGCTGTGAGAGCCCTCTCCAGCCCCACCCACCTCACAGGGTGTCTGTTGTGGGGGAGGAAGGGAAAGGAGATTGTGAGCCGCTCGGAGACTCTTTGGAGTGGAGGGCAGGATATAAATCCAATATCTTCATCTACCTCACAGGGTGTCTGTTGTGGGGGAGGAAGGGAAAGGAGATTGTGAGCCACTCTGAGACTCTTTGGAGTGGAGGGCGTAATATAAATCCAATATCTTCTTCTTTTTCTTCTTCTTCTTCTTCTTTGGCACAAATGATATCCGCTTTAACATCAATGGACTTAAAAGAGTGTCACTGCTTAGGGTTACAATATAGATTCCTACTTTTTGATGTTGCCTATATTTTAAGTTCCACAACATTCCTGTCAGTGCTTTGAAGCAATATTGAGCAGATGCAGCTCACCATTCAGCCTGAGGGGCTGTTTCAGTAGACTGTGGAAGCACCCAGGGCTTTTTTTGGTAGCAGGAACTCCTTTACATATTAGGCCACACACCCCTGATGTAGTCAATCCTCCAAAAGCTTACAGGGCTCTTAGTTCAAAGCCTACTGTAGGCTCCAGGATGATTGGCTATATCAGGGGTGTGGCCTAATATGCAAAGGAATTCCTTCTAAAAAAAAAAAGCCCTGGAAGAGCCTACAGTGAAGAGCCTGTTGTGGGATTCAGGAGATGGTGCAAGCTGACAGTCTGTTTCTGGGTTTAGAGCTTACCAGTAGGAAGAAGAGATAGCCTTCACCAGTGTTTTGGAATCAGACCAATCAAGACCAATTCAGAAAGGTGCTGCTTGAAGTGGGAAGTTCTATACCACTCATGCCAAGCTGGAAATACGGATGAAGAAGTTCTCAGGCCTTCAGAAAAGGTTAAAAGATGGCACTGGTCGGCTTGCTGTCATTAAGGCCTATAGGATCATTTTCTATATACGTGTCTCTTTGTTTTGCCATCCATCCCATCTTCCGGTTTCAAACATGGTTCTTGACTTGTAAAGAGTGAATAATGTTGGCGTATGTCACAAAATGGAATGGATGTTGTATGGCAATGTTATTACCAGTCTTAAGCCTTCAAGAGGGAATGGTCTTCAAATTTAAATTTTATAATGGTCCTCCATAATGTAATCTCCCTTCCCTTGTCTTGCAGATTGACATGGACACACACAAGCTATTTCTAATGTAGAATTTTTTCCAAAGCTATTCTGAACTGTAGGTTTAGAAAAATACCACTAATCTTTCATGAGGCGAGTAGGGTTGCAAGACTCCAGGTGGGGCCTGGAGAGCTGCCAGAATTACAACTGATCTCCAGACTACAAAGATTAGTTCCGCTTGGAAAAAAATGGCTGCTTTAGAGGGTGAACTCTATGGCATCCTATCTTGCTGAGATCCCTCCCCTCTCTGAACCACGCACTCTCCGTGCTCGATCTCCAAAATCTCCAGTCATTTTCCAATTTAGAATTGGCAATCCGTAATTCATTATGCATTGAAGTGAATTACACATCTGAAAGCAAATACAAAGGCCGTTTTCCCACTTACCTTACCCCGGAGTGACATCCCTCTTCACCGCGCTGCGTCTGTGCGGATTTCGCACAAACTGCTGCGCAGCACCAGGAAGAGCCGCGTAGTCCCGGGGCTTTTGCGTCGCAAATGTAAACCTGCTTTTTGGCGGTTTACATTTGTGATGCAAAAGCCCTGGGACTACGCGGCTCTTCCTGGTGCTACGCAGCAGTTTGTGCTAAATCCGCGCAGACGCAGCGCGGTGAAGAGGGACGTCGCTCCGGGGTAAGGTAAGTGGGAAAATGGCCAAAGAGTAACGATCCAAAACATACATAGCATGGGGAATCTGTATATAGTGGAACAGGGAAATGAACTGAATGCTTCAAATACTCCAGAACAGGAAGATACCCTTCTTCCTAATGGCTCTTCCTTGAGCACTGGAGTTGTGGATCATATCTGATGCTTTCCTCCACCCACATGGCCACTGTTGTTTTCCCTGTGGCTTTTAATACATGAAAAGTGGCCACTTACATAACAATGTGTTCTCTTTGAAACATATTGCACTTTCCTTACCCCACCCCACCCCCCAAAAAAACCTTCTTGATGCTGCAGGGGAAAAAATGAAAGAGGATCTGCATTTCTGTATCTACATTTTATAAATGGAAGCCACATCTCAACAAGCCTTTCCCGAGAGTTAATTTTACCTTAAACATATATTTTGATATATTGTCATCAGTGTTCCCTCTAAGCTGTGGAGTCTTGTGAGCAAAAATTCTTTGTGAGTTACTGGCATTAAGGTTGTGATAAATTAGTTTACTCTAGGGCCATTTTTCCTGAGCTTAGACAAAAATGTGTGAGCTGGAGGCTAAAAAATTGTGAGCTAGCTCACACTAGCTCAGCTTAGAGGGAACACTGATTGTCATCTTATCCACCAGTGCCACATACCATATCTTGTGAATCCATTCTTCTACACTGGGAAAACATGGTCATTTTCAAGTCTGTGCCAACAGTTGTCTGGCTGCAACCAGCAAGTTTTTAAGAGTGTATTTTCTTCCCGTTAAGAAGTCTGCTGGAAAAATAATTAGCAGGCATTTCTTGGGTGGGCAAGTTAATTTACAGTTTAGGATGTTATTAATCTCCCTAAATGTGCTGGCCCAAAAATCTTGAGCTAGTGGGCAAGCCCAACAAACATGAAACAAAGTACCTACTTCTTTGTTACATCTCCAGCATACTTTGGAAGTGCCTGTCAGCATTTTTGCAGACCTTTCAAGTGCAAAGTGCCACCTATACATAATTTTTAGGATGTTTTCCCATATACATATATTCTGTTTCTACCTGATGTTAACATAGGGTTGCCAAGTCCAATTCCAGAAATATCTGAGGACTTTGGAGGTGAAGCCAAGAGACTTTGGGGGTGCAGCCAGGAGACATTGGGGGTGGAGCCATAAGCAAAGTTGTGACAAGCACAATTGAACTGCAAAGGGAGTTCTGGCCATCACATTTAAAGGAACCGCACACCTTTTAAATGCCTTCCCTGCATTAGAAATAATGAAGGATAAGGGCACCTTCTTTTGGGGCACCTAGAATTAGACCTTGTCCAATCTTTTTGAAACTTGGAGAGCATTTTGAGGAGGGTCATCAAATGCTATGCTAAAAACATGGTGCCTCTACCTCAAAAAAACAGCTCCTCCAGAGCCCCAGATCAATTCTCCATTATACCCTATGAGAATTGATCTCCATAGGGAATAATGAAGTGCTCAGCAGATGTCCCTTCCCCCGCCCCCCGTTTCTGATGACTCTGAAGCAGGGGAGGGCCTGCTCCCACCTCGGGATTGGCATCTCTACTCACGAGTTGCTGAACTTCCAACTTCTTCAGAGTAACACAGAGCAACCAAAGGGTCAAGTTTACCTTTCTTATGCAAACAACCTCTGGAAAGATTGTGCAACCAACGGAGGGTCTGGGCTGCTTTCACAGACACTGGGATCAGCCATGTTGTTCTGCCTGCCCCCCCTGCCCCTATTCAGCCTTAAAGACACAGACACACCATCCGAAGAGGAAGCCTTTCCAAGTGGAGTCTGAAGCCTCCGGAGGTGGAAAGGCACATGGTGGCTGTGGGAGCAGGGCTTCCCCCCACCGGCCAGCTGACTGGGAGCAGGAAAGAGCTCCCTCCGATCCCGGTGCTTGCTGTAAGCATCAGAGCTGGAGCCAGGCAGACAGGCACGGAAGAAGCACGCCACCCCCTCCACAGCCGGCGCTCACGAAGTGCTGGGTTTGCGGTGGGGGCGGGTGCTTCCTCCGTGCCTGTCTGTCTGGCTCCAGCTCTGATGCTTACAGCAAGCGCCGGGATCGGAGGGTGGAGGGAGCAATCCTGGCACTTGCTGTAAGCGTCAGAGCTGGAGCCAGGCAGACAGGCACGGAGGAAGCACGCTGCCCCCTCTGCAGCCGGAGCTCACGAAGTGCTGGGTTTGCGTTGGGGGCAGCGTGGAGCGATCCCAGCACTTGCTGGAAGCAAAGCTGGAGCCAGGCAGGCAGGCGCGGGGGAAGCGCCGGGATTGGAGGGGGAGGCAGCGGATCGCCCCCCAGGAGGAAGGTGAGTCCTATGGTCTGGAGCGCCTTATGGACCGAAAAATGCGGTAATAAGGAAGTGTGCACTGTTCAGATTCAGAAAGTCTTCCCACAATAGATAGGCTATAATAAAATGTACTAAAAGAGACATGAGCAGGGCTTTTTTTTTTTTTTTTAGCAGGAATGCACAAAAACACAGTTCCAGCTGGCTTGGCATCAGGGAGTGTGGCCTAATATGCAAATAAATGCCTGCTGGGCTTTTTCTACAAAAATACCCCTGGATGTGAGTAATAGTATCCACCTAACCTACACTATTCTTTAATCCAACCCACCTTGTCTTCCATATGGTGTTTGGCTGCTGTAATTTTAACACTCCCAGTTACCTGGACTTGGGAATGTAAACACATATATACACACACATTTACTTACGGTGTGTTCTCAAGCGCTTCCAGATTAGAAGAATATAAATTTGAAGTTTAGGGGATTTTTTTAGACTTAGTAATTAGCTGAGAGCTGTATTTTACACCGTTTGGGGTTTTTTTTAACCATCATAGAAAGGTCTAGGGAGCCCCTGATCTGATTACTGGCAAGGACTGCAGCCTTGACTCAGTGTACATGCAGTTTGATTCCCAATAATGGGACATGTGCATGCACACCTGATTATAAAATGACACGAGACAAGAGCAAAAACATCCGAGAACAACCCAGTAACATATATCCTTTTGCATAATCTGCAAACCTCTCAGCATACATCTATTTGTAAGAAAGAATCAGTATGCCTTCACTTTATAAATGAAACTGAGGACCAGTAGAGTGTTTAAATCACATGGTAAATTGTAAATGCATTGATTATAAAATGAGAATTTTTCAGCATCTGTATAAAGGAAAATGGAGTGATCATTGTCTATGTATTATACATACATTTGCTGTTACTTGTGAACAGGGTGGTATAGGTACCTTTCCCTCCATGCCTCATGTTTGTCCTGGTTCCATAACCAGCATGGGGGTTTATCATGTGAATTGGGCATATGCATATGCATATATAATTCACACAGCGAATGACTGACCCAGAAGTTCCAGCTGACCCAGAAGGCGGTGGTGTGAGTCCTGACCAGGATGTCATGAATGACACATATCTAGCTTCTGCTGCACCGGCTACACTGGCTTCCAGTAGTGTACCGAGTCAAGTACAAGATTCTGGTGTTATCTTTTAGGCCTTGAGCAGTCAGGGACCAACTTATCTACAGGACCATCTCCTCTGGTATGTCCCCAGGAGAGCATTGTCCTCATTAAGATAGCAATCTGCTGGTGGTCTCTGGCTCCAAAGACATCCAGCTGTCCTGGCCCCAATCTGGTCAAACTCTCTACTGAATACCATCAGGGCCCTGCAGGTCCTTATACAATTCCAGAGGGCCTGTAAGGCAGAGATGTTCCACCAGACTTTGGGTTGAGGGCAGTGACAGCTTTCAAACTGGCCTCACCCTCCAAACTTACTTTGTTCCTCTTTCCCCCTGCCTGTAAGGAGTCGGCAGTCAGTCCAGAATGAGAAATAATTATAACATTCGCCGTCTGACTTTTTAGACTTGTTGTATTAATTCTGTCTATACATTGTTTTTATGATTTTGATGTTTTTATTGTATCTTGTACATCTCCCAGAACCCTGAAGTAGCAGGAATTGGGTGATGGTGGTGTTTAGGGCTTTTGTAGAAAAGGCCCAGCAGGAACTCATTTGCATATTAGGCCACACCCCCTGATGTCAAACCAGCCAAAACTGCATCTCTGTGCACTCCTGCTCAAAAAGCCACCACCACCAGCATAGATTTTATTTGGAATACAGATTGCATACATATTTCTATGCAAATGCAGATGTAAACGCCATACAAAGATGTTTAGAAGTGGGGAACATATACTAAACTGGAGGACCAGACAAGACATATAACCTAGTCCTTTTGTCAGGATCCATTACATGATTTGGAAATATACGGTATATTATAATATGAATGCCTCTAACTGAGGTTTCAATCCTAAACAGAGTAACTTAGAACCAAGTCCTCTGAAATAAATAGGTCTTACTTCTGGTGGTTGGGATCAGAATATTAGTTCACAATGGAATTCCTTTAGCCTTATTGAGTGTGTTCCTTGTTCTCAAACTGAATTTATGTTCTTCAAGCACTGACTTTACACCCTGGAGTAAAATCAATTCTGATGTGGATTACACTTTACTCAGTTTAACCACTTTCCTTCTCTGTCATTACTGCATCATCCATTGGAAAACTCTCCCCACTTTTGTAATAGACATACTGCATATTGGGGGTGGGGGTAGAGATAGCCACCAAACAGTTTGAAAGCATTCTGCAAGAACTACTTCCATTTCTGAAGTTTCTGCCACTTGCCTAAACTATTCCCCAACACAGTGGATGTTATGTTATTTAGTACTACTGACTTATTCCACTGTAAATAGTTAGTAGGATACCAAAGCATGCTTCATTGCCCTCCAGGATCCTAATGCCTACATTCCGATTGGCTGTTCATTCAAACCGGGCAATTGGGACATGAGGCATTTCTTCAAGGAAATGCAAATGAAGGATCCTGGAGAGTCCAATCAGGTGGATTGCCACCAACTCCAGGGGGCAAGTTTAACAACCCCCAGTATGTATATTGCCAACTGGTTCCCTTTAGTTCTCAGTTCTGCTGTGTTCAATAAATGGTTTCCTTACCTTATGACTGGTTGAACTCACTTTATAATAGTGGAGAAACTCATCTGATGTATTTGTAAAAATACACAAATATGCTCTTTACAACTAATATATCTGTGTAGTTTGTGTTTATGTACAACTTTTCCTCTTGGTAGACTTCTTTGTCTCTCATATTTATAGTTAAAGAAATGAATGTTAAAGCTTGGTGCAGTATGAGTGTGTGACAGCTTTCCTTCCACAATCCCTCAGCATTCATTCAAAAAAAATCATAACATCTTAGGAAGACTGAACCTAAAATTGCGTTGGGCAACAGACTCCAGAGGAAGTGCAGCTTTTCGATCTCCAATTATCTGTCTTGTGAAAAGAAAATACTTCAAGTTCAGTACTGGAGTAGCAGTAGAACCTAGACTAGGACCAAGGAGATCTGGGTTCAAATACCTGTTTAACCATGAAGTATGTTGAGTGACCTTGATTGGGGCCTGTTGTTTTTCTTGTCCTAACCTACTTCATGGGACTGCTGAGAATATAAAATGGAGGAGATATATTAGGTATACCACTTAGGGAGAAAGATGGGATAAAATATGATTTTTTTAAAAAAAAAACCTATTTGGAGTCATTTGATAGAACAGAAAGACTGAACTGATGATGACATTAATAACATGGCTGAAGGCATCTTCGACAGAACCCCCACTATATATGCATGTCAGCAGTAGTGCTGAGTGAAAAGAATGAAGAAGAAGAGATTGGATTTATACCCCACTCTTCACTACCTGAAGGAGCCTCAGAGTAGCTTACAATCCCCTTTCCCTTCTCCTACCCACAACAGGCACCCTGTGAGGTAGGTGGAGCTGAGAGAGTTCTGACAGAAACTGCTCTTTAGAGGAATTGCTCTGCAAGAACTTCTGACTGACTGAAGGCCACATCAGCAGGTGAATGTGAAGGAGTAGGGAATCAAACCCAGTTCTCCCAGATAAGAGTCCGTGCACTTAACCATTGGCATTCTAAACTGGCATGAATGGAAGTAAAAACAATCATTTGACAGTACAAAGAGACTACTATGCCAGCCACACAACACAGAATTATTAACTTGGGAGTCATCATCATTGCATTAGGAATCTCCATTTAATTGCTTCATGTTCTTGATAATAGCAGGAAAGAGCATGAAAAGTCAAAATAAGGTGAAAATTTATTTATTTATTTATTTATTTTAGTGGGAGGGGGGTTTAATCATGCCCTTCCCAAAAACAGGCTCAGGCCAGGTCATGTCAACAAAAGTTATATAGAGATAAAACAACTAAAACAGCCAAAATTAAAATCTAAAATTTACAGAAGCAAAAATTCCAATGATGGTCAAAAACCTAAATCTTGGCTGGCACAGACAAATCACAGCGATCAAAGGCAATAAGTGCTCAACTAAGATCTTGGGGTCGTGGTAGATAACTCACTGAAAATGTCAAGACAGTGTGCAATTGCAATAAAAAAGGCCAACGCCATGCTGGGAATTATTAGGAAGGGAATTGAAAACAAATCAGCCAGTATCATAATGCCCCTGTACAGATCGATGGTGCAGCCTCATTTGGAATACTGTGTGCAATTCTGGTCACCGCACCTCAAAAAGGATCTTATAGCATTGGAAAAAGTGCAGAAAAGGGCAACTAGAATGATTAAAAGTTTGGAACATTTTCCCTATGAAGAAAGGTTAAAATGCTTGGGGCTCTTTAGCTTGGAGAAACATCGACTGCGGGGTGACATGATAGAGGTTTACAAGATAATGCATGGGATGGAGAAAGTAGAGAAAGAAGTACTTTTCTCCCTTTCTCACAATACAAGAACTCGTGGGCACTCGATGAAATTGCTGAACAGTCAGGTTAAAACAGATAAAAGGAAGTACTTCTTCACCCAAAGGGTGATTAACATGTGGAATTCACTGCCACAGGAGGTGGTGGCAGCTACAAGCATAGCCAGCTTCAAGACTGGATAAAAATATGGAGCAGAGGTCCATCAGTGGCTATTAGCCACAGTGTGTATATATATATGTGTGTGTGTGTAATTTTTTTTTTTTTTTTGGCCACTGTGTGACACAGAGTGTTGGACTGGATGGGCCATTGGCCTGATCCAACATGGCTTCTCTTATGTTCTTAAGACTCACAATAGGGCCTGCATCTTGCAGGGAGGCCATGCTGATATTTAATGATGTCCACCACCTCAACTAAAAGCCAGGCAGAACAGCTCTGTTTTACAGGCACTGCAGAATTGCAGCAAGCTTCACAGAGCTCAGATCTCCAATGGGAGCTGGTTCCACCAGGTAGGGGCCAGGATGGAGAAGGCCCTAGCCCTAATTGAGGCTAAGTGAACATTCTTTGGGCCAGGGACAACCAGAAGATGTTGCTCAGCAGAGCGCAGAGCTCTCTGTGGGATATATGGGAAGAGGCAGTCCCTAAAATATGCTGGACCTAGGCAATTAAGGGCCTTAAAGATCATTACCATTACTTTGAAATGGACCCAGTACTCAACTGGTAGCCAGTGCAACTGGTGAAGCACCGGCTGAATACACGCCTGTATAGACATCACAGTCAGTGGGCACACCACCACATTTTGCACCAGCTGGAGTTTCTGGATCAGTTTCAAGGGCAAGCCCACGTAGAGCAAATTACAGTAATCTGGAGGTGACCATTGCATGGGTCACTGTGGTGAGATCCTGAGTGGAGAGGAAAGGAATCAGTTGCCTGACCTGCCAAATATGATAAAAGGCAGATCTGGCAACCGTTGTGACCTGGACCTCCACAGAAAGCGAAGCATCCAAGATCACCCCCCAAGGCTTCTAACGTTCGGTGCTGGCACTAATAGTGCCTCATTGAGGGTTGGGAGCCCAATTCCAAAACCAACTCTACCCCTGCTCAAACCCAGGACCTCCATCTTAGATGGATTAAGTTTCAACCAACTCTGTTTGAGCCATCCAGCTCAACAGTCTCCAATGCCCGGTCAAGATCTTACTGGGGCAGAGTCCAGGTGGTCGTCCATCAACAGATAGAGCTGGGTGTCATCCGCATACTGGTGACATCCCAGCCCATACCTCCGTACCAACTGGGCAAGGGGGTACATATAGATGTTAAACAACATTAAACAAATCTATCTGGTAAATAATTCTGTTTGTTATGTCTAGGACAGGGAGTCTCACTTGCCACCAGTTGCCATGCTTAATTACTACCCTATGTTAGCAGTTCTGTGTTAGTGGAATCCTGTGTTAACAATAGTATCACTCACTTTTATCTGAATATCTGATTGTTTGAACATTTCTGATGTCATCTGTCCCTGTTCCACACATGCAATAGATGACTGCATTGCATACTATCTCCTGGAATTAAACAGGCCTTGGATTCCAAACAGGTGGATACTGTTCATCATTCCTTCATTCAATGCGTAGTGTCTTCTTCCTGCAGAACATACCTGTTCTACTGGAAGAAGACTCCTAATGCTCGAGAAACTCTCTGCCATTAGTAAAATAGATAAATAGGATCCAAACTGTTGCAAACATAGGGTGCTATGCACACACAGAAACATATACAGACTTGTATTTATTTTTTGACACCTTTGTTTGAGAAAATCAAAAACCCACAGTTTGCACAGCTGCATAAGCTTCCCCCTTAAAAAATCAATAAACCTGAATGAAATAGCTGATGAATGCACCTTGGGCACTAAATAATACATAATAGCCTGAAGGTGTTAAAATAAAAGAGTTGTAAACGGAGACCCAGGGGAACAGTGCATGTGGATGAAATGGAATCAGGATGTACGGTCAAGAAGTGGGTTAACATTCAGCATACCCTTGGACCCCACTTGGCATTTATAACAGCAAAGTAGGAACAGACAGAACAAAGGTCATTTGAATCATAGCAAGGAAACAGGAGGAAAAGGTCTTAAAGGTGATTGTGTATGCCTTTACTGTAGATAAAGGGTTTCCCCCCCCCCTTGCAAACATTAGACACTATCATTAGACTGATGCACATTTCTGAACAATCTCTTGGGGGGGGGCAGGTTGGAATGAAATCATAATATAAATGATTCTGTGTTGTTTTTTTTAAAATTGTTGTAGCACTGTATAATAAGCAATCTATTTCCCAAATAAATGATTACTATAAAATGCATCCAGAACTTTCTGTAAATATTATGTTATTCTAATTAGAAACCCTAACAAGGATGCTTGAACAGACCCAGTTCAGTCATAAATAAAAGTTGTGTTTTAATAAAATCCTATTTGTTGATGTTCATCTAAGAAGTCTGGAGCGCTGATAATGGCTGTCCATTGATTTGAATCATCAGCGTCCTTCTGCATGTGCAGTTTTGCAAAAACCTGGTCTTCATAGCTTTTTGCTTCTTGTCACCTTCAGCACGGTAACTTCACCTGTCCAACACTTTTGTGGTGAAATCTGGAACATCCTGAAACACTAGCAGACAGGAGTTGTCTTTTGAGAAACATCCAAAGTCAGTGTTACAAAAATGCATGCTATTGTCCAGTCAGACTTGTGTGCACAGATGAGGTCGCTGCAAAGGCACACAGGCACACACATACTTGAATCAGTGGATAAATAACCTTAA
This sequence comes from Heteronotia binoei, assembly GCF_032191835.1. NCBI lineage: Eukaryota > Metazoa > Chordata > Lepidosauria > Squamata > Gekkonidae > Heteronotia > Heteronotia binoei. The sequence goes on along the minus strand of NC_083227.1, from coordinate 146,670,068 downwards.
TCTGATACATACAAACAGTGGAATGTTTTATTCATGGAAGCCTGTTCCTCATCACTTCCTCCAAACTGGGAAAGAAGGTGCCGTCTGGGGTTTGCCTAGCGCCTTCTGCCAGTCATCTATTTTCCCAAGGGTGCTCCTTCATTGATACAGTCCCTGGATCTATGGATTTAAGTGCCATTTATTTATCATTAATAAGATTATCGTTGTTTTAGGATTTAGCTTGTCCTTTTACCTTTTTATCATAAGCCCTTACCTGGATGGCTCAGGCTAGCCTCTTCACGTCAGATCTCAGAAGCTCCGGCTGCAATGCCACTGAGGATGTTCTCCGCAGCCGAGAACGAAACGTCTGGAAGAAAATCTTTCTCCAGTAGAACACGGCACTTGAGCCCGAAAGATTCTACAAACCCTAAGATCTCAGAAGCTTAGCAGGGTCAGAGCACCAAGGAATTCCAGGGTTGCTATGCAGACAATTCTATGGGGTTGCCATAAGTTGGATGCACTTTGCACACGTGTAGGAGTCATAAATACCCAGAGCCTCTGGAAATGGTCTTGGATAAATTCTATATGTGATAAGAAAACTCTTGTGCTAGCATATAGCCATATGCATAAAACTGGCAGGTACAGATGAACATAAATAAAATCTTCTCTATGATCAGAAATTCGGGACATGTAATGACATATTGACTAATTGAACCCAATTGCCAAACGCCTTCTATTTATTAATAGCCATTAAAATTATTATTAATGACTGTATTTATTAATACAGTCATTAAAATCCAATAAATCCAATATCAAAATTAATTTAACCTGAAATAATGACAATCAGTAATAATGGGAAGCCTTCCAATCTGTTCATTTTTATGAGTCTTATTATCTGGCCTAGAAGTCAAAGGAACAGAATACTGGCAGCCGGCAGAAGTTTTAGGAGGGTGTCTCCATGCACTGATGCTTCTGGTGTGATACTGCTGCATCATTGCAATGCTCTAGAATTCCCCTGTAACTCTTTTATAATACCATAGGCTTCTGGAGAATCCTAGAGTGTCATGCCAATGTGATGACATTACTTCTGAGTTCTTGCAGGAAGTGATGTTGGGGTGTGGCGTCAGCATGTGTGATATCTATTTTCTCCTGCCCCCGCAACTCTGTTATGCTTTATATTTCATACTACTTGCTTTCTTTGAATTCCAAGTGCAAGTTACTGTGCCAGGTTATCTGCTTTTTTTCCTATTGCATTTCCTAACATTTTGCTCTGCCTGCTTTTTGCTATCTTTCCTACAATTCCTGAGAATTTCAGTCTGATGGGGAAGAGAGTTACAGTCATAAATTCATTTTCCAGAGAAACAAAAAAATACAATTAAATAACTAAAACTAAGGGTATTTTTACATTCAGTTTTGATCCAGGGTTATTGAGTATTCAAATCGCCTGACACTGTTCCGCTGTAATTATTTCCTTTTTACATTTGTGGATTTGCTGCTCTCATTTTGCAGAGCTAAGCTTCTGTATTGCAGCTCATGCACGGACTGCTGATGTCAGTTTCAGGAACTGCAGATATATGGTTCTGAGACATCACATTTTATCCTGAAGCCTGATTGCTACATTCTGCAGATCTTTCCAATGTTCACAGTTTCCTTGTTACTCTGTGATGTGGATTATTGTGAGCAAAAATTAAACTTTGTGAGATGAGCTGTGATCAGGCAGCCAGAATACCATTGCTAAGAACAGGGATGCATACAATTGCTTAGAAATCATCACTATACAAATGTAAATTGAGGTAAGTAACAAGATGAGGCAAGCAATGAGATGTAAAAATTTCAAGTGCTGACAATTCTCATGCAAACAGGTGGCACCTTGTGGCTTTCAAAGGGACAGGGAGTGGGGGTCTGAAAATACAGAGGGAAACTTCTACAACCATTCATTTGATACGCCTCTTGAGAAATGTCCAGATCAAAACTAGTTTCAAGAAAAACAAGGCAACAGCAGAGTCGGCACCCATTTCGCCTAAATCAGTGTTTCCCGAAGTGGGCAATATTGTCTCCTGGGGGGTGCTGGAAGGATCCAGGGGGTGGTAATAGCCTTGGGTGCAATTGGGGGGCGGTGAATAAAAATAAGGGGGCAGTGGAAGCATAAAGGAAGAAGAGGAGAGGAGAGGAGAGGAGAGGGTGGGAGGTGTCAAAACATCACATTTCTGGGTCCAGAATTTCTAATTTAGAGAAAAATTCCAATTGACAAAAATAGAGGGTTCCTTTTTGTCTGCTACTTTGTGCAAATTCACCCAATTAGACTAGTAAAGAGGACCAGAACTCTGTCCAATAAAAATATAAGAAGGATGCAGTTTATTTACAAGACAGAATAAAAAAAATAGAGGTGTACAGGCAAACAAGAAACAAAGAAACAAAAAACCTTACTAGTCCATCCTAGCCAATACTTGTTACAGTTAGCAGCTTCTCAAGGTTGCTTGCAGTTTCTCTCTCAGCAATACAGTGTAAATCAGGCCAGTGGAAGCACTGAGGCAATTGCATAAACCTCTCTGAAGAGTTCCAACCTGTGGCTTTCTCCTCACAAAGTTTTCTGCAAAGTGTCAAACTTCTTACAGTCCTCTGGTTACCAGTTGATTGCTTCTGTTGATTTCAGTCAACTGCAGTGCCCCAGACACTTTGTCTTCTGCAGGGCCAGCGTATGGGAGCAGACAGGGTAGGCAACCATCTAGGGTGCCACCCTGCCAGGGGGCACTGCTGGGCACCCCCTTACTCCCCCTTCCCATATGGCACAATCATGCCAGCCAGCAGGCAAGCCGAGAGCCCTGGGCGATTTTCTTCGCAGGGCAAACGTTGCCTTTTCTTTGCAGAGCAAATGTCACCTGCGCTTGTTGAAGGCTTCCAAGGAAGCCTCCGAAGAGCGCCCCATTTTACTGCTACCTGCTGCTTTCGGGTGAAAAGTGGCTGGGTGGTGACACCTTCCCATTGCACTAGTTGGAGCTGAACAAAGCAGGAGTTAAGTTGCACCTTTAAGACCTACCAATTTTTTTTCAGAATATAAGCTTTCGTGTGCTCTTAAGCACACTTCATCAGACGAGGCTAGTTGGAGCTGACGAGCACAATGGGAAGGTGCCGCCCACCCAGCTGCTTTCAATCTGAAAGCAGCACACAGCAGTAAAACTGGGCACCCTTCAGAGGCTTTCTTTGAAGGCTCCGACAAGCACAGACAGTGTTTGCCCTGTGAAGAAAAGCAGCATTGCGGCAGCACTTGTGTGCACCACCCAGGGCTCTGGGCTCACCTGCTGGCTGGCGTGATCACATCATCAACGGCATGCGAAGAATATCCCCCTTAGGAGCACATGTGGGGTGGCACACGGGGTTCTGCCTAGGGTAGTAGAATCCTAGCGCCGGTGCTGGTCTTCTTTTCCTCTTCTTGAGTTTGGATATTTTACTAATCCTCATATCCCTGACTGGCTGTCAAAGTGCTAGAATTGTGCAACCAGTCATAGAATCTGAGCCTGCTTTGGCAGGGAGGGCAGGATATAAATCAAATCAATAAATAAATAAATCATAGAATCATAGAGTTGGAAGGGACCTCTAGGGTCATCTAGTCCAACCCCCTGCACAATGCACGAAACTCACAAACACCTCCCGCTAAATTCACAGGATCTTCATTGCTGTCGGATGGCCATCTAGCCTCTGTTTAAAAACCTCCAAGGAAGGAGAGCCCACCACCTCCCAAGGAAGCCTGTTCTACTGAGGAATTGCTCTAACTGTCAGGAAGTTCTTCCTAATATTGAGTCAGAAACTCTTTTAATTTAATTTCAACTCATTGGTTCAGGTCCTACCTTCCGGGGCCACAGAAAACAACTCCACACTATCCTCTATATGACAGCCCTTCAAGTATTTGAAGATGGTGATCATATCACCTCTCAACCGCCTCCTCTCCAGGCTAAACATTCCCAGCTCCTTCAACCTTTCCTCATAGGACTTCGTCTCCTGACCCCTCACCATCTTTGTCACCCTCCTCTGAACATGTACCAGCTTGTCTATATCCTTCTTAAAATGTGGTGTCCAAAACTGAACACAATACTCCAGGTGAGGTCTTACCAGAGCAGAGTAAAGCGATACCATCACATCACGTGATGTGGACACTATACTTCTGTTGATACAGCCCAAAATTGCATTTGCCTCTTTAGCCACTGCATCACACTGTTGACACATGTTCAGCGTATGATCCACTAAGACCCCTAGATCCTTTTTGCACATACTACTGCTAAGACAAGTCTCCCCCATCCTATAACCATGCATTGGATTTTTCCTGCCTAAATGCAGAACTTTACATTTATCCCTGTTAAAATTCATTTTTTTTTTTATTTTAGCCCAATTTTCCAGCCTGTCAAGGTCATTCTGTATCCTGTTTCTGTCTTCTTCTGTGTTTGCAACCTCTCCCAATTTCGTATCATCTGCAAATTTAATAAGCATTCCCTCAATTCCTTCAACCAAATTGTTTATAAAGGTGTTGAACGAAAAAGGTCCCAGGACAGATCCTTGAGGCAATCCACTTGTCACTCCTCTCTAAGAGGATGAAGAACCATTCACAAGCACTCTTTGGGTGTGATCTGCAGTAGAAGAAGGTGCTTGGATTAAGAACAGAGCTGCTGGTAAGGTAGGGTGGCCATAATAGCTGGAGGCCAGCCAGGGACACCTTGAGGGGGGAATGATGTGAGTGCGCGCGCGCCGCCGGTAAAAGGAAGTGACGTCACTTCCAGTGACGTCACTTCCAGTGACGTCATGCCACCGCCGGAAACAGGAAGTGACATCACTTCCTGTGACATCATTTCCCCCACACCACCTGCCAGAAGCAGGAAGTGACATCACTTCCTGTGACATCATTTCCCCCAAATGACATCATTTCCCTCCGCCGGCTGTTTCTGATAGCCCTGCGCCCCCTCTTTCATTTGATATGTGTCCCGTGCGGGTGCCACCCTCCTGCCGGGAGATGCCACAAAATGAGCCCCCTTGAGGCTTATGGCGGCAGGGCTCGGGGGAAGCGAGCTAGACTGCTGTTCTTTTGAGGGGTTATAGAGTGTTTCGAGCCTGGCCCTGTGGTATTGGTCCCATCGTTGTGGGACCCAGGGGGTCGGCGCAGCGGCCTGCCGAAGCAGCCTGTCACTAATAACACAGGTCGAGATGCAGGACAGGAACCCAGAAGTGACCGACAGGCTGCTTCAGCCGGCCGCTGCGCCGGCCCCCTGGGTCCCACAATGATGGGGCCGATGCCACAGGCACGGGCTCGAAACACTCTATAACCCCTCAAAAGAACAGCAGTCTAGCTCGCTTCCCCCGAGCCCTGCCGCCATAAGCCTCAAGGGGGCTCATTTTGCGGCATCTCCCGGCAGGAGGGTGGCACCCGCACGGGACACATATCAAATGAAAGAGGGGGCGCAGGGCTATCAGAAACAGCCGGCGGAGGGAGTCGGGAGCCCACTCCATTGGGAAGGAAGGAAGGAAGGAGGGAGGGAGGGAGGGAGGGAAGGAAGGAAGGAAGGAAGGAAGGAAGGAAGGAAGGAAGGAAGGAAGGAAGGAAGGAAGGAAGGAAGGAAGGAAGGAAGGAGGGAGGGAGGGAGGAAGGAGGGAGGGAGGGAAGGAGGGAAGGAAGGAGGGAAGGAGGGAGGAACGAAGAAAGGAAGGAAGGAGGGAGAGAGGAAGGAAGGAGGGAGGGAAGGGAGGAAGGGAGGAGGGAGGGAGGGAGGGAAGGAAGGGAGGGAGGGAAGGAGGGAAGGAAGGAAGGAAGGAGGGAGGGAGGGAGGAAGGAGGGAGGGAGGGAAGAAGGGAAGGAAGGAGGGAGGAACGAAGAAAGGAAGGAAGGAGGGAGGAAGGAAGGAAGGAGGGAAAGAAGGAAGGGAGGAGGGAAGGAGGGAAGGAAGGAAGGAAGTAAGGAAGGAAGGAAGGAAGGAAGGAAAGAAGGAAGGAAGGAAGGAAGGAAGGAAGGAAGGAAGGAAGGAAGGAAGGAAGGAAGGAAGGAAGGAAGGAAGGCCCCTCCCGCCAGCCGCCCCCCACCCCCCCGCTTTCGGCCCCCTCCCTCCCTGCCTGCTTACCTTCTTCCAGGGCAGGTGGCGGCCTCCCCTCCGGGTGGGCAGGCTGGTCGGCGCTGGCCTCCGCTGGTCGGCGCTGGTCACTGGAGACCCTCCGGAGTCTCTGGAGGGCCTCCAGCGACCAGCGCCGGCCTCTCCGCGGCCTCCGCTGGTCGGCGCTGGTCACTGGGGGCCCTCCCGAGTCTCTGGAGGGCCTCCAGCAACCAGCGCCGGCCTCTCCGCGGCCTCCACTGGTCGGCGCTGGTCGCTGTTGGCCCTCCGGAGTCTCTGGAGGCCCTCCAGCGACCAGCGCCGGCTTCTCCGTGGCCTCCGCTGGTCGGCGCTGGTCGCCCTCCAGAGTCTCTGGAGGGCCTCCAGCGACCAGCGCCGGCCTCTCCGCCGCCTCCCCAGCCTCCGCCACCGCCGCCGGGCCTCGCACGTGGGCAGGGAAGGCGGCGAGTGAGGGAGGGAGCGTCCCGCGCATGCGCAGAGCCCACCACAATCGCCCTGCGCACACGCAGAGACGCTCTCTCCCTCACTCGCCGCCTTCCCCGCCCGCGCACGCGGCCCACCGGCTCTCTGGCTGGCTAAACCGGGACCTCTAATGGTCCCGGTATAGCCAGCCCGGAAGCCGGGAATTGGGGGCCAGAACCGGGACTTTCCCGGGAGACCGGGACGGTCTGGCCACCCTAAGGTGAGTGAGACTTGATTTGCTTTTCTAAAACTGCTGGGGAGGATTACCTAGGGTTGTTGTGGGAGGGAATTGTGTGAGTGCTTGATGCCTGCTGGAGAGGGTTCTGATTGCTTTTGTGTGTCTTTTGTGTTGCTTTTGCTGAGTGTGGAGAGCTTGTTTGCTGGCCCCACCCTCTGCTGTTGCTCTGGCTGTTGGGTCAGGGGTGGGTGGGGGCTTGAGCCTTTAATTTGCATCTAGATCTTCTCCTGTCAAACTAGATGGCCTCCTGTCAGTTGGAATTGAAATTTCAAAAATTCTCTGTGAATGTGAATGTCACTAAAGTTGATTTTATAAAATAATTTCAGAATTTCATGCTTCAAAGTGTCTTCTTTACAACATCTTTGTTTACTCTGTGTGCAAATATGTCACTGCATCTTTTAGCCCACTTCTTGAAGGTAGATTTCCAGGGGGTGCTGAGTAATTTTTTTTCTGAAAAGGGGGCATGAGGCCAAATAAGTTTGAGAACCTCTGGTGTAAACAAATGTAGATGTTTCAAGAAGTAATGATGCAAGACACTTGTGAGCATGTTCTGTAGTGTAAAAGGTGAGTTTCCAATGTGGAGATAGAGAGCAACAAACTGTCAGTGTAAAAACACCCATAGTTTTAACAAAAGCAAATTAAGGTATTTTTTAAAAAAAAGATAAAGTAGAACACCCCCTTTCCATTAAAAATCTCTCTGATTGATTGATTTTACTTAATGAAGCTCCCCATGTCGGCTAGTGCCAGGCTCTGGGCAATGTACAACAATAGATATTAAATACATACATTTAAAACCGATAAAAACCAGTTAAATGAAAAACAAATTGTAAACACCGATGGTGTCCTATTAAAATTCTTCTCATCCAGATTTCCAGATGCTGCATCAGCGGCGACCCCAGAGAGGAGGAGGAAAGAGGTACCAGCTCGGCAGCCACCACTGTTCTTAATCAAAAGCCTGGTGGAACATCTCTGCATTACCGGCCCTGCAGAACTGTAGAAGATCTTGCAGGGCCCTGGTGTCCTCTGTCAGAGAGTTCCACCAGGTTGGGGCCAGGACTGAAAAAGTACAGCCAGACCTCTTTAGGGCCATAGATCACTGGCAAGTTTCGCCCAGTAGACCATAATGTTCTTCCAAGGACATAGCAGAGAAGGAACTCCCATAGATATGTCAGTCCCAGACCGCCCAAGGCCTTGAAGGTTATAACCAAAACCTTGAATCTGACTCATTACTCAACTGGAAGCCAGCAGAGATTGAATGTGTGCCGTCCATGGCGTTCCCGTCAGGACTTGCACTGCCACATTCTGCACCCATTAGAGCTTCCGGGTCAAATTCAAGGGTAGGCCAGCATATTGAAATATAATATATGCCACTGCCTTTGAAATTAGAGCTGACAGACTGTGGCGCATTTGGAACCACGACTTCAGGATCTCATCAGGAAATGTGAACACTATGGATTGCTCACCACCATCCTGCAGCTCCAATGCAGTATTATATGAATCAAGAACACTATGATACAAAATAATCTAGCAGTAAAGGCACTATATATGAAGACGCTGGTTGGTGATATATCATATGCTTTGTGGGCCCTTCTAGAATCATGAAATAATGCCACTAAGTGGATAAAAAGTCATGTTTTTAAATCAGCACAAAGCCAATGGACAGTTGAACCACTGCTTGAGGAAGTATTAGTGGTCTCCCACTGTAAAACTGACCAGTGGATCTAGACTAGTGCAGATGTACCTTCAGGAAACAGGTGTTCAGATAGGGTGAACTGGCACTACTTCAGTAAACTTAGCTTATGCTCCAGCTCTGAGATGTTCACCAGTGAGCTGGTGATGAAAATTAAACCTTATGCACCATTGACTCTGTGCCTTTGGCAATCTTTCATGAAGACTCTTACTTTTCTTCATTATTTATTTCATTGCCTGAGTCTGTGACTCGAAAGTCAGTCCATTTCTTCTCATTAAAGGAGCAACGTATCTGACAAAGGTAAAAAAAAAGCATAGCGGCTCCTTTGCTATTATTAGATGGGAAAAGCTAAGATTAACTAACATTAGGATATTATTAGATCCTGCTTTGTAACCCAAGCTAATGCATATAAATATTTCAGTCCAGTACGTGGAATTGCTCTCATTAAGATTAAGTGGCAAATACTTGAATCAAGAACGATGCCTCAGCTGATCGATAGTGCCATAGTGGTAATTGAAATATTGCTTCCTAAATCATCCAAGAGGCTGTTATTATTTTATTATCATTTTATGAGCTATCATTCTAACCATCTGGAGTCTATCTGTTCTGCCACAGATTATTATCAAGTGAATCAACATCTCGAAAGAAACATTCTATTAAAAGCAGTACTTCTGACAATCAGAGTGTCAGCTTGTGTTCAATTGCTTCCTATCGATACTAACCATATTGCCTATACTGTTTATTTGTTCAGGACTAACCTCCTTCCCCCTTAGTAGAATGCAAGGTATGTCAGAGGGAGGCAGGGGAAGGGAGGGGAGCCTTGGGCACCAGGGGCAATAAACGGCTGGCAGAACAGAGAGAGACACCGCGCCGTTTCCCAGGCCCCGCAAGGCCGCCAGGCGAAAGGGGGAGTGTGGATGGCTCAGGAAAGACAGATAACAGGCGTGTGAATCAAACACCTCTGAGAGAGAAAGTAACTTTTGTTTTAGGAATGATTTAAAGGGGCCTGCCTTTGATGTACCTCAATATATGCCAGCACCCATTCAATGTATGTTATCACTTTCAAAGGTCTTCTCCAGTAGAAACATTGTATATCCAATAAAGAAACTTATTTCTGAAGGAAGAGTTCTTTTGTTCTGGAATCTCAATGAACACTACGCTGACACAGAGAAGTAGCAGTGCTTCTCAGACTCAGGCCCCCTCCAATGTTGCTGATGAAACTCAGATAAAAAGTCATATAATTTCCTTGCAATTTTAAAAGTGTACCACATTATCCAGAGAGCATTGAACGCACTGTTTGAGTTGTGAGCTGTGCCACTGAGAATATCGCTACCTCATATGATTGCTTGGGTTGCTTGGGCAGTCCAGTCAGGCCTCACCTAAAACAAAAATAAATTTTTATGCCTATTATCAGGGCCTTCCCTGGGGCCAGGCCCTGCTCCAGACTCACTTTATCACTGACCAGTGTAGAAATATGGCACACTTACCCAATGAGTATGTCACAGTTTGGGCCCTATACAACCCTGCTGCTGCCCGTTCAAAGTTGGGGGAGAGGATATGGGGTGGAGAAAAGCTGCCGATTGGCTGGGTTCACTTCTGGCATTCTGTAGATTTTATCTTCTCATGAGTAATCTGGAGATCCAGCTGGGCATGTGCAGTTCACTGTGCCATCCCTCATAAAGAGGCAGACTGACTGTAGGCCAGTGAGAGAGTAATGCCAGTTATCTTCACAAGGAGAGAAAAAGAAATGATAGGGTGAGAACCTTTTTTCATACCTGAAGCCCTGTTAGGGATGCCAAGTTCCTGCTGCTCAGCTGGATGGCATGATGGGAAGGGTCAGGGGTCATTTTGTGGAAAAAGAGGTGCCAGAGCTTATTATCACAACTCATTTGCATATGCTACACACCCCTGATATCACTGGAAGGTGTACTAAATTATATCAGCATAGCATCTACCATAAAATGCTTCTTGAATTAGAATTGTCATAATAAAACCTTACTCCCATCATACTTTTTAAATTGCTTTCTCCTATGTAACCACAGTGGCATGATGAAGATTACCCAAAGGGTGATTAACATGTGGAATTCACTGCCACAGGAGGTGGTGGCGGCCACAAGTATAGCCACCTTCAAGAGGCGTTTAGATAAAAATATGGAGCAGAGGTCCATCAGTGGCTATTAGCCACAGTGTGTTTGTATATATATAAAAAAAATGTGCCACTGTGTGACACAGAGTGTTGGACTGGATGGGCCGTTGGCCTGATCCAACATGGCTTCTCTTATGTTCTTATTACGTTTTGGTTATTTTCCCATTTTCTGTGAGGGGAATTGTAAGAAAGTTTGTCAAATTTTAGAGTTCAGAAAAATTCTCACAGAGGGTTTGAACAATGGAGCCAAGCAAGTGTCTTTTTGGGGAGGAGGAAAAAAAGAGCACAATAAATTTTAAACATTCCAAAGCTCAACTCCTGTGAGCTCCTGCTCAAAACGAGGCCTTTTCTGTTTCATTTGGCATTTCCTCAATGATCCCTCCTTGTTGCCCAATGTTTTAGTGGTTGTTTTATGGGGGGTTTGTGTGTTTTTTTAGATTTGTTTTTAATTGTTTTGATGGTGTGCTTGTGTTGGTTTTAACGTTTTTAAAGATGTGACTTTATTATATATGCTTAAATTTGTTAGCCATTTTGGTAGGCAGAAAGGTGAGACAAAATTTTGTAAAATAAAACAAAATGCTGTTGTTATAATTGCATATGTTTTCTACTTCTCTTACATTGGTCATGGGTCTGTGTAGCAGAGAGCCACAGCCATGGATGGGCTGCCCACAGAGAGTGTGGCACTTGCAAACTATGAAGCACATGGGGATAAGAGGGATAGAACCAATATTAGCAGGTTGTTGAAATTTTATTTGCAAAGTCATGGAGATAAGGGAGAATATTGACTATGGAAAGACTAGGCTTGGTTTGATTTGTTCTTCTGAACTATGTCAGAATCATGTGCGATCTGCATTTCTCACAGCAACTGTTGATCATGGACCCTTTCCACCAGCAAGTACATTTGTAGCTTACTTAAAACATCTGTGTTGCTGTCCAGTCCTGGTAAATGCAGCTGAGGCTTACCTCCACCATTAATTGCCTATCAGGAGGTAGGGGAAGGAGGGGAGGACATGGCCCCTGGAGATGGGAGGAGTGAGGGTTGGAGGTTGAGAGAGGCTCACCAATTGAACCACACAATGTGGTCCAGGGTGGGGCCAGAGCCCAAGGAGAGGATTTTTAGACCTTCCCCCTTCAGACTCCTTTGTGTTCGGTGATGGCTTGCCCACCCTCCTTCCCTTTGTATTTTGCTATCAGTTGCAGTAGTTAGTGTTAGCATTTTATGTAGTTCCTTGTTCCTTTTTATTTATTTTTATTTATTTTATTTTATTCGATTTACAGGCACCCCTTCCCATAGAACAGGCTCAGGGCAGGTTATAACTTGGTTGTTTGGGGCACTGGGACAGGTTTCTTGATGGTCTGGGCTATTGGGACAGACCCACATGCCCTCCCATTTTGGGGGTCCCCATAAGGGGCCCTGGAGTGTGGAACAGCTGCAGGCCAGGCAGGGGGCTGGTTGCTAGCTTCTGCCCCAGGTAGCAGGGGAACCATGCAGAGGCCAGCACCCACATATGCTACTCCATGAATAAGCCCCTCTGCAAGCTTGCTGGGAAACAGGGAGCATCAGCTAGCAGGCGGGTTGCCCAATATTGGACCCATCCCTACGCTAAGCCGCTGCTTCTTATACTGTAGAAAATAAATAAGTAAGCAAGCTGTAGCCATGTTTACTCCGAAATAGATGTGGTGTGTGTGATCTTTCCATTAGCACCTCCCCCCCCCCATTTCCTCAAACCCACAAACAACCTGTCTGAAGATGTGCAAGGCCGTACTTACTGCAGACTTGGTTACAAAGGTTGGTATGGTTCAGTTTTGTCCTCATTGTGGTGGTTAGGGATTGTTATTACTCGTTGGTGGTGGTGGAAAGGGCCTTCAATTCATAGCTAACTTATGGCAACCCTGTAGGGTTTTCAAGGTAAGAGCCAACAGAGGTTGCCTGCATCTGCATAGTGACTACAGACTTCCTTGGTGCTCGCTCATTCAAGTACTAACCAGGGCTGACCCTGATTATTCCAAGTTCTGATGAGACTGGGCATTTTTACTCCTGGTTGTACTAGAATTCTTAATAACAAAACTAATGGCATACTGTGATGGCTTGTTTATAATGAAGAAGAAGATGAAGAAGATATTGGATTTATATCCCGCCCTCCACTCCGAAGAGTCTCAGAGCGGCTCACAATCTCCTTTACCTTCCTCCCCCACAACAGACACCCTGTGAGGTAGATGAAGATATTGGATTTATATCCCGCCCTCCACTCTGAAGACTCTCAGAGCGGCTCACAATCTCCTTTATCTTCCTCCCCTACAACAGACACCCTGTGAAGTGGGTGGGGCTGGAGAGGGCTCTCACAGCAGCTGCCCTTTCCAGGACAACCTCTGCCAGAGCTATGGCTGACCCAAGGCCATTCCAGCAGGTGCAAGTGGAGGAGTGGGGAATCAAACCCGGTTCTCCCAGATAAGAATCCACACACTTAACCACTACACCAAACTGGCTCTCGCTTCATAGTTATCTTGATAGCCACCTTGAACTCTACAGAAGGGTGGGTTATAACTATTTTAAATAAAAACAAAAGAAACTATTTTCCTACCTTTTTTGCCTGGCTAGTCACTGCTGGGGGAAATCTTGTTCATGTAGTGATCAGACGTGCCTGTTAGTGAAATCTAGGGAGCAGCAGACCCAGAAGTTCAACTCTGCCATGTAACAGACAGTCAAAGATGGGGGGTTTTTTTCTAAAAGATTTCAGGTAAGGAAAGTGGAAGCCACATGAGACAAGAGCCTTTTTAAAACAATTGTGTCAAAACAAGTTGTAAGTGCTTAAAAGGCTTCTTCACGGTAAGTGCATCTTGTTGCCTCTTCTGTTCTCCGTATAACACAATATTCCTTCTCATGAGGACTGTTTAAGAGGGAGCTCTGGAATTGCTTCACAAGTCTGTGTTAAACCCTACATGCCTGTTCAGGAAGGCATTGCTAGTAGCAGATAGAACTTCCCAAACATATAATCCATTAGCACTGATCTTTAGAAGAAAGGAAAGTGTGACTTTTGTTTTGCTTTCCAGGTTGATGTACAGAAAAAGACATCAGATGAGCAGCCACAGTGTAAAATGCATTTGATGACTTGCAAATGTTCCCTAGATTCTGTCCCCCTTGCACCCAAAGCCAGGATACTATCTACTTTAGGAAAGCAGATACATAGGGCAGTAGGGCAGTTCACTCCTATCTCAATTAATTTGCAACAAGACAAACTATGGACTGCATGAGTGAGGTGAGATTTGAAGCTGGCAGTACTGTTGTAAACCCAACAGGCTTAGAAGGGTAAAACTTTGTTTAGGATTGCACTGTTCTCCCCTATCAAAATCCAAGATGAGAAGCACTCTTATAGAGAAGCAAGGTAGCAGCCAGTCAATGAGTCATTACAGTTTCTCCAGAGAAAGGTTCTGGACACTGTTTGAATTAGTTTTAGGCTTTTGCACGTTTGGGCTTCTTTTTCCTTTCTTGCTTGCGCATTATTTCATTTGTGGCGAACTGGCATAAACCAGGCCATCGTGCCTATGTTTTCAGACTTTGAGAGAAAGACAACAGATGCAGTGGGACATGAATGAATTTTGGGAATAACTGTAATAAGAGTGCCTTTGGATTTAGTGAAGTAGACAAATATTGGACAGAGAAGATAGTGGCCGCAGGGTATGCATTGCGATCCCAAGGATACAGAAATGGTAGGTTCATTGAAAATGCACATGAAATCTGTAGGTATTGAAAAGAACAGGAGTTCATTAGGAATTCTAAAAATGGACAGCAAAGAACATCATGGATGTGGGGAGATACCTGCCGCCACTTCCCAACATTTGGAATTCATGCTTGTAATTCACTGGTAGGAGCCAAAGAAGAGTTTTGGTTTTGAGCAACCATGCGTCTTCCTTTCTATCTAGCAGCTGAAGTATAGCTTAAACTAAATTATCACATACCAATTTATTTATCTATCCATTCTCTTCCTCACTGCAAGTTTTGATTCAGTTTAAGACAGAAGAATGGACCTGATCACAATCTCTAGTAATTATGCCATATTTTAGGTCAATCGCTAGACCATCACAAGGTTTCAGCTAGCACAGAGAATAAACCTGTATCCCTGAAAGAAACCTTTGAAGCAGAGAGCAATGTCTGATTCCTGTATACGGCTCTGTTTTTCTTCTTAATGACAACTTGTAGTTTGTTCTCCTTGCCTACCACGAAGGGAAGTGTATTGCTGTAAACTGAGACCAGAATTGCACATCACGTGGGGAGCCCACTGGCAGAGAAGAGCATTTACTTCATTAAAAATGCATTTTCCCTATCTTTAAACAGAGAACAGTACACATTTTGGCGATACTAATGGCCTGCTTTCAGCTCCCAAAGTGCATGAAAGCCACATACAAGACAAGACAAAAAAGCCTATGTTGTGCTACTGCAGCACCACATAAAAGTTGTTGGGTGAATATGGTGTACTCTTCTGGAATAGTACAATTTGGCCATTTAAACATTAATTTTACCATGATGTTTACACAGACAGTTGAAGAATTTTCAAATCTCATTGCTACTTTATATCCCCCTGTTAGAGCCCTTTGTCCCATTTCCTATGTACCTGGAGAAGTGTGGTGATGTGTCTCCTTCCCATCATCTCAAGGCGATGTCAAACACTCACATGGGAGGAGGCCATGTGGTTGCTTAGCCCCTTTCTACAGCAGTATTGAATGAGTTTCTGCCATTAGCATATGGTGGTTGCCACCACATAGCTTATGGTGGTTGCCACCACATAGTAACTCTTTCATGTGCTTTTCTGGCATTACCTTTCACAGCATAGGACAGGGCAGGGCAGCAATGGCTCCCATATGCAAAAAGTAAAGTGTGGAGGAGCTCATAGTGGTTTTAACAAAGGCGATCCATCAGAGAATGAGTCGGAATTCTACTCCCACTACCTTGAGACCGGGTCCCAATACTCTGTCCCCTGTATCTTCCAGGTGAAATATTTAGGGTGAGATAGGGTTGCCAAGTCCAATTCAAGAAATATCTGGGGACTTTGGGGGTGGAGCCAGGAGACATTAGGGGTGGAGCCAAGATCAAGGCTCTGACAAGCATAATTGAACTCCAAAAGGAGTTCTGGCCCTCACATTTAAAGGGACGGCACACCTTTTCAATTCCTTCCTTCCATAGGAAAAAATGAAGGATAGGGGCACCTTCTTTTGAGGCTCATAGAATTGGACCCCCTGGTCCAATCTTTTTGAAACTTGGAGGGTATTTTGGGGAGAGGCACTAGATGCTATACAGAAAATTTGGTGCCTCTACCCCAAAAAAGAGCCCCCCCAGAACCCCAGATACCCACGGATCAATTCTCGATGATTTACTATGGGAATAAATCTCCATAGGGAATAAAAGAGTTCCCAGCAGACATTTCCCTCCCCTCCCCCTGCTTTCTGAGGACCCTGAAGTGGGGGGAGGGCCTCCAAACCGGGGGATCCCCTGCCCCCACCTGGGGATTGGCAACCCTAGGGTGAGAATGTCAAAATATTTTTTTAAAGAATTAAATACCCTCTTTCAACAGAATTTCTAGGCAGACAGATAGACATAACCTTTATTGGCATAACAGAAAAGAAATACAAGATCCAAAGAAACTTCAAAATAGGACAGACAAACCACAATAATTTGGGATACATGGTTACAAACAAAATCTAACTAAGAAAAGTGGAGCAGGGTATTCCCTAACTGGCTCCTTTTTAAGGGTGTTTTTACACTGGCAGTTTGCAACTCTCTATCTCCGCATTGTAAACTCACCTTTTACATTACATAACATTCTCTTAATTGTTTCACAACGTTGCTTTCCGAGGCATTTACATTTGTTTCAGTGAGATGGGTTTCGACGCCGCCACAAAAGCGTTTTTCTCGAGACTAGTTTTGGTCTGGTCTTTTCTCTACTGGCGTTTCAAACTTGTATTGTAAAAGTTTTCCTGCGTTTTAAAAGACTCCTCCAAAAGCCACCACAAGGTGCAGTAATTTGCATGAAAACTGACAGCACTTGAAATTTTTACATATAATTGCTTGCCTCATCTAGTGATTTAAATTTGTATTGTTTTTGCAGTGTTGACACGATTTCCAAGCAATCGTATACATTTAACTAAGCACCGGTATTCCGGCTGCCCTCTGATCAGAGACACCCCACCGCCCCAAATTGAAACGCTTGAATGTAAAAGGAAAATAATTAAAGCAGAACAGTGGCAGACGATTTGAAGACTCTAAAACTCTGAATCAAACTGAATGTAAAAACACCCTACATTTCTTTCTCTTTCACTACTAGGGTCAAAAACTCCGCAACCTGCTCAGTAATTGAGGGACATTTGCCAGCCAACAAAAACTCTATCCATTTGTTTGTTACCAGATTGGAGGTTAGGAGGAGTGGTTTTAACAGGTGGCATTGGTGGGTGGTAAGTAATGGGCAGTCTAATAGACTGTGTCATATAGAATCAGGTTCTCTGCCACATCTGGACCATCTCTGTTCATAAGGGATACCCTTATACCTACCAGAGACCATGGACAAAGGAAATACGTTGAGTCTGGCCAACATAAAAGCTTGTTATTGATGTGGGTTTATTAAATTTGGGAAGTACCGGTACTGAGCCATACAAATTTCTAGGTCATTTGGGTTTGGTGGTAGAAAAAACAGGGTATTCTTCTTGCCTTAATGTTTTGCTTTTAAAATAAGAGCAAGTTATAATATTTCAAAATGAGTAACCTTTTTAGAATTCATCTACTGCTTGCCGTGGTGTTAACACAGTCCTCTTCCATTCCATTCTGTTGTCAGGTACTTCTGTGAGGCTTTTTATAGCCCTTAAAGGCACAGGAGAATTTACCACACAAACAAAACACTGCCTTACCTGGTATCTAGAGTCAAGGAATAAGTAAAATGCATTCCAACCATATAAAAGGGATTGCAAAAATTCATTGAGTTTCATTGATCTGCATTTTAGCACACTATAAATATCCTCCAGCACAAATGCCTGTATCTTCTCTGATTATTATAGCACCTTGGATCCGTTTTCATCTTAAAAGATGTTGTGAATTGCAATGTATATTCTAACACTGTTAAATGTATGCACCATTCTACAACCTATAAGCCACAATTCATTTTTCTGTTGTGGAAAAGAGCCAGGTGATAATAGGGTCATTTAGTTTTTCTTAAGAAGTACAGGGAGTGTTTAATGGGCTAAGTATAAATCTGTTATAGGCCACCCCAATTTGTGTCTATCTGAACAATATATGAAGCAATAAATCTATTTTATGACATTCTACTGAGCAGTATTAAAACAAGGAGCTTAAAGATAAAATAAATTCTGCTGGGTTATATGTTTAAAGGCCGGTGAAAAGGGAAGCCACTAGATATGCTTAATAGCAGATTGGAAGGCAGTTGAGCAGAGTAGGTTTGCCCTTATGTTTACTCCAAGTAGGCATGGGCATGAATTGAACCACGAATCGCAATTCATACACAAATTGGGCCAATTTGTGGATCATTTTGAACCGCTTCTCTCCATGGTGCTTCATTTGTTTCGTCTTTGCAGTTCATTTCCCCAGGCAGCCTGGTCCTGATTCAATCAATTGTTAGGCAGCATTGGGAGTGGACTTCCAGGAGCCATAGAAATACCCATAGCAATTGTCCATAGCTTGATTGGCAGCTCTGGGAGCTGATCATGGCGCTCCCATTCTGCAGCATGACGAGTTCTCAGTGATAGCTGAAGCTGAATTTTCCTGGGGGCACCTGCTTTGGGGAGCTTTAACTCAAACATTCCAAATCCAGTCTTCGCCAAACTTGGAGGGCAGGTGGAGGAGAGCCTGCTGAAGACTGCCAGTAAGTTTAACACCTCCTGAACCAAACAAACCAACAAACCACAAACTGGGTCAGAAATCGAATGAATCACAAAATGTAATGAACCACCATCTCCCCCGGTTCGTGTCCACACCTACTCCAAAGGCTTATCAAACTTCCTCAAAGTGAATTTATGTCAGGTTGTTTGCAACCAACTGCTGTTATCTCCTCACAGGAGCCCCATGCCTTAGAATGGTCAGAAACCAACCGCTGTTATCTCCTCACAGGAGCCCCATGCCTTAGAATGGTCAGAAACCAACTGCTGTTATCTCCTCACAGGAGCCCCATGCCTTAGAATGGTCAGAAACCAACTGCTGTTATCTCCTCACAGGAGCCCCATGCCTTAGAATGGTCAGAAACCAACTGCTGTTATCTCCTCACAGGAGCCCCATGCCTTAGAATGGTCAGAAACCAACCGCTGTTATCTCCTCACAGGAGCCCCATGCCTTAGAATGGTCAGAAACCAACTGCTGTTATCTCCTCACAGGAGCCCCATGCCTTAGAATGGTCAGAAACCAACTGCTGTTATCTCCTCACAGGAGCCCCATGCCTTAGAATGGTCAGAAATCATTTCCAATTGTTTCCCAGAAGATCCCAGCCTAGCTGTTCTCTTGATGGGAAAACATCCTCAGAGGCCCATGTTCAATCATCTGTCTTCCTCAGAATGAGATGAGTAACAGCCCCTTTAAGTCTTATGAGGCTTTGCTCTCACTGTTCTTATGGGGGTGAGAAAGCAGCTTAATTTTGCTGATGAAAGAAAAGGATTTGGAAGGACAGGGGAATCAAACAACACACATGCCAGAGTCAAACCACCTCTGCACATTAGGTGACTCACTTTGATCTAACACTAGCCTACTAGACAGGGTTGTCAGCCTTCAGGTGACACCTGGACATCTCTTGCTATTACAATTCATCTCCAGATGACTAAGATCAGTTCCTCTGGAGAAAATAGCTGCTTTGGACTCTATGGCATTATACTTTGCTGAGGTCCCTCCCCAAACCCCACCATCCTCAGGCTCCACCCCCAAAATCTCCAGGTATTTCCCAATCCAGAGCTGGCAACCCCACTACTAGACCTTCTCTCCTGGAAGTGCAGCAAGATAGGTTTATACTCTTTTCTAAATAGCTGAAAATGGCAAAAGGAGTCCTCTCTGTCTGAATATTGGTAAAAATATTAAGACTGTAACATCTAACATTGCTCAGGGTAAGCATTGTGCAGCATATACCTGATGCCCACAGTGACCCATATACCACCGCAAGCAATTCATTCCTGCTTCCAAGTATTTAAATGCTAAATAGATTTTGGCAGAACAGGTGAGGGGGTAGCCAGAGGAACATTGAGGACAAAGCCCTAGCTTACCACTTCTCCAACACCAGTGTGAATCCACACCCCGGTGTCAGGACAAATGCTTGACTCCCTATCCATGGGGCTGCCTGAAAGCTCTGCCCCCTTCCCCCCCACACCTCAGTTGAGGGTGGCATGGAGTGGCAAATGATAAATAGATACTGACAACACAGGCAATGACCATCAACCTCGTGCAAGCAAATTCCACAGAACCACACTATGCACGGGGTGGGGTGGGGGACATTTTGAGAACTTTGAAGGGTACCTACTTCAGCCCAGTTATAGTGAGAATTTACCATAGTCTTTCTTACCATTATATCATTGGATTCACAGTCTCCATTGGAGTTCACAGTCTTCAGAGTGGTTGCATATTTTTTTCACTCATTTTTTTTTGGGGGGGGGGCATTCAAACATGTGGTGCCCCCACAGACAGACTGAAGTCACACTCTAGGAGAAGCAATCTACTTTTCATAGAATCCAGGTTTCAGAGCACCTTTGGATGTTATCAAATGCAGAAAATTCAACCTGTTTGCACTTCTAATTATTCCTTTGAGCAAAAATGAAAATAAGACATTTCTGTGCTTCCCAAAGACTATTTATTTATAAAACTGTTAATAAGATCTATGGGGAAACTTAAACTATGAAAAATAAAATTAAACAGTAATATATCTGATTTATACTTTTATGGCCACTCTGTTCTGGCTACAAAAATAGTAAAACTGGTGACAACTCAAAATAGCCTATTTCTCTTCAACACATAGGCTGAGTTCAGACCACCTGCTCAGGGCAGCAGTGTGCCACCCCAGAAGTGAGCCAATGGAAACTGGAGTGCCCCAGAGTGTCCAGATGGCCCATAGAACAGGGACAGGCTGTGGGCACTCTGGGGGAGTGTCCAGAGTGTTCATGCACCCTGTCTGCAGCTCCCCGGGTGCTTTCCAAGCACTTCCCAGCTGTCCAGATGGCCAGGGAGGCACCTCAGAGGCACCCCAGTGATTTCAGAGCTGGCTCCCTGTAAGTCGGGGACAGGTTGAGGGCGGGAGCGGGACAGCAGGCAGATGTACATGTTTGGATGCGTTTTGGGGGGGGGGCACTTGCATGCCATCCCTGGGGCACCTTAAACCGCCCATCTGAACCCAGCAATAGTGTTGTAAAAGTTCTGTAAAGCCACTAGAAACAACACTACTGTAAAAATGAAATAAGACACAATTGTAATAACCAGTGGTACTTGTGTGTGCATTTTGCCCAGGAGCAAGAAACCTTTTTCATTGGAGGCTGTATCTCTCCATAAAGGGAGAGGGAGAAATCCCATCTCAAGCATGGAGAATTAATTCGGAACTATCATTCAACACTGATTTTACAATCCAGAAGACTGATATACGGCCAGTGCCATATTTACCCAAATGGAAGAGGATCCTGAATGTAAAACAACCTTCCTCAAAACGTTATATGTTTTTTATTTGTTTTTAATTACTGTACAAACTTTTATGTGTGGTTGTAAATCTCTTTTTCTTGACAGCACACCTTGGAGAAGAAAGCTAATATTCCTTTTGAGTAAATATGGCATTTGTTCACATTGTATAGGAATGATCAAACATAGGTCTATTACAGTGCCATCCTAACAGAGTTGTATTCATCTAAGCCCTTAAACACCCCTCTATGCAGGGTGGGTTCCAGATCTTGAGAAACCCTGGGCAGACATTGCCCAACGGCCCTGCCTGCACACTATGCTTTTCCATTTATACTTTCCCACGCCCCTACCTGTGTGCTTCCCATCTGGCTTTGGGCCCTTCTCCCACTCATAAGCCCATCTGCTGCCCACATTCAGTTGCCTGCCCTACCTGCACACCTTGTCCCCAACAGCAACGGCTGGTGCATGTAGTTGGGAGCGCAACCGCCATGGCCTTCAGCAGCATTGCCTCTGTGTGCCACATGCCTTTCTCCAAAGACACGGAGCAGTTGAGAGCATAGGTGGCAGAGCACTTCAAGGAATCAGACTGGGAAGGGCATGCAAGCAGGTGGCAGAAAGCTGATGCTGGCCTTACCTCCAAACCCACTGGAATTAACACAAGGACTCCAGTTTGGCACTTACTTTTAGAGACAGTCTACCCTGATTTCATCAGATCTCAGAAGCTAAATATGGTCAGCACTAGTCTGTACTGGGATAGGAGACCACCAAGGAAGCCCAGGGTCTCTGTGCAAGAGAAGGCAATAGCAAACCACCTCTGAAAGCTCCTTGCCTTGAAAACCCTAAGGGGTCACGTTAAGTTGGCTGCAACTTGAAGGCACTTCACACACACAAACACACATACAAAAAAAAAAGTGAGGGAAGTGTATGCCTCTCTTTTTTGCTCCTTGCTTAATTTAAATTGGGAGTAATCAGGGCTTTTTTGTAGAAAAAGTCCAGTAGGGACTTATTTGCATATTAGGCCACACCCCCTGATGGCACAATTGTTTCACACATGGCTTTTATGTAGAAAAAGCCCAGCAGGAACTAATTTGCATATTTGGCCACTCCCCATGACACCAAGCCATCCAGAACTGCGTTCCTGTGCATTCCTGCTAAAAAAAAAAAGCCCTGGGAGTAATTCAGAAAACCTAAACTGCTCTCTTTTTTTTCCTCAGAGCACTGCTATTACATATAACAGAGTGTATTATTGACTTTGCATGTTATCTTTCCAATGTAGTGGCTAGCGCTACTTCTCAAAAGGACTATAACAAACACTTTGCACTTGACTTCATATATCTGTACTTGAAGGCTGAAGCCAAGGTTTGTTGTCGCTCTTCCACTTCTACTTGTAATGTTGTCAGCTTCACACAGGCCAGCATCATCTGTCACTAATGGCATAAATAGCAGTCACTCAACAGCTGCTTTGCAGAATACAGCTGTATTATGGATTGTAAAAACAACAGTTATGACTGCAGACCGTAAAGCCAACATGTCGTAGCCTAGAAACATTTGTTCTGCTTTTTTGGTTCATTGTTACCAGTCATAAAATTAACAAAATACGTATGTTATTTTCATAATTACAGCCCTTGTAATATCATATATTTCATTGTTTTCTTAACTAAGTAGACTAAAACCCTGGCAACACCTGCTATTAGTCAGATAAATATTCCAGGATGGCCTATATAAACCTAACTTGCAAAATGGGTCTTAACACCTGCTCCTGCCTGGGATTTGTGCATTCCTATATTCTCATTAGGCCCAATAAGGATATCCAATAACAATTTAATATGAAGCTATTTTTCTGCACAAAAATGGAATACATACACAAGAAGATTGTAAAGGACTGCTAACCAATGCACAAGAAAGAACTGAAGGGGTGATTCAGTATTTTCCTTCTTTTGATAATTTCTTCATTCCACATCAAAGGAGTCTATTTCTCCCTTACAAAATGTTCATAGGTACACAAGCACAGGGAGGGTGGGGACATGCACTATGGCTTGTTTGGTTTTGACAGCAGCAGCAGTCTGCAACCCCACTGAAATGGCCAAGGGATGTGTACACTTCTCTAAGTGGGGATATAATCGAAAGCCACTAGCCCTGACGAAACATACAGCCTTGCCAAAACAGGGAGGAAGGAAGGAAGGAAGGAAGGAAGGAAGGAAGGAAGGAAGGAAGGAAGGAAGGAAGGAAGGAAGGAAGGAAGGAAGGAAGGAAAGAAAGAAAGAAAGAAAGAAAGAAAGAGAGAGAGAGAGAGAGAGAGAGAGAGAGAGAGAGAGAGAAAGAAAGAGAGAGAGAGAAAGAGAGAGAGAGAGAGAAAGAAAGAGAGAAAGAAAGCCTGGCCAGCTCAGCTATGCTTAATGGCTGATCCAGGAAGAAGGAAAAGGAAGCTAACTCTGTTCACTCCAGTGGAAGTCCTGGGGCCATGAGCCACACTGTAATCCATTACCCTATCCCAATCCAGAAAAAGGAAGGAAGGAAGGAAGGAAGGAAGGAAGGAAGGAAGGAAGGAAGGAAGGAAGGAAGGAAGGAAGGAAGGAAGGAAGGAAGGAAGGACAGATTATTTGGTAGCACCTTCATGAAAATTCAAAATAAAGCATTCAAAATTCAAAACAAAACCAACATGCCTCCAAAAATATTTATAATGGAGGGGTTGCAGCAATCGAGCCAGGTCATGCAAATTTCTGTGCACTCAACAAGCAAGCAATGTCTTGGTCAGGTTTAGAAAACAGCTTCTGTCCAAATTGCACCTCCATGTATACTATGTCCAGTGCTTGGCCCATCCCACAAAGATGAAGCAGAAGGGAAAAGTAAATATGTGCAACACAGAGAATAATCCCTGAGGGGGGTGGGGCAAACACTGCACCCAATCCACTCACTTATCTTCATGTCCCCCCAGTACTCAGTTAACACTGGAGGAAAATACTGGTTCAATTGTATATTCTCAGCCAGGGTGGATTTGATTTAAATCATAGTTTTCTACATAAAGACTCTTTTACGGCCTGCTGCCATTATTGGTTTTCTCCTCCAGGGAAAGAATAATGTAATAAACCTCGGGTTATACACACAAAAGAGCCAAAGTCTTGTGGAGTATTCTGCTCAAAAAGAGTCACTTTCATTTTTACTGCTTGCCCCTCCCTCCTCATACTTAAGTTTCTTCTTGTGCAGATCTATTCCACTCCAAGCAATCTTTTTCTATTCACTGAACTTTTTGAAACTTAACACTTAAGGGGTTGATTCTGTGTACATAGGTTTGTAGAACAATGAGATTAAGGTCTTTTTCTCAACTCTGTTCATTTTATAACATTTTTGCTGTGTAGAAGAGGCATGTAATCTCTGCAGACATAAATTACAGTTTTGAGAACTGCAAAACCAAGCATCTGTGTTCTGTGATAATATCTTGTAGACAGAGAAACTGCCCAGTAATCTTACAGAAACCTCTGGAAGAGTGTGACATTGTGAATGGATTAACAGAAGTTATTACAAAAAATTTAAACACTGCATGAATATATAGCCTTATGCTTCAAAATTAAAAACTAATCCTTATTTCATGATGGAATAACCTTTGGATGATAATATATTTTCCTCAAAAGAGCATTTTATTTAAAAAATCTGATTTAAATCAAAAGCATCCAATTTAAATTTTAAAAATCCAATTTAAATTTTAAAAAATCCAATTTTTTGGATTTAAAAAAAAATCATTGATTTTTATCCACCCTGTTCTCAGCTTCCTACTGTAACGTAGGCTTTTCAATGATTGTCACACTATGGACAAGTACACACGGTACGTTTTTAACTATTTTCCTAAAAAATATAACATGTAAATGCATTAAATGTGCACTCACAAGCACATTTAGCATATAGGTCCACTTTGCTGAGTATGGATCTGTGTTAAATATCAAAATGCCATGTGGCAATAAGAGAACAATTCGGCTTCACCCATAAGATTAGTGTTTTTGTTTATGGCGTCTCATGCACATGACTATTAGTTCTCTGCCTTTGACAGTGTGTATGTATAAAGTGCCATGAAGTTCTGGCCAACTCATGGCAGCCACAGCAAGGTGATCTCAAGGCAAGTGAGAAGCAGAGGTGGTTTGTCATTGCCTTCCTCTGTGGAGTTTCTAACACAGAGGTTTTGATTGAATTTATTTGTTATCTGTCATGTTTGCCATAAAATGTAATGTCAGGTACCAGGGATATAAACTCTATAAAGGACATGGGTAAACTCCACTAATGGTACTTTTTACTCAAAATACAAGCAAGATTAAAAATCAACACTCTTACAGTATTTCCTTACAGTATCTCTCTGATGTCCACCCTCGCACTTTCATTGCCCAGTACACATTAGCACGAGGACAGTATGCAGGGATATAATGCACAACCTCTGATCTGGCAATACAGGTAATGATCAAATGCTCACAGTCTGGATAAATGCCCTGGATGGGCCGTTTCCATCCCATAGGCCGTATGTTTGACACTCCTGTTCTAACAATACCACATGTGAAAGCAACCAAGTCATGCAATGGTTACCAGCAGTTACAGAAGAGCCAAGGAGTGTCAAACATATGACACTACAAAGAATCCAGACTTCACATTACAGTGTTCCTTGTCAAGGAGCCTTGTGGGAAACCTAAGTTTACATCTGTGTGATGAGATTATCCTTTCCTATTACTCCCACCCAAAAATGTTTCAAATTTTCCCCTTCCTCCTCTGAAATCCAAAACCTCTGTAATAAGGACTATGGACCATTCAGAGTAGCATATGCAGAGATGTTCCAGGAGAACATGGTAGAACATGGAATCTCTTTGTGGAAACAAAATTCTCAAAAAAAAAGTTTAAAAGTTCATGAGGGGCACCCATGTGTTTCTCCTTCATTTCCGTCTTGTGAGTTCTAGCACCTCTTTTTCCAGAAAAAAAAGCCCTGAGTATACTCCTGCTCATTTTAAAGATGACCTCTGCATAAGCGCTATTCCCCAGAACAGCCACCATTCCTTCACTCTGTTACAAAGAATCCAGACTGCATCATTGTGTTTAAGTTTTCCTAGTCCATTTCTTAAAAGCTCTGGTCATTGTTTCTCCTTCCCACACAACATTTGAGTGTGATTGCTGCCACACCCTGTCAACACGGATTGCAATGCACCCTTGATTTATATGGTAATAAAATGAATAATAGCCTCTTTTCATCCCCTCCCAACGTATTTTCTCTCTGTAAAATAAAGAATTAGTTATAGTCAAAAGGAACTGTAAAAAAATAAAACACTACATAGAACAGAGAAAACAGCTGAAACCTTCCATATAGCTTAGCATTAGCCTCTCTACCCCTGAACCCCCTCTCTGGCCATATTATCTACTTTCTCTTCTTCAGGTGTTCTGATTCTGTTTTCCAGCAAGCTATGTTGAGTGGCTATATTGAGTGCAGTGCTGGACTCCAGTTATAATTCCACTTCTATTTGACAATACAATAATAATATTTCAGATACACAAGTGGCCTCTCATGTGAAAGAAACCAAGGCTCATAAGAAAATTATTTTCCTTTGTTGACATTTCAAACTGCCAGTAGATGCAATATTGAGAAACCTAAAGGGCTTAAAGAGGCTGGGTTAATGGCTAAAATGAAATCACATGCTAGGTTAAGAAGTGGGAGCGGGTGAGGGGGGGGAGAGAGAAATGCTTGAATGAAATGTGCCCTCACAGATCAGAGAATCCCAAAATTTCCCCACTATGGATGATAACTACATTGGTGACACTTCATTCAACTCAAATTCAGGCCCACTTAAAGAAAACTTGAAGAAGAAGATATTGGATTTATATTCCGCCCTCCACTCCGAAGAGTCTCAGAGAGGCTCACAATCTCCTTTCCCTTCCTCCCCCACAGCAGACACCCTGTGAGGTAGATGAAGATATTGGATTTATATCCCACCCTCCACTCTGAAGAGTCTCAGAGCGGCTCACAATCTCCTTTACCTTCCTCCCCCACAACAGACACCCTGTGAGGTGGGTGGGGCTGGAGAGGGCTCTCACAGCAGCTGCCCTTTCAAGGACAACCTCTGCCAGAGCTATGGCTGACCCAAGGCCATGCTAGCAGGTGCAAGTGGAGGAGTGGGGAATCAAACCCGGTTCTCCCAGATAAGAGTCCGCACACTTCACCACTACACCAAACTGGCTCTCCAGAGTTCAGAGTTTCAAGTTTCCAGAAGGTGATTATCATATATTTGGGAATATCATTTGTTGGAATAAGAGAGTGCAACTGATTTGCAGATAAAATCCATTGAGAAGAAATAAAGTCCAAGGCAGGGGGACTGAAACAACAGAAAATTTCTACACAACTCTAGGGACAAAATTTTACTCCATGGTCCCGAGTATTAGGCATATAGCCTGCAGCTCAAGATGGTCAGAATACAGAGAGTGTAAATTGAAAAGACATGAGGAGCACAGATAGGAGGAAGTCCATACAAACTATTGATCTTTGACTTCTCAAGCATCAGTGGTATGTCTGAACTATTTTAAATACCCAGTGAACTCCAGAAGAACGAAGTATAATGTACTCTGGACTTCTAAGAAAAGCTGCTCACAGGCTGGATAAGAGCCCTGCCTGAGCTGTTTCCATCCCATTGGCCATATGTTTGATACCCCTGTGTCAAATATTTGCAGGCCATGAGGCACATTTCCCTTTTTCCACTCCCAAATGGGAAATGAGGGGCTCCTGTACCATATTAATGAGTACCATATATGATTACAGACTGATTATAATCCATTCCTCCATCACCTCTTTTACACACTCATTAACATTTACACCATGATTTTTAAACAGGTTTCAACCTATAGCCTGTTGACTTTCTGTAAGAATCAAACAATGTTTAATATGTTTCCAATAGGCAAAATATTAATATTCTAATATTAATAATTCTGAGGAAAATTTATTATCAGAAGCCTAGGTTGCTTTAATCCCGATTCAAGACTATAAACAGGAGGCAAGATTTCTTTGGAAAAGCTAAAATATACCACTGATAATTTATTCAGAATTCAGTTGTAAATTTTGGAAATGAGGAACAAAATCATCAGTTGAAAATATGATCCGGTGAAGGACTGAAGTTTGATTGTGCTAATATAATTATAGACAATGATGGTTTCCTATTTTATTTTTTATCCCTGCGATACAGAAAATCAAAATTCGTACAAACTAAGGAAAACTTCAGATTCAAAAGAGAAAGCAGTGTTCTTGTTAAGAAAGGGGTGATGGCAATTCCCCATTCAGCATAAACCTATGCAAGCATCTTTACTTACCAAAGATAAAGTTTCCTCAATCCTTTATTCTTTGTACAGCTCATCATGAAAAATCAACAACTGTGGGACCTTGAGCCAGAAACCTCACTATAGGTCATACCCAAAGAATTTATTTTTCTGCCTGAGTGTTTCAACAAGGGAAGAAATCAATCAGAACACTCTGCAACCAGTTTTAAAGAAGAGCCAAATTGATGTTTTACTGGGATATGTTCTCGAGTGGCAAAGAGCTAAGAAAAAATTCATAATAGTTGTTGCAGCAAGACACTCCAAAGCAAAACAAAAAGAAAAAGAAACGGAAAAACACTATGGCTCTTGTTAAAACAATATAGCAAAGCAAAAAAAAAAAATGTATTTAATAAATGCAATGGAAATTGCTTTATTTGACCTTATGTTCACAAAATAAGTTTATTATACGTATGAAAGCAGCTTACAGGCAATAAAATTATGAAAACATTCACAAGACTTGAATAACACAGACCTGATTTGGGATGAATATCTTTATTAGGCTTCTAAGTTACCTCTCTCATCTTTTTCCGGACTACACATCTTGATTAATTCTATCAGTGGTTTCTGTGAAGGTTTGGGTTTTGCTAACATTACCCCCCCACACACACACACACACTTGACCAAAATAACTCTCTTGGAATGTTCTTTTTCTATTAAATGCTGGTGACTGTTTCTAGAATCAGCAACTTTATTCATTTTATTTTAGATTACCATGGAAGGTGGAAAGAATTTGGGTTTCAGTTTTTGAATACTAGAAATAAATCTTAGCAAAAAAAAAAAAAATTGAAGCTCTAATGCGGATGGGATCTTGCTGTATCATTCAGTGTCTGAATCCAAAGTAGGAATGAGGCACTATTTATTCTGCAATGGATAGCAAACAGAAAACTAAACTGAATTTCAGTACTGCAGTATCTCATGGGTGTCCTTCTGAATGGGAGACTGTAGCAGGCAACCAAATGCTTTGAGAGAAATATAGCTTCACTGAAAAAGGTGGTGTAAGATTTGTTTTCATTTTTTGAATACTGTTTTTATAAGAACATAAGGAAAACCCCACTGGATCAGTCCAGCATCTTATTCCTCATTCTGGGAAGAGATGACCCAAGCAACACATTAGGACAGTAGCCCTCCCCATTGTTTTGTCTCTAGCATCTGGCAAAATGGAGGTTGTATTTAGCTATCATCAGTGCATGTAGGAGGGAGTTTTATCCAGGGGGAAAAAACTCCAAGCTTTGAAAAAAGAAAAGTCATAGATGGGGGTGGTTTTATTGTACAAAACGGGAAAAACTTTTCTCTGGTGAACTAAGGTGGCATTCTCAGACCAATTCATCTTTAAAGTTGTATTCATATAAAAGGTAAACTATATACAGTTTCACATGCTGACAGTCAAGCAAAGTCCACATAACATGAAACTCCCAAACTTCCAAACAAATAGCTGTAATTAGTTTTGCTTTGATAAGGGCACAACACTGACAAGTTGTCAGGTCTGACCCTGTATTTTTTAAGGTACATCTCTCTTGTTACACTGGTTTTATTTTTTCTAAAACAAAAAAAAAATGATGCTCGGTTTTGCTATGCCTTTGGTACAATGACAGGTTTTTAGTTATCCCAGCAAAGCTGTCTTTCCAAATACTCATTTTATAAAGTGCTGACTAGTAAACTGGTCAAAATGCGGTTGTCGTGAGACCCCAGAATTATCCCACTATTTCAACATACA
The DNA here is from genome assembly GCF_032191835.1 of Heteronotia binoei. Taxonomy (NCBI): domain Eukaryota; kingdom Metazoa; phylum Chordata; class Lepidosauria; order Squamata; family Gekkonidae; genus Heteronotia; species Heteronotia binoei. The sequence continues at coordinate 146,639,794 of NC_083227.1, read as the reverse complement.
TTAAAATAAGATAAATAGATTTGTTGTGATGTGAAAAAATAGCCCATTTTAAATAATAAATAAATAAAGCCAGTATTGACACTTATTTTTCTGCTATTAAAAATATCCCACTCTTGTTATAAGGCTTGGTTGACGTTCAGAAATCATTTATAAAGGCATCACCTACTCTGCCAATTCACCCAACGTTACTCGCAACCTAGAAACATTCGCGAACAACTATGTCAGTCAAATGGAAATCTTATATTTAACTTAATAAATTTTATCCATATAGTAAACTTTATTTGCTTCCACCAGTTCAGTCTCAGCATATATTGACCCAGCTGAAGTTGTTTCCTTTGCAACTGTATTGTATCTACATCTTAGATCCATTTCCATTCAGGATGAACAACACACAACAACTTTGGAATACAATGTTATGTAAATTGGAAATCTTTGTTTTAAATTTTATGGTTCTATCAAACAGCAGTTAATTTGAGCTCTGGACTTTCATGCGATGGCTTTAAACTCTTACAATAACATACTTTATCAAGTAAAACGCCTTGACTGTCTTTCATTTACTATTACAACTTGATAGCTTTACCACTCAGGTTTTATGTTGACCATTTTGCGTGATAGGATTGATCTTTTCCAAAGAAACATCAGCCTCAAAATCCAAGATACCTGATAAGGCTGGAGACATTTTCCCCAGAGCTTTAGACAGTTCTCCCTCCTCTTCTTTTTTCATAATGTCATCATCTTCTGGGCATATGACAGCATGAGGGATCAGATAAACCAAATTACAATCTTTGGGGCTGGATCCTCTGGGCTCAAGCTGACTGGAAAAGGCTACGCCCCCATTGTTGTTGATACTAACCGTCTCTATAGCATTACTGGAAGCAGGACAGAGTCTGTAGCATCCCAAGAGGGTTGAAAATGCCTTGCGGAAATCTGCATTAAAGGCATAAATGATGGGGTTCAGCGAAGAATTGGCCCATCCAAACCAAACAAAAACATCGAAAGTGGTTGAACTAATACAAAAACGTTCTGCTCCCCTGGATGGTATACCAGGCTCACAGAAAGGGACCATGCAGTTTAGTATGAAAAAGGGTAGCCAGCAGCATACAAATACCCCCATTATCACTGACAACGTCTTTAAGACTTTCGTTTCTCTCTTGAAGGACATTTTGAAGGAACTTTCCGGCTGCTGACTATCCATGCTGTTTCCATTGCCAGTGGTAGTTTGGCAGTTCTTAGCATGCACTGCTGCTCTTTCCAAGGCTGAAATGCGTCTTATCTGTTTCTGAGCAATCCTGTATATCCTTGTGTAGGTGACTATCATGATAGCCACTGGGATGTAAAAGCTAATGAGAGAGGAAGAGATAGCATACATCCTGTTTAAACTGGAGTCACAGTTGTCCATGGCTACACCTTGAAAGCTAGCATTGAAGTTTAAAAAGCTTGTGGTCTTAGCCTTGTGCCAGTTCAGTTGCACCGGAATGAAGGAGATCAACACAGACAAGGTCCACGCCACACTGATCATGATGAACGCTGCCTTGGGGGTCATTTTTCTCTCATACCTAAATGGACTGGAGATGGCCCAGTATCTGTCCACACTAATGACACAGAGATTTAAGATAGAGGCTGTAGAACACATGATGTCAAATGCTACCCAGATGTTACAGAAGGATCCAAAAGGCCAGAAGCCAGCTATCTCTGCAACAGCTTTCCAGGGCATGACCAGGACTGCTACTAAAAGATCTGAGACTGCCAAAGAGATCACAAAGAAGTTGGTCACCTTAGACCTCAGATGGCGAAACCTAATTACGGCTGCACAAACCAGGGTGTTCCCTAGGAGCGTGGAGAGAATGAGCAAAGAGAGGAAGCAGCCGGTGAGGATTCGGAAGCAGGAATCCCTTTTCCCAAGCAAGCCTGCCCCATCCATAGTGGTGTTGTTCCAAGTCATATTTTCTCCTGAGGCAATATCATACCATGGGTTTTTGTGATGACATCAGCTCTTGTCCTTGCAGAGCTCACAAAATAGTCATCAGGTGTCCATTCATTACTCACCACCAGGCAGACCCCTAAGGCTTGTGCTATAGTCTCTTCACCCTTGGGAGGGATCCCATCATCCTTAGGAATCTCATTAAGAAACATCAACCACTCTGTGGCAAGTAGCTAGAACTGACTGTTGCAGTCATGTTTTCTCAGCAAGCCCTTCTGAATTTCAGGCTAAAACAGAGTATTCTAACAGGGACAGGCCAACGGGAAAGTCCTCAGAGAATCCTGTATGAATAAACCCAGCCGACCAGGGGCACAATCACTTTGCCGCATTCACGTATTCCCACTAAAATAGGCTATTGATTCAGCTTGTCCAATGTCCATTTAACTAGCCCTTCAGATCTATCGAAGCGTAACACATGAGGTACTTTTGTTTCTAATTTAATTTTCCATCCCTCTAATTGGCAGGACATTTTTTTTTTTTAAATACCCTTCCAGCTTTCGTACCTTTCTGCTATGAAATTAAAACGTCAGTGCTCTCTCTTTAAAGGTAGCCTCAGGGATCAACTCCTCCTATTGTTCCACACTGTTTAAGATTCACAGTCCTAGAGGCAAAGAAAATAAATTTACATTTTAAGACATTACAAGCCTAAGAAACCACAGGTTCACTTGCTTTTAAGGGGGAATCGGAATCCTACCTTTGTTATGTCCGATGCTGTGTTCCAATCCAGGGAAGAGCATTTTTCTTTCCACTTTATTTAGAGTTTGAATTGCATAGCACAGCATAAAGATACAATCACAGCAGGCAGGCTACATCGCCTCCGGTATAATTTTCTGTTGCCATGAAGGGTAGAGAGAGACACGTGGACCAGCAGGTGTTAATTTTTCAGCAAAAGCCGCCAGACTTGACTTTTCAAGATTGCTTCTGCAAAATTAGTCTTCCAAGTGCAGGGGCAAGTGCCTTCAGTTTCCAGCCATCCCTTTGCGATTCATGTGCAAACTCTGTGCATCAAGTCAGTCCTGTAGGAAAGCTCATTACCCCAAGTCACGCTTTGTACATCCTGTTGAAGTGGCCCACCAGGATGAAATCATCCCATAGCAAAGGCACAATATTTCCAACTCTCTGGCAAAGATCATGGAGATGCTTCGGTCGTCTCTTAGTCTTCATTGGAAGAAAGAAGTAGGGAAAAGGACCTGAGCACAGATCCCTTTTGGCCCCTGTTGTAGGTTTCCCGCCGGTGGCTATGCTATGAAATATGAATGCAGAGCTAAGTTAGCTTAGGTCCTTTTGCTGTCAAGCTACTTTTCCATGGCTCTCTGAGAGGAATCCACATTCCAGCTATAGCTCATGGGATTAGGTCATCAAATCCCTCTTCCTTTACAAATGCCCACGTACAGTAAGTAGCCTCTTCAGGGCCTCCTGCTCTGGACCCTAGGATTTATCTCTCTGCTCCTACGCACTCTCTCTTCATCTTGCTGAGCTGGGGATCTTGACGGCACAGGCGTCTTCCTTCCTAAGGTAGGAGATAACATCACCTTGCTAGGAAAGGTCTGTTTGCTTTGGGTCTCTTTCCTAAATCACCAAAGAGAAGAGAAATCTAGGCATGAGGTTGTGACATGAATAACAGAAGCCACGCAAGTAAACAGCCTTAAAATCAAAGAAGCACTGCAAGCAGGGAATCTTTCTCTTACTCTTCTTTAGTACACAAACACAAAATGTATTCCATATATCCCAAGCACATACAAAGGAGAGGCTGGGAGACTATTCAAGCATTCCGATTTTGAGCATGCCTTATTAACTGGAACTACCTACGATTTTATTGGCCTTGATGGCATTTTCTCACCCTCCCAAAATAGTCAAGGAGTGTTTGTGTCTCCTGATAATCAATGGACATAGACAACATTTTACATTATTTTGCAGGAATTTTTTTTTAAAAAAAATACACAAGACCCATGAGGTATTCAGTTAGCAATGCCATCCAGTATACATAAACATTCTATTTGTGGTTATATTTATACATACATGTGCTTATTGTACATATGTATAAATATGTAAACATGTCCCGACAAAAAATAGGTCCCAGCATAATACATTTCCTAAGCTGCAATTTGTTAAAACAAACGCTACAGAAATACACACAAATCAGCTGAACAGAATTCCCACATCTAGCCATGAACCCCAACTCCCACAAATAAAACGCACATAATTGGAACTGACACTAAGGTTTGAGCTTTGTCTCTGCCGTCTGCCTGCCGTGAACTTACCAACTCAAGGAAGTCATTTGTCCCACAGTACAGCTGTTGCGGGATGCTGATGTTACAGGCACCCAGCTGAAAGAACAACACTCACCTCATCTTTTTGCTGCTGGTTTATTTCTGGTTGCCCCCCCCCTCCCCTTCCCACACGCACACAACCACTTTCTTTGCGATTCATTGTTGTTCACTAACTTCCAGCCATTCAGGCTTCTGTGTGGGCTTAGCTCCCTCTTCTGGAAAAAAAGTGAGCTCTGCATTGCTTCGTTCTGTATCTTACATGACTATATATTAAGGTGGAGCAGATAAGAGTGAGGGGAAAGAACTTGGCACATAAATCCCAGCATACTCAGAGTGCCATCATATGTACACTTATCTGGAAGTAAGCCCCACCAAATACAGCATGACTTACTTCTGAGTAAGCCTACGTTGGATTGTGCTGTTCCTCCAGCGATAAACACTATGAGAAACAGAAAAAAAATATCTTTCTCTACATATACAACTTTAGCCTTGCACTTTCATGGCTTAAAATAAAGAGGTGTAAATCTGCCGGTTTGCTATCTTTCTCTGGTAAAAGACTTCTGATGTTATATTTATTCACCCAAGTCTAAGTTGCTTATCTCAAGCCCTGCAGACAATTTCTACATAAGGGAGGGGATCATGTCCTTTGCTGTATTGAGCTTAATATTTTCAAAGTCACATCTACATGCAGTTTCTATGTGTTCACCTCCAATTTTTTAGGCATACATCATGTGTTCAGAGCCTTTGAGGGTAGACCCAAATAGGCCCTTGTATAAACGAGACCTTGAAGGCATGAAAAGGAGACACAACAAGAAAGCAGTGCCAATTGGTGTGCAATTCTGGCACCATCTCAACCATGCAAGAACTAATAATGTTCACAAAGGGCTAGCAACAAGTATCCAAAGGAATGAGACAGCAAATGTAATACCACCATTGGACATAATCCCAGCCTCCTTCCCCATCGTGTATTGAAAATGCATATACACACAGGGCTACAGAGCCAGTCTGGTGTAATGCTTAAGAATGGGGGAGTCTAATCTGGAGAACCAGGTTCGATTCCCCTCTTCTCCACATGCAGCCAGCTGGGTCAGTCACAGCTCTCTCAGAACTGTTCTCTCAAGAGCAGTTCTCAAAAGAGCTCTCTCAGCCCCACAGAGTGTCTGTTGTGGGAAAGCAATTGTAAGTCACTCTGAGACTCCAAGTGAAGGGTGGGGTATAAATTCAACTCTTCTACTGTTAATTAAGAAAGGCTATTCATGTATTTAATCACTAACACACCCATTTGGCTGCAAAGTTTACCCCTCCCCAGGATTTTTAAAAGCCTAAAGAAAATTAGAAAGGGCATCCAGAAGGCTTTACCTTTGACTGTTTTTGCACACAGCTTACCACGGGGTCACGTTCCTGTTCTCTCTGCAGCGTCCGTCAGATTTCCCATTATCTGCACCGAAGTTACAGGGAGTACCGTGGCTTTTGCATAGCAAACGTAAACCGCTAAAACCTAGTTTACGTTTGCTACGCAAAAGCCACGGCACTTCCTGTAACTCCGGCGCATATAATGGGAAATCCGACAGACACTGCAGAGAGAACAGGAACGTGACCGCGTGGTAAGCTGTGTGTGAAAATGGTCTTTCTTTCCAGTGTTGCTCCAGATGGATACTGAAGCAAATTTATTTCATTGTGAAATCAGGAAATCTTCCAAAGGGCTATTTTAAACACACCCAAAGGTGTGCCTTCCTTCCTGTCTGCCTGCCTGCCTGCCTTCCTTCCTTTCGCAGATTCCCATGCCATATTACAACATTGGTTGGGGATCTGATTACATTTTGGGGGGAAATACTTGAATCCCTTCTAGGCACATGAACTGCCAGTGAGGTTCATTGGATCCCACTTCTCATGCCAACCATGCATGATGGCATTTTGAAAATGTTGCTGTTTCTGTACTCAACAGGATTCTGGGTGTTTTTACATTGGGCGTTTTCGCACTGACCTTCAAGTAGCGCGACCACCCTCTTCACAACGGAGGATCTGCCCGGATTTCGCACAAGAAGCGCCGGCGCACCCAAAAGAGCCGGCTACTTCTGTCGCGAAACCCGCTCAAACGTTTTCCTGCTTCTTGGCGGTTTCCTTTTTTTAGCGGGTTTCGCGACGGAAGTAGCCGGCTCTTTTGGGTGCGCCGGCGCTTCTTGTGCGAAATCCGGGCAGATCCTCCATTGTGAAGAGGGTGGTCGCGCTACTTGAAGGTCAGTGCGAAAACGCCCATTCAGTTTTGATCCAGAGTTATTGAGTATTCAAATCGCCTGACACTGTTCCGCTGTAATTATTTCCTTTTTTACATTTGTGGATTTGCTGTGCTCATTTTGCGAAGCTAAACTTCTTCATTGCAGCTCATGCACAGACTGCTGATGTCAGTTATAGGAACTGCAGATATATGCTTCTGAGACATCACATTTTATCCTGAAGCTTGATTGCTACGTTCTGCAGATCTTTCCAATGTTCACAGTTCCCTTATTACTCTATGATGTGGTTTATTGCGAGCAAAAATTAAACTTTGTGAGATACATCCAAGTGAGTATGATATAGTATGAGCTGGAATCAGGGCAGCCAGAAGACCAGTGCTTAGTACAGGGATGTATACAATTGCTTAGAAATCATCACCATACAAATGTAAATTGAGGTAAGTAACAAGATGAGGCAAGCAATGAGATGCGAAAATTTCAAGAGCTGTCAATTCTCATGCAAATTGGTGGCACCTTGTGGCTTTCGAAGGGACAGGGAGTGGGGTCTGAGAATACAGAGGGAAACTTCGACAACCATTCATTTGATACGCCTCTTGAGAAATGTCCAGATCAAAACTAGTTTCAGGAAAAATGAGGCAACAGCGAAGTCGGCACCCATTTCGCCTAAACAAATGTAGGTGTTTCAGGAAGCAATGATGCAAGACAGTTGTGAGCACGTTCTGTAGTGTAAAAGGTGAGTTTCCAATGCAGAGATAGAGAGCAACAAACTGTCAGTATAAAAACACCCTCTGTGTCAAAGCAGTGAATACGGAAAGCCATATTCCCCTGCTTGGCCAAAAAGTCCAAAGGCATTAATCAATCCTTAGTCACATGTTTTAGTGCATCCCTCTTTTAATTCCAGAGCTTCTCTTAAAGTCAATGTTTGGTTCCAGTAGATTTCAGATGACTAAACTTTCAAGTAACTTCAAACAGTGACTTTCTTTCTATCCAGAATTTTAACATGAAAAAAACATTGATTAAAAAAAAAAACTCTTCAAAAATCTAATAAAAAATAAAACTCTAAACAGAACCTTTGAACACAGACATCTTTGCAATCTAGGGGTATCACAGCCACTCAGCTACCCAGGCTGTGAGGGGTAGGGGTAGGGAATCAGCACATAGATCCACTCACCTGGCGAGAGTGGGAGAATGGACCATAGCAGAGGATGCAAGAGCTAAAGCTCCTGTTTTCTCAGCTTGGGGCCTGCAGCTGTGAGATCAGTCAACCAAACTGCAGAGGCAGGGAACTGGCAGTATGGGCTAGACAAATAGCAACACAGAAGGGCAGTAAAGATTTGGGCCAGCAAAACTCTTTAACTGTCTCAGCACTGGGAGAGGAGCATTGATATAAAGCAGAAGTTGATATGGGGTGTGAGAAGAGTTGCCGACCTGAGAGGCTGGTGGCAAAAGCTTGTGTCAGCATGACAACCTGGGCTGAGGAGGACAGATGGTCCAGTTTAGGTGGGACTTGGGGAAGCAACAGGAAACATAGGTTCGATACCAGCCTAGAAAAGGACACCTGTGTTAAACAGGGAAAGATCAGCTCTGAGATATGGAGCTGTATTATTTCGCAGATGGCTGTTCCTTTAACCATCAGTAAAGCATCTAGATTCCCCGTTTTCTTGGTTGGTCCCAGGTGCCAGGAACATGGTGGGGGAGCAACTAGCATTTCTCTTTGTGATTTTCTCCAGGTTGGTGCTAATACTTACATTTGATGAAAGAAACCATCAGAGGATGCCTCTTGAGAGTGAGGCTGTGCCATGTAACCCCTGACACAATCTTTTGAGTGTCAGGCTTTCCAGTTTATTTAAAATGTTTTAAAGATTCCAGTTTATTTAAAATATTTTAAAATATTTGTAGTTATCAGAATTTTTTATTTATTTAATTATGTATTTATTTTGTACATTTACAGCCCTCTTTTCTCCTCAATGGGAATACGAAGCCGTTCAGGACATCTTCCTTCCCTCTTCCTTTTCATCAGAATTTACAAAACACAGTTTAAGTTTAACATTCCCTTACTGCTGCCACGTCACAGAGATAGAAGTACAGGAAATATGCCCTCCTGCTTGCTGACAAAGAGTAGGCAAGAAGCAAATCAGGGTCAACACACGAATTAGGATGTGGTGCTTGTGCCTGATAAGCTAAGTAGAGACAATTGCACAAACCATAATTTATAGTGATATCTGAAGACAACCTCTGGTTCAGTGTGAGTCACAAATGAGAATTCTGAGAATTAAGCTTTTTAAAAAGACATTAGTTGGTTATATATAGTCAGGGCTTTTTTTGTAGCAGGAATTCCTTTGCATTTTAGGCTACACTCCCCCCACCACCACCAATGTAGCCAATCCTCCAAGAGCTTACATTAGGCCCAGTACAAAGAGCCCTGTAAGCTCTTGGAGGGTTGGCTATATCAGGCGGGTGTAGTCTAAGATGCAAAGAAATTCCTGCTACAAAAAAAAGAGCCATGTTTATAGTCCTGATCTGCAGAAGTATATCGCAGGATCTGGGAATATTTTAGAATCAAAAACTGTATTTATTTATTTTTTGCTCTCTAGCAGTTATTTTTAATCGTGATGTATACACACACTATATAAATGAGTAATCATTTAAAAGTAAATCTCCTATGTCAACATAACAACCTTGCTCCAGTGAGGCCCATAAATGAAGACTTAAGAAATCACAGGCAGGGTGTAGGAGGGAGGGTTAAACTGTCATGAAAGAACAAATAAACTCACTGAGCTGTCATGCACAATCAGAGATTAATTCCCCAGGGTTTAGCATTTGTAGAGTTGCTTTTATGCCATCTATAATTTTTCTTAATGTCAGTTAGAACAGATAATGCCTAGCTAACCTTGAGGAGCTAACAGTAATGCTTGTTTCAATCTGTTGTTTTAAAAGCCAAAACTGTGCCACAGTGTATGTTTTTCTTCCTACAGTTTATTAACCTGTCCTTTCAATATCATGCATCAACCTTGAGGAAAGAGTGTGGTGTGAGGAGGTAAGAAAAACACAATTACTAACTTCTATGAAATCCTTATGGGCTAATTGGTGGGATAACATGCTTACAATAAAAATACATTTTAAGCAGCTTCCCCCTTGCAGTTGTAAATGACATTGATTTTCAAGAATATAATAAGAAGTCATCAGACATGACTTAATGTGTAGACATTAAGCAAAATCATGGCTTAATTCAATTGACTGTTTAGTGTGATCAACTAAACAACCATACTACTAACTATATTAACCAGGATCTGAAGTCATGGTTGGATACTGATTTATATAACCACAGTTAGTCAATTAAGATCTTACCACAGTTAGCCAACTATGATTTTCAAATTATATATAAATGCAACTGTCTTGGTATCTTCGCCACTGTCATCACCATAATGCAGGTGGTAGGGAGGGGGGGAGGAATGGGACAGCGAAGGGGGGAAGTGCCAAGAAATAGCTTGTTGGAAACTGAATGTGCTCTGGGAGTTACGAAATGTTAAGAGCAGGTAAGAATTAGTTAAAGAAATAAAGGGAGAAAGGCAAACGAGGTGCTCAAGTCCCAGAGAATTAAGAGAATCCTGTTTAGAAAAGGAATTAGGAAGATGCATGTGGGATTTCCAAATTCTTTTCCCCTCCCATGATTCCTTGCAAGCCCCTCTAATACTAAACTGGCCAAGTCCCATGCAGATAACAAAAGCAGCACAATGGGACCAGGTACAAAGACGAAAAGGGCTTCTGAGCATCTGAGGGAATGCCCTGGAATTCAGAAAAAAATATAGATCTCCCCATTAACGGCAGTAAAGAGTATTGAGCTTGTGCAGTACAACCACACAGACGTGAAATTATAACAAGAAAACAAAGTACAGGCACAACCCCACAAAGCCCATTATCACACGGAAGGAGCAGGAAACAAGGGCACAGGGTAGTAGAACATTACAAACTGACCCCACCCAGATTCCGAAACAAACAGCATTCAAAACAACCCACCTCCCAACCTATTCAGACGCCTTACTCAGCAGCTGTCTTCTTACAGGAGCCAGAAGATCGGCCATCTCCTGCACAGCCAGCCAGCCTGCATGTCACACTTTTCCTTCATGCCCTCCTTTGCTTGCTTTGCCTGAGCTCTGTGTCCTCCTAGATGAATAGCAGGGTCCCTGATATTAATCCCATAATGGAGCTCACTGGGGGTGGGCCTAGCAGCTTACCCCGCTCCTTGTTAGCTCTATCCCTTGTTGAATTGGGTCACATCTGCCCAGGCTCACTCTCACTCATTCTCTCTCTCTCTCTCCCTCTCTCTCTGGCAAATTAAAATAAGAGAAGGGACAGAGCACGAGCCTTGTGGGCAGCTGAGCAGCACAATTCTATCATATATCCAATTCCAAACCATGCCGTAGAGGATATGATCAATAGAGCTCTACAATGATGCTAGGGACAAATAGAGAGACCTCTACAGACCTGAAGGAAGTCCCAGGTTTGCAGAATAATCTAAAATCTAAGAAAAGATCGTTTGTGGATTAAATATCCTTAAAATAATAGAAATAAAGTCCTAATAAAGTTTGAGTCCAGTGGCATAAGGTATAAGGTTTTGTGTGCGTGCACACTTCTTTAGATACAATGAAACTGAAGTTACCAGTTCATACATATAGGTAGAAGGTGAGCAGTAAATTTGCATACAACATAATGAAGTTGTTTAACAGATTCAAGGACCAAACATGAATAACAAGCTTAGTTTATATGATTACCATTTGTTTGGGCTTAATTCTGGAGGAAACACAGTGAAGGATATATATGTGTGTGTGTGCGTGTATAAATTTTTGAGAGTTAATAAGGATACAGGGAAAAAAGGGCAAGGAATTGAAACAGAAATAATAATATAAGAATATTTACATTGATCAAGGACATTCATATTATATATCGTACATTACATAATAGAATAGGTTCCCAAACGCTTCATTTCTCAACTTCTATTTTACAATTCAACCATAGCAGTTATAATTGTATCATCATCAATAAGGATTAGGGTTAATATGTCACTGAATGCCAACAATGCCCTTTGGTTCTCTACATAGGGCAAACAGGTCAAATCTGGCACCAAAGGATAAATGGACACAAATCTGACAGCAAGAATCACAACACTGAAAAACTTGTAGCAGAACACATACAATGTTAGAAGATGAGCAAGTGAATAAGCCTGAGATGGTATAGTTGATGTTGTTAGATCCAGTGATTGTATTGTCTGGGTGTATGTGGCAGCAAAGTTGGCATCTGAGTATATTGCAAGCTCTGGTACCAGTGCCCATATTCAAATTAGATGTTGTAGTATTGTAGGTGAGGAGCTGTTTGAGACGGGGGGGGGGGCTTTCTGTGCACAAGAAAAGATTCCCCCCCCCCAGTACTTGTGAAAGAGAACTGTCATTATCTAGTAGAGGTTGTAAGTCACCCATGATGCATTGAACTGTTTTGAGTTGAGAGCTATATGTGATAGGGTTGCCAAGTCCAATTCAAGAAATATCTGGGGACTTTGGGGATGGAGCCAGGAGACTTTGGGGGTGGAGCCAGGAGACATTAGGGGTGGAGCCAAGATCAAGGCTGTGACAAGCAGAATTGAACTCCAAAGGGAGTTCTTGCCATCACATTTAAAGGGACGGCACACCTTTTCAATTCCTTCCTTCCATAAGAAATAATGAAGGACACCTTCTTTGGGGGATCATAGAATTGGACCCACTGGTCCAATCTTTTTGAAATTTGGTGGGTATTTTGGGGAGAGGCACTAGATGCTATACTGAAAACTTGGTGCCTCTACCCAAAAAAACAGCCCCCCAGAGACCCAGATATCCGCGGATCAATTCTCCATGATTTTCTATGGGAATAAATCTCCATAGGGAATAACAGAGTTCCCAGCAGACATTTCCCTCCCCTCCCCCTGCTTTCTGATGACCCTGAAGTGGGGGGAGGGCCTCCAAACCAGGGGATCCCCTGCCCCCACCTGAGGATTGGCAAGCCTAATATGTGACCACTAGCAGTGTTCTATTATTGTCTCATTCTGGCTAGGATCATACCCAGAGAAAACCTGTTGCAAGACAGGCTCGAAAGAACACCCAAAATGAAGCAGCAGTTCTGGAATAATCACACATACTATATTTTGCATGACATTGCATGCTTTATTTGGTTCCACTGTCTTTATGTCCATTTCATGTTTAATGTAATTAAATACTTTTGAAAAGTACTTATGGCACAAATAAATCTGAATTTACAAGTAAATGTTTTAAATGTAAATCTAAATGAATGTCTCCATATCATCATATGTAAGGATGACCAGGCATTTTGGTAATGCCCAGCAGTCTATTTAGCAACATAGTCCCTAGCTATTTCTTTCGCTTTTCTGACAAATCACTTTGCCTGTCAGCAGCCAGTATATGGCTGTATGTATGCATAGTTCGTTACAGGTTGAGATGGCTGGGAAACATCTGTAAAGCTTATGTAAACCTCTCAACAGGTTTTAAATTCTAGCATTTTATACACTGTGAGCCCTGTGATATTAATAAAACTCTGCAACGCATTTCCTCACTGAAAGAAGCTCTGTGATTTAGTACAGATTTATCCCTTGTGAGTAATAAAATGAAAGCTGTTAAAACCCCATTGTTATTATTTAAGTGACTTTAGAGCTGGGGAACTGTGTCGGATTGATGAAACCCTGGAAATCATTTAGCCACAGATTTAGACTGAACTCAGTTATGTTTCCCCTGCCAATGTGCCTCACAGCACAAGGGGAGGAAATTAAATATGGATTTTTAACCATCAGTAACATATCCAGAAACTCCTTGGGAACTATCTGTTCTTCTCACAACACGGTGCAAACAAGGGTTAATCAGGATGCTGTTGCATGAGATACAGAAAGACAGTCAGATTTCATTAGTAAAACATCAAAACCTAAGTTAGAACACCATATACAATATGATGCATAAGCATAGGGCTCAGCTACTCAACATGATTTCTAATGGGTGGGTTCTAGGTTATATCTCCTCCTGCGCATTGTTTAAGGTAGTTTGGTAATTTGAAGTACCGTCAGTACACTGCAAACTCACACAGGTTCCCCCCCACCCCCAATCTTGAAGTGAACACAAGTTTGTTTAAGCACCTGAAAGCTCATGGAGGGGGAAGTTTGGGAGTGAAGATCAATTTCCAAATTTTTCCCTCCTCACCCACAATTGCTCACAGGCTTCCACGTATGAGTCTCACACTTAATGAAACCAGCATCCACAAACATTTTAACTGAGTCCATTTTAACTAGGCCTGAGCACAAACCAGCTCACAAACTAAAGTTCACCATGAATTTTTGACTGATTCATGGTCCGTAAAGTGACGTCCGTGGAGGCTTTATCATCACAAATTTTCATACACTTTTAACACAGTTCATGAGTTAAGACAGACTGGAGTCAATTAAATTGTTTACAAAACTCCAAGGCAACAATGGGGGCAGAATTCTCCTGCCTTGGAAACACCAATAGAAGCCTTCCAAAGCTTACCAGGCACTACTGGCAAGGCCTGCGCATGAGAGTAGACCAAGTAGGTGGCCACTTAGGGCGCTACTTGGCTTAGAGGAGGAGTCCCCTCTCCCCAGGCCCCACACCGCTGCTGCCCTTTGCCGGGGTCTCCTGAAGCTCAGAAGGCCATGGCAAAGTGAGGGGACGGGGCAGCGAGCATGCTGCAAGTGAGTCTGCACCGCTGCTGCCCTTTGCCGAGGTTCAGGAGGCCGCGGCAAAGAGGGGGGCAGTGAGCACACTGCAAGCATGCCCACGTTGCTGCTGTCCTTTGCCGGGGTCTCCCGAGGCTCGGGAGGCCACGGCAAAGTGGGGAGTGGGGCAGTGAGCATGCTACAAGCATGCCCACTGCCCTGCCGGACTTTGCCGGGGTCTCCCAAGCCTCAGGAGGCCGCGGCAAAGTGGAGGGGGGGCAGGCAGGGCAGCGAGCATGCTGCAAGCGTGCCCGTGCCACTGCTGCCCTTTGCTGGGATCTCCCGAGGCTCAGGAGGCCATAGCAAAGTCAGAGGGAGGGGGTGACAGTGACGTCATAGTGATGTAATCGGCACGCGCCTAGCACGTGTAAAAATAACAGGGGGGCAGAGAAGCGAGTTCTTCCTAGGTGCACAGGCAACCCTAACCCCAGGCCTGGCTACTGGCTGCTCATAACAGTTCCCATTGGAGGTCTATGAGCTCAGAAGGCTATAAATTAAGTGAGCTTTCCTCCTTTCTCCTCCTTTGTTGGCTGGTGAAAAAGAGAAACACAGAGTTAGCAGAACTGATTTACTCCTCTGCTTTCTGTTTGCTCGACTTGCTGTCTGCTTCTGGGGTTTGTGATTAGGGTGCAGTGGTAGACTCTGACTTTCAGCACAGGGGCTTAGCTATCATGCCTCCCCTCCCCCCTCCACTTCTCCTGATGGTGATCGGCTCTGCTGTAGGGGTGGGGGTGGGGGGGAGTTTTCTGGAACTAGGGATCTGAGTCTGCTCTTCCTGCACTAACACTTAGCACAAAGTATTAGCTATCCCTCATGACCCCTCCTGCTGCTGATCTTGTCTGTTGTCTATTATTGGGCTTTGGGAAGTTTCTCAATTCAGGGATCAGATTGGCATCTTGTTCCCGCACGTACACCAAGCACAGGGGCTTAGCTATCGGATGCCATTATATTTCTCCCCCACCCCCACTAGTGATGTCGTCTGCTGTCTGTCTGCTGTTGGGGTTTGGAAGGTTTCTGGATCAGGGATTGGCATCTTGTTCCTGTGCACGGGGGCTTAGCTATTGGGTGCCTTTATTTCCCACCCCTGTCCTGCTGATGATCATGTCTGCTTTCTGCCATCGAGTCTTGGGAATCATGGGTTGAATTGGCATCTTGTTCCTGCACTCACATTGAGCACAGGGGTTCATTGAGGGTGAAAGTGGGTGGAAGCAGTGCTCGTTGCGGGGGCAAGAAGCCCTCCCCACACAGAGAAACAGAGGCCCCAGACCCTGAGCATGAAACCTACCCACCCCCAGAGCCCTGCCCAAGCAGGCATCACCAGGAGTCTTCTTCACCTGATCTGTCCTTGGGTCTTTCCCAAGAGAAAACAGAAGTATACCATTGTCCAGAGTTGCTAGAACTCTTTGGAGAAGAATCCTCTGACAGCAGTGGTTTAGAGATTGGGGGAGAAGCGGGTTCCAGGTCCCAACTCCGTCTTGCTCCTGTTGCCCCAAGTATACCCCTCTCTATGACGTCTCAGCCCAGTGGCAGAAAGCAGCTATGGCTAGTCCCACCTCTTCAAATCATGAGGCCCCATTTTCAGTCCAACCTGTGGAAATGTATCTGCACCTCCCCAGAGTATCCTCACACTCTCCTGCTGCTGTGGGCGTACTTTGGGGGAACCCTGTCAAAACTCTGAGGGTGCATGTTTCAGATGGGTGCACTCTGGAACCAGGTGCAGATTCAAATAAAACACCCCCATTGCTGGGTGCATTCTGCACCTGTCTGTTTCTGTCCTAGCTAGTGGGTTCCTTGGCTGAGTATCCGCATTCATTACACTCCCGGCTGCTCTGGGGGTACTTTTGGCAGCCCCCATTGAAACTCTGAAGATGCCTTTCTGTCTCTCCTAACCTGTCTTTTTAGACTTGAGGGGTGGCCCTGCCCATTTCTCATCTTTCGACTTACCTACAGAGTAGAAGTACCGTATTCATTGCCATGGATGGGTGTGTTCCAGACCCAGGTGCAGAGTTGAGTAAAACACCCCCTTCAGTGGATAGGCTCTGCATCTATCTGGTTCTGTCCTAGTTAGTGGGTGCCTTGGCTGAGTACCCACACTCATTACACCTTCCCTGCTGCTGTGGAGATACTTTGGGATGCCCCAGCTGGATGTCTGGGGGTGCCTGCCTTTCCATCTCTCTGGTACAGGTTGCATGTTTCAGCCCTGGGTGCGGATGGTTATGCTTTGAGGGCTAGGTGTAAGGGGTGGACTCAGGGATTTTGAGCCACCACATCAACTTACTTCTCAGACCTTTCAAGCTAGCACATCTACTTTCCATCTCAGGGTTTTGACCCACTACATCTACTTCCTTCTCAGGGCTTTTGAGACACAACATCTACTTCTGTCTCAGGGCTCCAAGCCACCACATCTACTTCCTTTTTAGGGCTTTGACCCACCACATCTATTTCATTGCCAGGGCTTTTCAGCCACCATGTCTACTTCCTTGTCAGGGAAGTACATATCAAACAAAAGGAATATAAATTTTTATGGAATAAGCAATTGGGACTAGAATTTCATTCATTGGCTGAACAGAAAAAAAGGGAAGTGATTTTTTATATTAAACAAGAATTGAAGCTGAAATTAGTGTTTAAAGATAAAAATGGAAGATTTGTAGCAGTAGAAATAATATTAAATGCAAAAAAAAAAGTTATTGGGACTGCATGCACCAAATGGAGCAAAGAATGTTTTTTTAAAAGACATTATATAACAATTTGATGAAGTGACGTATGATCAAGTTTTGATAATGGGGGATTTTAATGGAACTATCCAGAATACACTGGATAGGTCTGGGGAAAAAAATAATAAGGAAGGAAAATTGCCAAAATCTTTTTTTGAATTGGTCAAACAAGAAAACCTGGAAGATATATGGAGAAAATTTAACCCTGAAGTACGAGACTATACCTTTTTTTCAGCAAGACATAATACTTTTTCCAGAATTGACATGTTGTGGGGCACTAAGGATTTAGGCCTTATAACAAAGAAAATATAGATTTTACCTAAAATAGGGCCTGATCATAACCCAATAATGTGGATTACAAAATTGTCTAAAAAGTTGAGAAGATGGAGATTAAATGAAGATTTACTACAGAATAAAGAAATAGTGGCATCTCTAGAAAATGAAGCTAAAGTTTTCTTCCAAATAAGCGATAAAGAAGATCTTTTGAGGGAGCAAATAAACCTGGAAAGTATTTGGCCTGGCAACTGAAAAAAAAGAGAGAAAGTAAAATTATTAATACAATTGTGGTTGATAGAAAAGAGTTGGTAGATCAGGAAAGAATAAAAAGAGAATTCTATAAGTACTATGCCAAATTATTTAAGGGTGTTAAAATAAAGAAAGAAAAAATGGAAACATATACAAAATATTAAAATAACACCCCTAACAAAAAATATGAAAAAAGTTTTGCATGATCCAATTGAAAAAATAGAAATTGAAGCAGCAATTAATGCAATGAAAAATGGAAAGGCACCTGGGCTAGATGGATATACAGCTAAATTTTATAAAATCTTCAAAGAGGAATTAATACTGAAACTTCAGAAATTGATGAACATTATAAGAATAAAAGGGAAAATACCAAATACATGGAAGGAAGCTGTTATTTCGTTGATTCCAAAAGAAGATAGAGATGTCCCAAATGTAAAAAATTATAGACCAATTTCACTATTAAATAATGGTTATAAAATATATACAAGAATATTGGCAGAACGGCTTAAACGTCATTTGATATATTTTATAAAGGAGGATCAAGCAGGGTTTCTTCCCAAAAGGCAAATAAGAGACAATATTAGAACTGTTGTAAATATCGTGGAATATTATGAAAGGCATCAAGAAAAGGAAGTTGCATTATTCTTTGCAGATGCAGAGAAAGCATTTGATAATTTAAACTGGGACTTTATGTTTGCAGTAATGGAGAAAATGGAGTTGGGGGAAAACTTTATAAAGATGATAAAAGCAATATATACTGAACAACGTGCAAGGTTATGTATAAATGTAGATCTTACAGAAGATATGATAATTAGCAAAGGTACAAGACAAGGCTGTCCGCTTTCCCCACTGTTGTTTATAATGACTCTTGAAATCTTACTGATGCAAATCCAAGAAGACAAAGAAATAGAAGGATTAAAAGTAAAAGGATTTACTTATAAATATAGGGCATTTGCAGATGATATAATATTTATAAATGAAAATCCCATACGAGTAACACCTTTGTTGCTAGTTAAAATACAAGACTATGGAGAACTGGCGGGACTTTATATTAATAAAGAAAAATCAAAACTTCTATGTAAAAATATGCAAGTAAGCAAACAAAAGGAACTGCAGAAGCTAATGGGTTGTGAAGTTACCTCTAAGGTAAAATATTTGGGTGTGGAGATAACAATGAAGAATATTGATTCGTTTAAAAACAATTATGAGAAGCTATGGCGTAAAATGGATGAAGATATGATAAAATGGAATAAACTTGTCATTGCTTGGCAGAACAGCTGCAATTAAGATAATAATAATAAAATAATAATAAATTTATTTTTATATCCCGCCCTCCCCCGCCAAAGGCAGGCTCAGGGTGGCTAACAAGACATGGTATGTACCATGATTACAGTAAAATACAATCATTACTATAAAACAATTAAAATAGATAAAATTACATTCATAGATTAAGTTAAAATTAAATAGACAGTTAAACCATTATAAGTTATATATTTCGGTGCTACAGTTCAGACTATGTGTAGGATGGCTGGATGTCATTTCCCGGGTTTCATCTTAAAGCGAGCTGAAAGAGGGCAGTTTTGCAAGCCCTGTGAAACTGATTTAGGTCTTGCAGGGCTCGCACCTCCTCTGGTAGTTGATTCCACCATTGGGGAGCCATTGTTGAGAAGGCTTGCTCCCTCGTTGTTTTCAATCTAACCTCCCTTGGTCCAGGGACTTTTAAAAGATTTTGAGAACTAGATCTCAGTGCTCTCTGAGGAACATATGGGGAGAGGCGGTCCCTAAGGTAGGCAGGTCCTCGGCCATATAGGGCTTTAAAGGTAATAACCAGCACCTTATAGCGAACTCGGTACACAATCGGCTGCCAGTGCAGGTCCCGCAGCCTAGGCTGCACATGTTCCTACCGAGGTAGTCCCACTAACAGCCTGGCCACCGCATTCTGCACTAGCTGCAGTTTCCGCGTTTGGTATAAGGGCAGCCCCATATAGAGGGCATTACAGTAGTCTAGTCTCGAGGTGACCGTTGCATGGATCACAGTTGCCAGGTCTCTACGTTCCAGGAAGGGGGCCAACTGCCTCGCCCTCCTAAGATGGAAGAAGGCAGATTTAGCAGTGGCAGCTATCTGGGCCTCCATTGTCAAGGAAGGCTCCAGTAGCACTCCCAAACTCTTGACCCTGAGCACTGGAATCAGTGACGCACCGTCAAAGGTTGGTAGGGAGATCTCCCTTCCTGGCCCGCCGTGACCTACGCAAAGGACCTCAGTCTTCGCTGGATTCAGCTTCAGCCCACTCAGCCTGAGCCAACCCGCCACGGCTTGCAGCGCCGGGTCCAGATTTATAGGGACATCGCCAGTCCAGCCATCCATCAATAGATAGAGCTGAGTGTCATCAGCATACTGGTGGCAACCCAGCCCATACCTCTGGGCAATCTGGGCAAGGGGGCGCATGTAGATGTTAAATGACATCGGGTAGAGAACTGCCCCCTGAGGCACCCCACAAATAAGTGGATGTCTCCGGGACAGCTCTCCTCCAATTGCAACCCTTTGTCCCCGATCTTCAAGGAAGGAGGAGAGCCACTGTAAGGCTAGCCCCCGAATTCCTGCATCGGCGAGGTGGCGGGTCAACAGCCGGTGGTCGACCATATCGAACACAGCCGACAGGTCTAACAACAGCAATACTGTCAAGCCACCTCGATCCAGGTGTCGCTGGAGGTCATCCATGAGGGCGACCAGAACTGTCTCTGTCCCATGGATGAATATTCTGCCAAGAATAATGTATTTGTTTCAAACTATTCCGATTGTGAAAGACAGTAAACAATTTAATAAATAGCAAAGGAAAAGTTCAGAATTTGTGTGGGCTGGGAAGAAACCAAAGATCAAAATGAAAATTTTAACAGATGCAAAAGAGAGAGGAGGATTCCAATTACCAGATTTAAAACTATATCATGAAGCAGTTTGTTTAGTGTGGATAAAGAATGGGTGACGCTGTTAAACAAAAAACTCTTAGCGTTGGAAGGTCATGGAAATAAATTTGGCTGGCACGCTTATATGTACTATGGGGAAAAAAAGATGGATTTTTTTTTCTCTCACCATTATATAAGAAACAATTTGCTAAATACATGGATGAAATATAAGAAATATGGGGATGAGAGAAAACTGTTATGGATAGTGCCAGCAGAAGTAATAAAAATAACAGCTGAGACGGGTGAAGAAGCGTGGTTGACATATAATCAACTATTAAAAATACAAAGTGGCAAAATAGAATTGAAAACTGCTGAAGAACTGAATAATAAATATAATTGGTTCCAAATGCAACAAATAAAGAGTTTGGTGGAAAATGATATTAAAACTGAAGGAATAAGAAAAGAGCAAACAGAAATGGAAAAAGTTCTGCTTGGAGACAATGAAAAATTAATTTCAAAATTATATAAATTACTCTTAAAATGGTCTACGGAAGATGAAGTAGTGAAATCTCAAATGATTAAGTGGGCAATTAATGTAAATAAAGAAATACAGATGGAAACTTGGGAATATTTGTGGAAGAATTCTATAAAGCTTTCGACGTGTCATAGTATTAAAGAGAACTGTTTTAAAATGATGTATAGATGGTATATGACTCCTAAAAAGTTGGCAAAGATGAACAATAAGATGCCAGATAGATGTTGGAAATGTAAAAAACATGAAGGTTCTTTCTACCATATGTGGTGGACTTGTGAAAGAGCAAAAAAGTATTGGCAGATGATTCAACAAGAAATTTCTAGGATCTTGGGATATGAATTTAAGAAAGTTGCAGAGACTTTTTTGTTGGGATTACAAATGGAAAAATTTCCAAAAGAAGACAGAACGATAATTTGGTACTTGCTTTCAGCTGCTATGACATTGTATGCGCAGTTGTGGAAGCAAGAAAAAATACCAGAGAAATGGGATTGGATTGTAAAAGTTATGACATGGAGTGAAATGGACAAATTAACAAGAATTTTAAGAGACTATGACTTAGAAGTTTTTAAGAGGGAGTGGAAAAAGTTTAGAAGATATGTAGAAAAAGAGTGGAAAATAAAAGGAGATTGGACAATGTTTGATAATGATTTAGTCTTAGAAGGAAGAAGAATATTATTTTTTGTTTTTATTAGTTAAGGGTACCTTTAAATATTAGTGTTTTAAGTAAATAACACTGGCGGGGGTTCAAGTAACGGGGGGAGGGGTGGTTAGAAAGTAATATATGGGATAGATAAAAAGAAGTTATTAATGATGCAAGAAATAGATATTGTTGCCATATGTTACTGAATTAAATTGTTTTAAACAAAAAAGAACTGCCTGGCCCCTGCTCTAGACTGGAGAATAAGCAATGCCAATGAGATTGCTTCTCTTCCCCCCCACCCCCCATCTCTTTTCCTTCCTGAAAGAACTATGCAGTAAAGGTGACTTGAGCCTGAAGCTGCAGAATCACTGAGCTCAGGATTACTAGGTAATAGTGCTCAGCAAAAACACCAAGAGAAGCCCAGCCTGGGCCCAACTAGATGAAAATGCTTGCTACCAACTCATTTCCTTGTCCTGTGTTCTGCCATTGATCTCCCTCCTCTACCAGTTTTCCCCACTTCCCTCCAGCTCTGTGTCTTGTCTTTTGGAGTCCAAGCCTGAGGGCTCTGCCACATTTTGATTTATGTCGAGTGCCTTGTATGGATCATGCCAGTAGGGGGGAAATAACAATATTAGTATTCTTAACAAATATTTTACTCAAAGACTTTAATTTCATTTTCATCCTGTCATTTGGTGAATGCATGCATCAAAAGAAGTACACAATAAAATGCCAGTCCTTTTTTAAAGTGCTGGTTCCAACAGGTTAATTAGCAAAAATGAGATGGAATAAAAAATGGTAGAGAATTCATTTGAATTAAATTATTCTGAAACATAATCCATCTTCTGGGAGTAAGTGGGGACAGAATATAAACACACAAGTGACACATTGTTTAAGAAACAAAACTCCCTTCTCTCTTGCTGCATGGCTGTATTTGTAGTAGACAACCTAGAATGTCTCAAGAAACAGCAGTCTTCTCGCCCAGATTATTGGTTTATGGGTTGCATTCAAACAGTGTATGTCACATTGCACTAGAAATGTAACCTAAATATAGAATTTGCACATACACCTATTATATCTACTATTAAAATTGTATCCATCAGTACTCCATAACAGTAAATTCAAAGTTGTGCCCTTTGCTCAGAATTCTCTCATAAATAGCCCATCAATGGAAAACCCATTGAATGTATGCAGTTTTTTTAAATATTTAAGGCTGTATTTCTCAAGCAGACTTAAATGGGAAATCCATTTTCAGACCATAAAACATAATGCTTTCAGTTCAGCTCAGCTCAGGCAGTTCTGTTTTATTTTATTTTTTGAGAAGGAAAGCTCTGTTTCATCTTAAAGAAATGTAATGTTTTTTTTCTGCAAGGCAGAGCCTGCGATGGACTTGTCAAAAAAGTAAAGCTTAGTCCTGAATGGATTTTTCCTCATAATACTGCTTTTGATTTCTGAGAGATGTGATTAGTCCATAGCTGAGAAATTATGCAAAGGCCAGTTCCAAAAAAGCAATCTGAGTAGTGAATGTTGGAGTAAAGCAACTCAGCATGCCTGGACATTGGGGAACACTGCATTGCTCTGGCCCAGGTTAGCCCAATCTCAGAAGTTAAGTAGGTTAGTATTTGTAAGGGAAAACACCAAGGAATATCAGGGTTGTAATGCAAATGGAGCGACTCTTGCCTTGGAAACCCTATGGGGTTGCTGTAAATCAGCTGCAACTTAACAGCGATTTCCACCATATTGCTCTAGATGTGTGAGTGTGTTACTTCTCTTAACTGAAATTTTTATTGAATTGAATTCTATGACAAATATTAACACAAATTATTGACCATCTTCTTCCATCAATCTACTATAGCATTCATCTGCATTTTAAAATAGAAAACATTCTTCAATTAATCCACAAACAATTGATGCACCTATACTAAACAAGAAACATTTTCTATTCTGAATCTTATCATCTTATATAACCCGTTAGTACAATTCAGTTCCCCCTATTTCATTTTATCCTAATCACCATAATAACAATAATATCAACCTGATTATCTTCATGTCTTCTAGATTAAACTTTCTTCCACTATCTGTTATCACATCCCCCCCATCTGTTTGCCTTCCAAGGAGTCAGCTTCACCCAGATAAAAAAAAAAGAAAAGAAAACCAAATGGCTGCCTCTCATTCTGGAGTCAAGAGAACTTGGCAGGGTGGGAAAAAAGACCCTCCCTCCTGTTAGAAAGGCTATTGTGAGGAGGCTCCTCCCTCTCTCCTCCTAATGCCCAGTGCTTCAACCCGAACTTAATTTATATATCTCCAACTATCTGTTTTTCATTTCTATATAATAAAACTCAAAAACATGACTAATATTGCTTAATAACCTTAAACTAATAACTAATATTACATAGAAAACCTTTTATTTATTTATTTATTTATTTATTTATTTTATGATTTGTATCCCGCCCTTCCTACAAGTGGCTCAGGGCGGCTCACAACAAATAATTGAACATAATTTAAGCTAACATTTAAAATATAAAGATTTAAAACATTCAAGAAATTAAAACCTAAAAACCTTTATGTTTAATATTACACAAAAAACCTTACATCTTTCACATTTTAATCTTTAAATTGCACCCTAATTTATTCTTAACCAACATTCAGAACTATCTATTTTTTTCACTACCTTCTATAATTTTTCACATGCTGCTAACAATTTCTGTCCAGATAATTCATCAAAGGCCGTATAAGTTTTGCCTTCCAAATGTACAATAATATGGCTAAGAGGTAGCCAGTGAAATTTAACACCATTCCTCTTCAGTTTATCAGCCACTCCTCGTAATTTTCTCTGTGACGCAAGAATTTCAGGGGGTAAGTCTGAGAAGTGCTGCACTATTGTGTCAGCCAATTGCAATCCTTGTTTTTCTCTTGCCACTTGGAGTAATTTAATTCTTTTGCTGATTGTCTACAAATTCCACTAATATATCTGGAGTCGCTTCAGTAGAACGTTTTTTGACAAAGGTGAATGAAAGGTTGTAATTATCTTTTGATTTAAAGCTGTTATTCCAAGCAGAGATGAAGACATACTCAGATCTTCTCCTGGTGAGTAATTCTTTGAAACTCCTTTGATTTTAGCTCTGCATTCTCTTAATTTTATGTCCTGTAGTATTATTTTATTCTTTGCCCGCATCTCAAAGTCCTTAAGACAAGCCTTAAGTCCTTAAATAATATACAGAACATTTAAAATTAGCAAAGTGATATTTGGGGACATTGCTATAATGTCAGTCTTCATAAAGATTTAGGCTTATAAAATGAGCAAACTTGTTTAATTACATGATTTCTCCACTGTGTGTTTAAACTCTTTGACCATATTGAAGCTCATGCAGGAGTTCAAAACATATTTACATGGGAAGCCCTCTGAAATCACTGGAATTAAATTCCATGTAATCACAAAATCAGGCTAATAATCTCAGTTTAGGCTCAAAACTTAAATTCAAAACAATTTTGCTTATATTCATTGAAATGAGCTTAAATTAGAAGTTCCAGTTATTCACCATGATTCTGATGTTGCAATTATAATTCCTTAGGAAGTATCTGATTGGATTTAAGGATGGCATAACTAGAAAAGCATACACTGCTCTCTTTTTTCAACCATTCAAATAGCAACCCTGGTTGGCCAATATCGTCATCATTAATAAATAAAAGCTCAACCATAGTGGAAAATCTGAAAATTTTCATAGGTTGGATCTACACAGGATTGGCTCGCATTCTGTCTCTGGCACTGGCTTATGCCACTGTCTCATGCCACTGGCTGATTCTGCTCTATCCCGTCCACCACTGGCCCCATCAGGCAAGAACCCTACCAGAAGGCCACTGACCTTTAAGGGAGATAGTTCTCTGCTGACAGGTTCTCCTGGGGGCTTACTGGACACTACTTCCTCTCATCAGGGCTTATTGTAGGAAGTCTGGGAGAGGAGAATGATGTAAGCTGCTTTGGTTCCCTCCACACTGTGAAGAAAGACTGTCCTTTTCCTATGTAGAAGCTGCAGGAAGGGGAAAAGCAATGGAAACCTGAAGTCAGAGGGGCAGATAAATGGAAGGAGAAAGGGTTGCCAACTCCAGGTTAGGAAATTCCTGGAGATTTAAGGGGTGAAGCTTGGAGGGGATGGAAGAAGAAGAAGAAGATATTGGATTTACATCCCGCCCTTCACTCCGAAGAGTCTCAGAGCGGCTCACAATCTCCTTTACCTTCCTCCCCACAACAGTCACCCTGTGAGGTGGGTGGGGCTGGAGAGGGCTCTCACAGCAGCTGCCCTTTCAAGGACAACCTCTGCCAGAGCTATGGCTGACCCAAGGCCATTTCAGCAGGTGCAAGTAGAGGAGTGGGGAATCAAACCCGGTTCTCCCAGATAAGAGTCCGCACACTTAACCACTACACCAAACCGGCTCTCTGGTTTGAGTTTGAGGAGGGATAGGACCACAATGCCATTTCCTACTAAGGAGCCACTGGAGATCACTCAAATTTACAATTGCTCTCTAGATGGCAGAGATCAGCTCTTCTTGAGTGGGGGGGGGGGGAGTCAATGCTTTCACTTGGATGGGAAGACAGCAGGGGTGGCGGGCGCTCACCCAGAGTCTCCTTCTAGAGCCTGTTGTATTTTTCTTCACAATGGGCCTTACTCCTAGTATTCTAATATTTCTTATAAGCATGCATTCTATTTTTATGGCTCAATGGATGTAGAACAGTGTTAGGCAAACTTTATCGTCTTTTTGATCTTTTCTGACATGACCAGCTCCTGTAGCACTGCCATCTTCTCAAGATGCTTGGGAAGAACTGCCATGTTGAGCAAAATGGTATGGCATGCCGCTGTTCAGCATGCTTGCTGGGGATTCCCTACACCTGATGTAGAGCATCTTCTCATCTTATCTATTATTGTGTTCTTTATATCAATGCACAATTAAGAAACCCCCTGACCTGGATAGTCCAGGCTACCATGATCTAATCAGATCTTGGAAGCTAAGCTGGGTCAGCCCTGGACAGCCCTTGGATGGGAGACCGACAAGGAAGTCCAGGGTTGCAACACAGAGCCAGGTAATAGCAAACTACTAAACATCTCTTGCCTTGAAAACCCCAGGGGGTTGCCGTAAGTCAGCTGTAACTTGACAGGGAAAAAACCCAAGGAAGAAATTTTATCTAGTACATTATTATACTGTCCTTCCTCCTATGATCTCAGAACAGTGAACTCTCTTCCTGCATTTTATCCTCACAACTAGGTTACAGTATGGGAAAATGGGTGACCCAAAGTCACCCAGTAAACTTCATGGCAGAGTGGGGATTTGAACCTCGGCCTTCTAAATCTTAGTTGAACGTGCTAACTATTACAACACCACATTTCAGTTACTATTAGATAAAATTATATAGAAACCAAACATAAGAACATAAGAGAAGCAATGTTGAATCAGGCCAATGGCCCATCCAGTCAAACACTTGTGTCACACAGTGACCAAAAAAACCCAGTTGCCATCAGGAGGTCCATCAATGGGGCCAGGACACTAGAAGTTTGTTCTAAGTCATGAAATAAAACTCCAAAGGCCTAGAAAGATTTGCTGTGAATGGGGGAGCTTAATTTGCACTCTCTGACTCAACAATACATTAACATTTTATTCAAAAGAATGTGATTTGCATCAAGACAGTTGACCTATTTTGAGGTTAGGAAGCTCGCCCATTACCATGCATTTATTTCATTTCAATACATTTGATTATGTGTTTATGGTTTATGTGTTTTATGGAAATTTTAATTGCCTTGGCTGTGTGGCCAGTGCCACCACTGTGATATATATTGTATTTTTCATGGTTCATCAGGAACAGAACAATTAATACAACTTGATTTAATTTAGAATTCTGTGAAATATATTCAGTAGAAGCCTATTAAAGTCTGATTTATCCACAGTGAACGATAATCAGAAGGGCATCCTGCTGTTTACTTACTTTTTGTTAGTGGTGACAGGAGCACACCCGGAAAAAATATATACACCACTTATGAGACCAAGGATAAAGGAATCCTGCTTGCCTTTCTGTGCCAAGCAAATGTTACAGGGTTGCTAAGAAAGCCTGAGTTCTGAATTTATTTTTCTTTTCACTACGTTGAAAATTAAAGTCCATTGCTACCAACACCCTGAATTAGATTTATCAGTCTAACAATGCCTTCTTTGGATGAAGTTTCTGTACTAATTTGAGTAATCCCTGTCTTAAATGAAATCATTTCTTCATTGTAGTCCTAATGAAATCTAGCCAGTCACAGTGTTGCTTCAATAGCCTTGACTCTCATCCAGCTGTTGGTATTGATATGAATTATTAGCTATTTCCAAGAAAGTCTTATGAGCTATTTCTAAAAAAGTATTTGAGGGGTACACCTTCCCATTACTGGTAATACTCTCAGGACTTCATCACAAAGTCAGTGAAGTATGAATCACAGACAACTTGGGCAGTACCTTCTAATTCTCAAGATTCTCTTGTGTTGGTTACTGTGGTACTTTTAATGTGACACAGTTCATACAGCAGCAAACAAATCTCTCAGTTCCTCAGCCACAGTTCCTCAGCCTTGAAATTCCTCACCACTATTGCTGATGTACTCCACATGACTCTTGGAAAACTACTATGAAAGACCTTATACTAGGGATGTCCCAGTGTTTGCTGCTTTGGTTTAAATCAGTTGTTTTATCAACAGCCTTGAACCTCTTTCATGTACACTGTCTCCCTGCAAGACTGCAGAACTGGCTAATTCCTACACTGGGATGGCATCTGATGAAATTACTGGTCTTCTAATGATGGCTGCTGGGATGATGTACACTGCTGCCTTTGTAACCATTCTGGAGAGTTACATTACCTTGCCTCGTCAGCAGAGATACTAAAATGTCTCTGAAGCAGTGAGGTTGTGCTTGGAGAGGGTCTGAGGACTGGCTAAAATGTCATTACTTCCGTTGTATTTTCCTGGCAAAAGGGATGCTGTCTTTGCTTTGAAACCAGAGAATTTAAACCCCACAATGTAGTCCACAGTTACATTTCACTGTGGCAGAGAAGTGTGGCCACAGAAGCTCTAGCAATTCTATCACAAACTACCAATCACAGCATTGTTCCTGGCAACACTTATACTCAGAGCTCATATGGAAAATGTATCCATCAGCAAGCGTTTGATGTCAGGAAACCATTTTTTCACCTCCCTTCACACATGTAGTACAAGCCTTTCAGGCAGAAGCTTTATGGCATGGTTAGGATTACCAAATGTCCTTTTTTTAGAGGAAATGTCTTCTAGAGGACATGTCTTCTTCTTCTTGGAGAAACATCGACTGCGGGGTGACATGATAGAGGTTTCCAAGATAATGCATGGGATGGAGAAAGTAGAGAAAGAGGTACTTTTCTCCCTTTCTCACAATACAAGAACTCGTGGGCATTCGATGATATTGCTGAGCAGACAGGTTAAAACGGATAAAAGGAAGTACTTCTTCACCCAAAGGGTGATTAACATGTGGAATTCACTGCCACAGGAGGTGGTGGCGGCCACAAGCATAGCCACCTTCAAGAGGGGTTTAGATAAAAATATGGAGCAGAGGTCCATCAGTGGCTATTAGCCACAGTGTGTGTGTGTGTGTGTGTGTGTGTGTGTGTGTATATATATATATATATAGATTTGGTCACTGTGTGAC
The DNA here is from genome assembly GCF_032191835.1 of Heteronotia binoei. Classification (NCBI taxonomy): domain Eukaryota; kingdom Metazoa; phylum Chordata; class Lepidosauria; order Squamata; family Gekkonidae; genus Heteronotia; species Heteronotia binoei. The sequence goes on along the minus strand of NC_083227.1, from coordinate 146,610,543 downwards.
ACAGAGTGTTGGACTGGCTGGGCCATTGGCCTGATCCAACATGGCTTCTCTTCTGTTCTTATGTTCTCGCTCTCTTTTTTGGTTGTTGTTGTTTTGTATCCATCCTCTTTTGGGCTCTTTTTGAAAAACTGATTAAAATGTCACCAGGAGCCCATAGATGGGCAATGTGGGTGTTACTATGAGTGGCATGGTAATTGGTGGGTGGCAATGTGAGTTATTCTTTCTACTACTAGGAGTATTCTTTTGACTTTGCTTCTGGGGACAAAAAAAAAAGGTACACACATATGAGAAGTCTCAAATTGACAAGCTGGTGTATTTTCAAAATCCAAAATGAAAAACACCTTTACCCATACAGTGAATGAAGGGATGAAAATGTATACTAATATATCACCTCTGAACACTGAGTCTGGAAAATATCAAAACAGTAAAATGTAGTATAATGGTAATGCAATTATCAGTCATTTGCAAAATATACAATATTCAAAAAATACAATTCACAGTCAATGCCATGTAATCACAAGTTGCACTGATAAGAGACATTCACAACCAGTGAACAAAATGCCTTAAAATAGCCATACAATTTCCAATCATGGACAGAATCAAAACATTTTTAAAAACAGAATTCAAAATGATGGCCATAAGTGGCAATAACTCCGGCAAAAACAACCGCATACTCAATGCTAGCTATCTTTGTTTTGGGAAACTCTCAGAATATAACATGTGCCTATGGCAATCAATCCACAGTATCTTTGAACTCTAGAGATCTTCCTGCTTCAAAACTGGGTCCTTATCTATTTGAGAGTTCTTGTGGGGGTGTCTTTAGAGGTTTGTCCTCCTTTTTTCTGTGTATTGTGTTTTTGCTCCTGAAGGACCACAGAATCCTACCTCACCTATTAATGTCACATGATATCAGCAATATGTTTCAGAAGAAACTGAAAAGCCTGTACAATAAATTTATGAAGCAAATGAACAGCAAAAAAAGGCTTTATCGTGTTATGTTCGGATGGATGGTTTTAATTAAGTAAATCTTTCTTCTGGATATATATATGAAATTCTTGAATTTCTGTTTAGATTCTTAGATTCTAAGCAGCATGAGTAAAGTCAGGCCATCAGAAAGCAACTGGCCCACTCCACCCACTTCATGCACCCCCCAAATCATGTTCCTGTGGGTTAGTAAACCAGAAGGAACACTGTAGGGAGCAAACTGGAAGTCTGCAGCAGGAGGTGGGAAACCAGTAAAATTCCCATTCCTTCCTCTGGAAGCAAGGCAAACATTCCCCCTGTGCCCAGAGCCCCCCAAGTTTCCAAAGGCAGGTTCTGAAGGACAGAAAGGCAGACATCCCCAGAGATTCCCAAAGTAACCCCACTGCAGCTTGGAAGGCACCCTAGCCACACAACACAAGCAAGGGAAGGATGCCCGCAACTCTCACAACCCCCCTCAAGGGCTGAAGCACACAGATCCAAACAACACCCATCAACCAAAGTGTTTTCTTCTACGCAGTTTAGGAATGGAAACATATGTTGAGCTGGCAGGGCCACCCCCAAGCAATGTTCCCTCTAAGCCCTACAGCAGTGGTCCCCAAACTTTTTGGCACCAGGAACCGGTTTTGCCACCACCACAACCATGGCCCACCCCCCTCCCTTCCCTAGTGCTGCACCATGCTTCACCCCCCATCTGCCCTTTGCAGCACCACAATGCGGTGCCACGCTCCATTACCCCCCCACCACAACAAGGTTCGGCTCCGCACCACCACCATGGCCCGTCCCCTCCCTTCTCTTCCCCAGCACAGCACTGTGCTCCACCCACCTCCCTCGCCCAATCAAAGGAGGCTCGAAGTCGGCCCTACCTACTTCAGAAGGGCCCAGCTAATTCTAAGTTGTCTGAAGAGCCGGCTGGAGGAGGAGGAGTTTTGCCCCTCCCTCACTTCTGGAAGTTAAGGAAGGGGGGAAGAAGCCTCCTTCAACGTATTCTTCAAACAACTTAGAATCAGCCCACACCCTGTCCAAGTGGGTAGAGCCAAGCCCCATTGCCCGTCCACCCCCAGTGCGATCAGAGGGGCGCCGCTTCAAGAAAGCCTGGGTTGATTTTAAGTTGTTTGGAGAGCACGCTGAAGGAGGCTTCTCCCCCCACCCTTAACTTCCAGAAGTAAGGGAGGGGCGAAACTTCTCCTCCTCCAGCCTGCTCTTCAGACAGGTTAGAATCAGCTGGGGCCTGCCGCAGGCAAGGGAGGGGATGGAGCACTGCACTGCCCTGTGCTGGGGAAGAGAAGGGAGGGGATGGGCCATGGCGGTGGCAGGGAGCCGAGCCTCATCGTTCCGGAGGAGGGGTGACAGAGAAGCACTGCGAAGGTCAGGTGGGGGATGGCGGCAGCAGGGAAGTGGAGGACAGGGAGTGGTGGCCCAGTTGCTAACAGGCCACGGACCTGTACCGGTCCACAGCCCGGGGTCCACTACTCTACAGTGTTGTGAGCAGAAATCCTACCTCGTGAGCAAAAAGAGCTAGTAGCATTAAAACTCTGAACAAATCTACATTTGGCTATCATGTAAATTAGGTTTTTCTAGATGATTACTTCCATAACCTTGTAAAAATCTCAAAATAAATACTTTTAAATTATATTTTAAGAATAATTTAAACGTTATAAGAGAAAAAAGAATCAAACCCTTCAAACACTGAATCATATTAATCCTTCACATTCAAGGCTCTGTTACAGAAAATGTGGTAGTGAAACTGATTACTTGCACAGTTGGTGGTCTTGTCCTCAAATTCAGAAGTTTTGGCAAATAATCATAGAGAAAAGAGAAAGTATGCTTTCAGTAAGGATTCCAAAAATTCCAGAGACAGTTTTACTGAATCACTGGGGCACAAATAATATAGACAGGCACAAGAAAGAAATGGTGGTTTTATTATTTTCAGTTGCAAAAACACTAATTGCCAAAAAATGGAAAGAAACTCATATACCTACACTCCAAAGTTGGTACAATAAGATCTGGGAACATTTTATTTAGAGTAAAATTGCCTTTGGTTGTAATGATTCTACTTCTCCATTAGCTTACGAGAAAAAGATTATAATTCCTTGGTTCCCAGTAATTATGTTTTTAACTCAACAGGAGATTATTCCTAGAAATACGATGTATCAATCATTGATTTATTTTTAAGTTGTATATATTTGGTTACCTAATTAGAATGTTTTTTGTTCCTTTAAAATTCAGAACTCAAGATAAGCTAATTTACTTTACTGCGAATACAAAAAGAACATGTATTGACATCTATTTTCTTTCATTTATAATGTAATTAGTTTATAACACTCAAAGATTTGTATTGTAATGTTTGGTTTAACAATTGACTGTTGTATTACTGTTAAGGAAAACACAATAAAAATTATAAATGGAAAAAAAGAAAAAAGAATCAAGTCAAATTTCACCCACCCCTTTCCACTATATTGGTAGACCTGTCCTTCAGGTCTACTGAACAGGTCTACTCACCCCAGGCCACTATATTAGAGAAGACCTGTCCTCTAGAAAAGAGGTCTACACACACACCCCTTTCCATTATATTGGTAGACTTGCCCTCCAGAGAACATATCTACCCACATGTTTCCACTATATTGGTAGATCTGGCCTTGATCCATTGCCCTGTGCTGAGCCTTAGAAAACATACCAGCACTTGGGGGAGGGGAGACTCTTATAGTCCAAATTGGTAATTTTTCTTAGCATTACAGGTCAAGTATAACAACGGAGGAACAATCACTGTCTAAACCCTGCCTAATCTAACAAACAGAAAGTTGCTTAAATGTTATCAACCTGACCAAACTATTCAAATATTTATATCCCACTTTTCCCTGTGACTCAAGGCAGCTTACAAATAATAAAGAAATGAAAAACATAACAGAGGTGTGCAAAAAATCTAATTTTTCCCCTCCACTGTTTTCGTCTCCTACAACACATCTCCAGATTAATAATTACTGCTCACCGGATTTTTTTTCTTAATAGAGGCACTTGCCAGGGTTGCCCTCTCTCTCCTACACTTTTTGCTATAGTCATAGAACCATTGGCCAATCTTATCCATATTGACCCTTCAATTGTAGATATTCCTATTAATAACAAGGGCATCAAAATAAATCTCTTTGAAGATGATATTGCTCTTTTTTTTCCCAAGATCCAATTCAATCCCTTCAGGCCATCACAAACCATTTTTATTGGAGTTCAGAGTAGTATCAGGATTAAAGGGGGTGACTCTCCCTCTTTCTTTTTCAAGGCTTGCAAAAGTTTGCCCAACCTGATATATGGAAAACACCTGCGGTAAGAGATTTCATCAACTTGTAATAGATGGCTGAATTTAACTGACTTGTCATAAACTCCCTTTGGGGGATGAAAATGCTTTGCTTCTTGGGGAAGATGTTTTGCTGACAAGTGCACTTGGATGTGAAAGTTGATTGGCTTAAAAATACTTTGAAGCGCAAGTCAGTCCAATAACACCTCTTCCACGTTTGATTTGAAACTCTCTGTTCCTGTTTATACCAGTAAACTAGACTGCACCAAAGAATATCCTTATTACTTAATGTAAGAGCCACATAGAATAAACATCAGATGTTTGAGAGTTGTAAGACAGGAAGGAAGGAAAGAAGGAAAATAGATGGAGGGGGAAGGGAGAAGTGGAAAGAAAGCAACTTTAAATGCATTCTCCAAGCTGCCAGGTGGCTTTGCTTGGAAAAGTGATTTAAAGAGACAAATTGAAAGCAACCTTCTGGCTTCTATCAACAGTTTGTATTAGCCAAAAAAATAGTAAAAAAAATAATAAACACTCATTTTCAGTTCACCACAGTAGATAGTCAATAGGAAAAACAGTTCAGTTCAGTTCACTGGAGCTGCAAGCCATTGGGTGCGGTCACACTTACATTAAATCCATCAGCAACCCATCTTTAAAGCGCCGTTATTTCGTATGTCAGATAATCCGCCGCATCCTGTTTCCCGATCAGACAGCATGGAGTTCCGATGGCATGCCGTGTTGATCCCGTCCCCTGCTCGATCACACAGCACCCTCCCGGAACTTCTTTCAGATGGCGGCAATCCGCATTAGCGCAGGCGCAGTGCTGGGCGCTAACAGGAGGGTTTGCAGGGTTTCCGGCTATTAAACCTCTTTTTTTTTGTTTCCCCGCTGCTCTATCGATATATCGTTGTGTCGAAATGGAATTTTTGAGCTCTTGCTTGGTGGCCGTCCGGTCGCCGCCGCGCTCCGAGACCTCCGCGTCTCCCGGCACGTAGGGAGGGATCGGCGGGTGGGCGCCCCCCAGCAGCCTGGGCCGGAGGCTGGAACACATCCCCATGGTGGCGGCCAAAGGTTCCCACGTCCCCCGGGCCGGACACGCGACTCGCACGCACACCCGGCTAGAAGGGAAAGACTCGGATCCGCCGGCAGGAGGAGGAGAAGTGAAGGAAGGTCGCCGCGCCTCTCGGTCCCCCTTTGGAGAAGACTCTGCAGCCGGAGGCAGGAGCGCGGGGTGGTCGCCGCCAGCCCAGGGAAGTCCCGGCCCTCCCCGAGGGCGGCTTTTAAAGTGGAACCATCTCCTCCTCGGAGCGGCCAAAGCTGCCCGCTTTCCTTGGGCTCCGAGAGAATCGTCTTCCTCCCTTCCAATAATCATAAGCGAGAAGGAAAAGTGACGCACGTGACAGAGACGCCTTTACCGTATTCTCCAGAGGGGGGAAAAACTGAAAAGGGGGAGAAAGTTAACTTTTCTCAGTCTGAGCCCTTGGTATGGTGCATGCACGAAAGCTCATAGCAGGATTAAAACCGTGCAGCCGTGTTGGTCATACAGGTGCGATATTTCGATATATCGCTATTACGCAATAAACTAAAATATTTTTTTTAAAAAAAAGGCCGGGCTGCTTGCACGTTTCAGAAGGCCCCCCCCCCTTCCTTCGATGGCGCAGTGATATGCATTTTGCTTGTGGCGGGAAGCTGGAAGCGGGAAGCGCTGTTGCAACTCAGCAACGATTGCCCGTCCAGACGCTCCAGAGCGCCCAGGAAGCGCTCAGGAAACGTCTTGTTCCGGATTAAAAGCAGTGGCAAATTAATCCGCGAGCAAGGCGCATCAGCGTGGGACGGGCACGGGCTAAGCACGCTTCACAGATGTGGATGTGTGAACGTCCCGGTAAAATCCGACATGCATGCGGGCTCAACTCATGCCTGTAGCGGGGTTTTTTGGACGTCTGACCGCACCCATTGTCTATTATGTGAAGCAAAGCTAGTTGCATTGTAATCCAAATCCCACCAAGTCTTCCAGCTGAATTCTAGGTATAGAAGCTGCAAAGTGTAAATCTGTAATCCAGGGTTGATTACCCTATTTGTAATCCAAGAATGAGACCCAAATTCAAACTATAAACCAATAATCCAGATCAAAATAAAAGAAAACCAGCAAACCCAAAAATAAAGGCAAAAAGAACAAATGCATCAAACAAAAGGTCAATAATCCAGGTAGAGAGGCTACAAAGTATAAATCTGTAATCCAGGGCTGATTACCCTATTTTTAATCCAAGCCTGAGCCCCCAAAACAAACAGAAAATCAGTAATCCAGACAAAAAAGGCAAAAAAACCCAGCAAATCCAAAAATAAAAGCATATAGGTGCACAAAAAACGAAATCCCAAACCAAAAATCTTTAAAACCATATCCAAAAAATAATCCAACCACAGATGTACACAAAACAAGAAAAAAAGAAATAAAATACCAGTTAAAATAGTTATATCCACAAAAATAGATAGAAATCTAACTTTAAAAAAATTGCAGAGTGATCTTCTTACAACCAGAGGTCCTGCTGTGTCTTATAATCAATATCAGGTACCCACCAGTTTTTAATAGTTTCTTAAAGTATTTATAAATTCAGTCAAAGCATTGTGAATGTCTTTATTTCAACAAGAATGACTGGTCCCAAGGAAACTGTGAAAAAAAGGACAACAAAGAAGAAAGCAAACATTTCTTTCACCTAACCCTCCATCTGGACCAGGCAAATTTACGACTGCAAGGAGACATGAAAGAGATGCAAGCTGCTTTAATGACTGCTATAGTATAACTAACAAGCAAAGTAGATAACATTGGTGAACAGATGGCAGCGATTTAAAAAGAGCTTTCGGAGAACACCAGACAGACAACTGAGACTAACAAGGCTCTAAAAGTACTAGAGGGTCTAGTGACAGAGAATACTCAAAAGGTGGAACATCTGGAAAAAGAACAAAAAGATTCTAGACTCTTACAACTAGAAGTAGACAGAGCTGCATATATGTTGAGGTTTCAAAACATACCAGAAGAGAAAAATGATTTACAGAAAATTTTAAGTGAAGCCTTGGCTGAAATTTTGCAGGTGACTTCTGAGAGGATGGAAGGAGAATTTGACCAAGTTAGATGGGTACCTTCGAGTTACACAAGATGAAACAAACTGCCCAGTGAAGTTCATTTGAGATTCACAAGAAAGAGGACCAAACATGACATTTTAAAACAAGTAAGAGATAGACCGATGATGATAGCTAGAAACATGGGTCGTTTTCGCACTCACCTTCCGCCGGCGTGACCCCCCTCTTCACCTAGGGTTGCCAAGTCCAATTCAAGAAATATCTGGGGACTTTGGGGGTGGAGCCAGGAGACTTTGGGGGTGGAGCAAGGATGCGACAAGCAGAATTGAACTCCAAGGGAGTTCTGGCCATCTCTCTCTCTCAGCTTGGCTTCGCGAACGAAGATTTAAGAAGGGTGCAATAGTCCACGGGTGCTGCAGGCTCGCTGGTGGCTGACAAGACCAATGTGGGACAGGCAGGTCCGGCCACAGCGGCTGCAGGGAAAAGTCTGATTTAGGGTTGGTCCTGTAGCAGTGCGATTCTTCCTCAATCTCCTTTTGTCCTCAAGACCAGCTATGCGTGCGTTCTCAAAGGAAGAGACAGCCTGGTGGATGGTGTGCCTCCATGCTTTGCGATCTGAGGCTAGGTCAGACCACTGGTGATGGTTGATGTGACAGGTGCTAAGGGATTTCTGGCCATCACATTTAAAGGGACAGCACACCTTTTTAAATGCCTTCCTTCCATAGAAAATAATGAAAGATAGGGCACCTTCTTTTGGGGCTCGTAGAATTGGACCCCCTGGTCCAATCCTTTTGAAACTTGGGGGGTATTTTGGGGAGAGGCACTAGATGCTATACTGAAAATTTGGTGCCTCTACCTCAAAAAACAGCCCCCCCAGAGCCCCCGATACCCGCAGATCAATTCCGCATAATTCCCTATGGGAATTGTTCATGGAGGTGCATAATGGCTGTGGGGGAGGGGCTTTCCCCACCGGCCCGCTGGCTGGGGGAGGGGGGAAGCCTGTAAAACCGGGGGATCCCCCGCTGGGACCTGGGGATTGGGAAGCCTATCTTCACCGCACAGGATCTGCACGGATTTCGCACTAAACGCTGCGGAGCAGCCCGAAAAGCCGGAAGCTCCCGGCGCAAAAGCCTCTCAAACTGAAACCGCCAAAAAGCAGTTTGGCGTTTGTGCGGCTTTTGCGACGGGAGCTTCTGGCTTTTCTGGCTGCTCCGCAGCGTTTAGTGCGAAATCCGCGCAGATCCTGCGCGGTGAAGAGGGGGGTCGCGCCAGCGGAAGGTGAGTGCGAAAACGACCATGGTGAAAATCCTGAGAGAGGTTTCCTGGCCTGTGAGACAAAAGAGGAGAGAATACAAGAGTTAACAGACTTTCTGAGAAGAAGAGAAATACCTTATATGTGACTAATGCCGAAGGGCCTTCTTTTTACATACCAGGAGAACAGCAATAGGATTAATTCCATCTTCAAAGCTCAGAATTTTTTTTGAAAGAATGAAGGAGAAAGAAGACAAAGAAAAGAAGGATGAAGAGGAGGAGGGGGAAGGTTCTGGGGAAGAAAATCCAAGTAAACTGCGGAGATACCATACAAGGCAACACCTCAAAAAGGATAAGAAAGATAATGATAATTCAAATCCATAATGTCTTCAATAGTTTCAATTAATGTGAATGGACTTAATTCTCCTGCTAAAAGGAGGAAGACATTTAGATATTTGGCAAAATTGGAAATGGATATAACTTGCTAACAAGAAACTCATATTCTAATGAAAGACCAACACTTTTTGAAAAACAAAAAATTGGGTAATTTATTTACAGCAACAGACAAGTATAAGAAGAAACGGGGAGTGGCAACATATATTAAAGATAAATTTAATCCACAATTGCAATTTGCCTCTGATGATGAAAGAATTTTATTGGTGGAAATCACAGTGGACAATAAAAAATTTTTACTTGCAAATATTTATGCCCCAAATGATCACCAAGAGAAATTTTTCCAAGATTTGCATCTTAAATTATCAAATTTGGAGTATGCAAAATATCGTTTAATAGGAGACTTTAATGCAGTTCCGGATAGACAACTGAATAAAAAAATGCACAAACAGATGAAAAGTAAAGGTCTTCAGTTACCAGTAAGTTTTTGGAAATTAGCAGAAGAAATGGACCTGGTAGATGTATAGAGAACAAGATATCCCAACTCTAAAGATTTTACTTACTATTCTTCCAGTCACCAAACCTGGTCAAGAATTGACATGTGTTGGCTTTCGGAAAGTTTGATTAAAGATCTAATTGACATAGAAATTCAAACAAGAGTTATCTCAGATCATAACCCTGTAATGATAAAGCTAAAAGGTCTATGGAAGAGAAAAGTATGGAACTTAAATACTTCAATCTTGAAAGATAAAGTCTTTCTTAAAGAATCCAAGGCTGAAATGGAATACTTTTTCAAACAGAATATAACACAAGAAGTAAAGATGCAAGTAGTTTGGGACACTGCTAAAGCTTATTATAGGGGCCTTGCAATTAGATATAGTAGCAAGAAAAAGAGAGGGAGGACTGAAAACTTCCAAAATTTAATGTCACAAGCTGGAGAAGCTGAAAAGAATCTTAAAAACCAACCAACAAAATGTGAATTCAAAAAAAAAAAGGTGAAAGAAATGCAACATAAATTGAATTTAATTCTTATGGAAGAGATGGAGATTAAACTGAGGTATGCTAGACAAAAAATTTTTGAACATGCCAACAAGCCTGGAAGGTGGTTGGCTTATAGGATGAGAAAAGAGAAGGCCAAAAGAATAATTATGACATTGTAAGATGAGAACAATAAAGAGAAAAATCAAAAGCAAGAAATATGTCAAATTGTAGAGCAGTTTTATAAAAAATTATATGAAGAGAAGCAAGTTCAGAAAACAGAGTTAGAAGAATATATTAATCAAAATAATCTCAACAAATTTACAGAGGAACAACAAAAAATTTTAAATGAGCCAATAACAATAAGGGAACTTGGAGAGGCAATGACATCTCAAAAGAATGGCAAAACTTCTGGCCCAGATGGTTTACCTGCAGAATTCTATAAAGCTTATGAAGACTCTTTGCTTTTACCATTCAAGCGCCTCATTGAAAAGATTCAGGATGAAGGTCAAATACCAGCTTCATGGCAAGAAGCCACAATATCTTTGATCCCAAAAGAAAATAATAATTTGAAAGACATTAAAAATTATCGTACAATTTTCCTTTTAAATGTGGATTATAAAATATTTGCTGCAATATTGGCACAACGTCTGAAGAAAGTTTTACAATCTATAATACACTATGAACAAGCAGGATTTCTTCCTAAAAGATATTTGAAAGACAATGTCAGTTTGTAACATTTTGGAATATTATGAGAGTCATCCAGAGAAGCAATTGGCCTTAATTTGTCTAGATGGTGAGAAAGCTTTTGATAATGTTTGTTGGTACTTTATGTTACAACAATTGAAAGGCATGGAGTGTGGTGAAAATTGTTTGAGAGTAGCAGAAGCAATATATTCTTCACAAAATGCAAGGGTGACAGTGAATGGCGAACTAACAGATGTTATTAAAATTCAAAAAGGTACAAGACAAGGCTGTCCATTGTCACCTCTACTTTTCATCTTATCTTTAGGGATGCTGAATAACCAAATAAGGGAAGACTATAAAGGGAGCTGTGATAAAAGATGAACAATATAAATTTAGAGCCTTTGCTGGGGATTTAGTCTTTATATTAGAACAACCAATGGACTCAATCGACTGTCTTATAAACAAGAACAAACAATTTGGCCAGTATGCAGGATTAAAGATTAATTATTATAAAACAAAATTTTTGACAAAGAATATGACGATGGAACAAATTCAGTCCTTCCAGCAGAAATCAGGATTTTTGTATGAAAAAAAATTTAAATATTATTTCAAATAGATGTAGCAATCTAAAAGCAGATAACTATGATAAACTACTCAAAGAAATGTAAAAAGACTTGGAAAAATGGCACGATTTAAATTTATCTTTAATGGGAAAAAAATAGCTCTAATAAAGATGAATAGTCTAGCAAGATTATTATTCTTGTTTCAAACTATTCCAATATTTTTGAATAGTGGATTTCTTCAGGAACTGAACAGGATGGTTGCCAAATATGTTTGGCAAGGCAAAAAACCTAGAATCAAACTAAAGACATTGCAGGATTCTAAATTAAGAGCAGGCTTGGGTCTGCCAGATTGGCAGTTATATTATAAAGCATCTGCACTTTTATGGGTAAGAGACTGGATACTTCTGAATGACAAGAGACAACTGCTATTAGAAGGACATGATTTGACTATGGGATGGCATGCATATTTGTGGTATCAAAGACTTAAAGGCCATTCCTATTTTAAGAACCATTGGTTTCGAAATTCTTTGTATCATACGTGGTCATGGTTAAAGATGAGAATCTATCAAAAAATTCCAAGATGGGTTTCCCCAGTAGAAGCATTTACTCATCCAAATCTTCAAAACTAAATCAGAATTATAGGTATGACGACTTGTTGGGAAAAGACAATCAACTGAAAACCAAAGAAGAATTGGAAAATGTGGATATTAAAATAAACTGGTGGTTGAGAATGCAAGTTGAATCTAGATATGCCAAAGACAAGGTGACAGGTTTTAATACAGAGCAATATGTATTTGATAAAATTTTGTTGGGTCCACAACAAAGGTAATTTCCAAATTATATGCATATCTACTTCCAATGAAGATGCAATATGAAGTTGTAAAGGAGTGTATGGTTCAAGGGGCAAAAAACTTTGGCTACAATATTGCATTAGAAGACTGGGAGAGACTGTGGAAACTTAATGTCAAATTAACTAGGTCAGTAACTTTCAAAGAAAATCTATATAAGATGCTTTATAGATGGTATCTGACACCACAGAAACTGTGTAAGATTTATACTAATATGTCCAACAAGTGTTGGAAATGTACTAAACAGATTGGTTCCTTTTACCATATGTGGTGGACATGTGAGATTGTGAAAGACTATTGGAAAATGGTGCATGAAATGCTACAGAAGATCATGAAGACACAGATTCATTTCAAACCAGAACTATTTTTATTGAATATATTCCCTGAGGACTATTCCAAAGAGATGAGACACTTGTTGCTGCACTTTAATACAGCAGCTAGGATCCTTTTGGCGCAGAGATGGAAATCTCAGGAAATTCTCACAAAAATGGATCTAGTGGGAAAAGTTCTGGAAATAGCAGAGTTGGACTTATTATCCCAGCTGTTGGCTGAGAAATCTAAAGAAGAAGCAAGAAAATATTGGATGAAATTCTATGCCTGGTTAGATAACCAAGACTTTTAAGATTCTCTGATGTGAACTTATTTTTTCTTCATTTTTTCCTGTATTTTATATTATAAAATTTATCTTTATTGGAATTGTCAAAATTACTAGATAATTTCAACAAAAGGTGTATACTATAAAATTTGAAAATGGATTCTGTACAGTTGAGACAAAATAATAGGGGACAATTTATGTAAAGAAATTATGTAGAATTAAGCTTTTTAAAAGTATTCCTATGCAAAATAATACTAGAATGTATTGTGTTTCTTATTTTCCCATTCCCCATCCCTGTCTTTTCTTGGAACTAATACAACTTTTTGAAAATAGAAGAAATGGAATACAAATTATCTCTCTTGGATAGAATGTATTCAAATTATTTGTCCTTTTGTTTTGCCTAAATATTTACATTTTTGGTACAATCTCAATTCCTACATAAAAATCCTATTTCCTCAAATGGCAACTTTAATAAAATTTATTTGGGCCTGTAAAAAACACAGGATTAAAGCTGAAGTCTTGTGTAAAAGTACGTCTAAAGGTGGCCTAGCATGCCCAACTCTTTCTAGATAATACCATGCTTCACTTCTTTCTTACCTATTAAAACATTACTGCCCTAATTATGCAGTTGATTGGAAAGCTATAGAGCAGTCATACTTCAAACCTCTTACTGTCCATGGATTCATGTGGACAAAACTATCTAAACAACAACTACTTAATATTCAACAAAATCCCCTTCTTTATAATATCTTCTGCTCCTGGCAGGGTCATAAAAATCATTTAGCCTCCTCTCCATCAGCTATTCCTTGCTTTGCGGGACAATCGTGGTTTGTTCCTACATAAAAATCCTGTTTCGCCTTCACCCCTCCTCTTTTAATAGTTGACGAAGGTTTAATTTAATTTGTTTTGTTGATATTATGGATATATTATGGATATTATGGATATATTTTGTTGATATTATGGATAAAAAAGGACTTCTAGACAAGACTCGACTTGATCAAAAGTCTGGAGTGAAACTCCCCTAGTTTGAATACATTCAACTTAAATCCCTACTGGAGACCCCTCAATTCCACCTCTTACATAAAAAGCACCTTATGGATTTTGAGAAACTGATTACAGTCGCAAACCAAAATAAGGATCCAATTTCTAAATTATATTTGATATTAGAAAACTCTGATTCATCCAGTCTAGCACTCTAGCAAAAGAAGTGGGGAATAGATTGTAATATTACTCTCTCGGATGAAGACTGGGATTTAATTTGGAGATCCCCTATGTTAAAATCCCCTGTTCTTAACATTCAACTCTTGGCCTACAAGGCACTTACAAGATGGTACCTTACTCCAGATTGTCTATTCCATATATATTTGGGTTCTGAAAACAGGTGGTGGAACAATTACATATCATCACTGGCTATGCTATTCCCCAAGACAAGAGCTAATATTATTAAATCTATGGAAAAATGCCAAGGTTCCTAAAATCCATCAAGAATTGATTATGTTCTTATAAATGGTGACTAAAAGTTTAATTGCTCTGAACTGGAAGTCTAAACACATCCCATCAATCGAGCAATGGCAGGCTAAGATCTGGATAGAATATGTGATTCGATTACTGGGTTCCAAGTCTCTAATGACTCTAATTTAAAGGATAAATGGGTTCCAATACTAGACTCTAAATGGCATATTAGCTCTTTTAAGTCATATATTCCTAAATATTTACGTACATCGTAGTCTGATATTGTTTTTCTGATCTTCTATCATCATATTTTGAATTGAATTATGGTATGGATTCTTTTCTTTCTTTTGTCCTTTTTGTTAATAAATTATGCATTAACTGATCACTGTATATTGATTTATTACCTGCCATGTATGCTATTGTATGATTCTACTGATTTTACTAATGAAGTTTATTTTCTTCTTAAAAAAAAAAAAGAGTTCCTGCTAAGCTGAGCCTCAGCAGCAGCAGCCACCTCCTTCCCAGCCAAGCAGGCTTCATGGCAGCAGCAGAGCAGCCAGGCCCTCCAGCTGGAGGTGAGAGTTGGCAACTCCCCAGGGTGGCTTCAATAGCCAGCACAGAAGAGGCAGGCAGGAGGGGAGGCTGGGGTCCGGGTGGCAGGGTAAGGAAGGAAAGGAAGGAAGGAAGGAAGGAAGGAAGGAAGGAAGGAAGGAAGGAAGGAAGGAAGGAAGGAAGGAAGGAAGGAAGGAAGGAAGGAAGGAAGGAAGGAAGGAAGACAAGCCTTATGCTACTGTCCACCCTCTCTGGGGCTTTTTCCCCATTGCCATCCTGCCCAGGCAAGTCTCATGCTGCTGGCCACGATCTCACACTCAGAGCCAGCCCCTCTCACAGGCCTGTCCAAGCCAGCAACAGCAGGGTAAGAAGCAATATTGCTGCAGCAGGAACAACCCGCTTCCACCACCGGGTCCTCCTTCTCAAGGACCAGCCTCTCTCCCCCTGCCTCAATAGCCTGGAAGCCACATGGGTCCCCTCTTGACCTTCTGTCAGCTGTTCCTCTTTCTTGCCTTGACCTATTCCTCTCTTTTCATCTGCCGTAGTTTCTTTCTTTCTCTTGCTCACTTTCTTCCTCTCCTTCAGTATTGCTTTTTTTACTTTCTTCACCTTCCCAGCCTTTTCTCTATCTCCTTTTCTCCTCCTTTTAAACTTTTTTATTCACTTTTTCTTCCCTCCTCCTCTAAAAATCCTACTCTTTTCCCAGCAGGCTTCTCTCCCCGCCACCCCCCCCCCCCAAGTGAGTGAAGGTGATACTCACCAGCAGTTTCAGAACTTGCTTAAGGATGCTCTGAACCAGTAGATGATGCTCTCAGTTCACCACTAACAATCAGTAGTGGGGTTTCTCCCTGGTTAGACTTTTTAAAGGAGAGGCACTGGGCTGTGGCTCCTCCTCCTCGTCTTCCTCCTCCACAGCCACTTCCACCCGCTGTTCCTCTGGCCATGTCTGTTGGCCTATAGCCTCCACACTTCTTTTCAAAGCTCATGCTCCTATTGCATGCGCTCTGCATTCCAGAGAGCAACACTGCCTTTTATCTGGGGGTCACAGATACAGGCCAGCTTGTATTCGCCTTCCTTGAAGAAAGGATGCAGTCTGGTTGTGATGACTGCCTGCAACCTCTCTGCCAAGACCCTGACCCATGAGAGAACAGACATCCCCTCAGGGCCCAGCACCAATGTTGAGACCATTGTCCAGTCCATCCCTCAAATCAGGAGGATGACTTGCCCCAAGCTGGCCATATAAATGCACAGCATGTTAGTGGTGTCCTGGAAGGGCTTGAGGACATACACTATTTTGGAGAGGGTCAGCCAGTCATTGGAGCTGATGCTGAGCTCCTGTTCCCCTTGCAGGATGGTCATGGAGAAGATGGCATCCTTCACCATGCTTTTCTGCTCCACCAAACATGCAATCATGGCATTGGTGGAGTTCAACCAGGTGGGTAAATCCAGGATAAGCCTGAACACCAGCTCATCCTGTTCTCTCTGCCTCACCATTCATATAATTAACTGTGTATCTCCAATTTCCATGGTGGCCGTTAAGCTCACCAGCGTATATAGAAGAATATGGGGAGGTTGACAGGACATGTGCTGGCCATGAAAATGCAGGAGGTTTGTAAACACTGACAAAATGTACTTCCCCAACTTTTACTACAATTGCATGAATGTCATTGTGAATATTGGCCAATACCAGTTTCACATTTTCAATGTTGCTTTGGGCATAAGTCATTATGTTGTAGATATGATGGCAGTAACATCATATCCCACAATTTTTGCTCTGTGGTTGGCTTGATTTTCATTATCAAGATTAGTTTCTTCAACAAGAGCTAAATCTATTTTATTGGCCACTAGGCGTTGCAGCAAGTACTGTCATTTAGACTTTTTGTTTTATAATTTTTATTGATTTTAACTATAAAAAGAAAAAGCATAAGCATAGATACAGAAGCATTAAAGAGGGGAAGGGGTGGATACAGAGTGGGAGACCAGAAACAAAGAAAAATGCAAATATATCAGTTACATTTCTACCTCCCTATGAAATACCCAATTCTTTCTACCTGCAAGTATTAAATTTTCCCCTTATATTTTACCATCTTTATCTTTCATTATACACTTTTTACTAAACTATTACTTAAAATACAAGTCTAAACTATTCTTCTTCAGCACATATAAGTATAAAAAAGTCAGAGAAGTCTCAACACAGAACTAACTGGCTAAGCTTAACCATATTAAAAATACAGACTAACTTGTTATTTTAACAATGTCGTCATTAAAATGAGCATAAGAAACAAATATCTTTATCCTTCTAACTTATTGATTTCAGGTTTTAAAAGTTTTATTAGTTTCAAAGGATTGTGAATAGGGAATAAGAAGGGATAAGAAATAAGATTGCAAATCAGTCTTAATCTGCATAGAGAGTACTTTCAAAGAATACAAATCTACATCTACAATACTTTCTTAAAATACATAGATTGTCACTTATTGTTGTCTCTAAGCTGTGTACCATCAACATTTTGATATTTGGTATTATAAATCTTTTTGTTAAAATATCTATTGAATTTGACATTTCCAGTAAAAGCAATCTTGTAATACAGAACACAGGAAAAAGGAGATATAAGTTCACACCAGAGAATCTTAAGAGTCTTACGTATCTAGCCAGGCATAGAATTTCAACCAATATTTTCTTGCTTCTTCCTTAGATTTCCCAGCCAACAGCTGGGATAAAAAGTCCAGCTCTGCTGTTTCCAGAATTTTTCCCACCAAGTCCATTCTCATGGGGATTTCCTGAGATTTCCATCTCTGTGGCAAGAGAATCCTGGCTGCTGTACTGAAATGCGCCAACGAATGTCTCATTTCTTTGAAATAGTCCTCAAGAAATATATTCAATAAAAATAGTTCTGGTTTGAATTGAATCTGTGTCTTCATAATCTTCTGTAATAATTCATGAACCATTTTCCAGTAGTCCTTCACCATCTCACATGGCCAGCACATATGATAAAAAGAACCCACATGTTTAGCAAATTTCCAACATTTGTTAGAAATATTAGTATACATCTTACACAATTTCTGTGGAGTCATGTACCATCTGTAAAACATCTTATACAGGTTTTCTTTAAAAGTTACTGACCTGGTTAATTTAATATTGAACTTCCACAATCTCTCCCATTCTTCTAATGTAATATTATGATCCAAATTTTCCGCCCATTGGACCATACAATCTTTTACAACTTCATCTTACATCTTCATCTGTAGTAGGTATGCATATAGTTTAGAGATTAGCTTTTCTTGAGGACCTCAGAAAATTTTATCAAATGGCTACTGTTCTGTATTAAAGCCTTTCGTCTTGTCTTTTTTTCATACCTAGATTCGACTTGCATTCTCAACCACCAATTCATTTTAATGTCCATGTTTTCCAACTCCTCTCTGGTTTTCAGTTGGTTGCCTTTTCCCAACAGGTCATCATATCTATAACTCTGGTTAGGTTTTAAAAGATTTGGATGAGTAAATGCCTTCCACTGGAGATACCCATCTTGGAATTTTTTAATAAATTCTCGTTTTTAACCATGACCATGTATGATACAAAGATTTCCGAAACCAATGGTTCTTAAAATAGGAATGTCCTTCAAGTCTTTGATACTACAGATACACATGCCAGCCCAAAGTGAGATCATGTCCCTCTAACAGCAATTGCCTCTTATCATTCAATAGTATCCATTCTCTTACACACAAGGGCACAGAAGCTTTGTAATACAATTGCCAGTCTGGAAGGCCTGTACCTGCTCTCAGTTTAGAGTTTTGCAATATCTTTAGCTTGATTCTTGGTTTTTTGCCTTGCCAAATATACTTAGAAACCATCTTATTCAATTCTTGAACAAAAAAACACTATTTAAAAATACTGGAATAGTTTGAACTAAAAATAATAACCTTGGGAGGATATTCATCTTTATTGAGGCTATTCTTCCCATTAAGGATAAATTCAAATCATGCCATTTTTCTAGGTCTTGTTTATTTTCTTTAAGTAGTTTGTCATAATTGTCCATTTTTAAACTGCTGCACTTGTTTGAAATAAGTGCACCTAAATATTTGATTCTTTTCTCATACAAACCCCCTGATTTTTGTTGAAGAGATTGAATGTGTTCCATCGTCATATTCTTTGTCAAAATTGTGTTTTATGGTAGTTGATCTTCAGTCCTGCCCAGTAACCAAATTGAGTGATCTTGTTTATAAGACAGTCTGTTGAGTCTATTGGTTGCTCTAATATCAGAACTAGATCATCTGCGAAAGCTCTCAATTTGTATTGTTCACCTTTTACCAGCGCTCCCTTGATACTTGTGTCTTCTCTTATCTGGTTATTCAATATCTCTAAAGATAAAATAAAAAGGAGTGGTGACAGTGGACAGCCTTGTCTTGTACCCTTTTGAATATTAATTGCTTCTGTTAGTTCACCATCACTCTTGCTCTTTGAAGAGAGTATATTGATTCTACTGCTCTCAAAAAATTTTCACCACATTTCATACCTTTCGGTTGTTGTAACATAAATTGCCAACGAACATTATCAAAGGCCTTCTCAGCATCCAAGCAAATTAGTGCCAGTTGTTTCTCTGGGTGAGTCTCAAACAGCAGTTAATTTGAGCTCTGGACTTTCATGCGATGTATTGTATCTACATCTTAGATCCATTTCCATTCAGGATGAACAACACACAACAACTTTGGAATACAATGTTATGTAAATTGGAAATCTTTGTTTTAAATTTTATGGTTCTATCAAACAGCAGTTAATTTGAGCTCTGGACTTCCATGCAATGGCTTTAAACTCTTACAATAACATATTTTATCAAGTAAAACACCTTGACTGTCTTTCATTTACTCTTACAATTTGATAGCTTTACCACTCAGGTTTTATGTTGACCATTTTGCGTGATAGGATTGATCTTTTCCAAAGGAACATCAGCCTCAAAATCCAAGATACCTGATAAGGCTGGAGACATTTTCCCCAGAGCTTTAGACAGTTCTCCCTCCTCTTCTTTTTTCATAATGTCATCATCTTCTGGGCATATAACAGCATGAGGGATCAGATAAACCAAATTACAATCTGTCATTTGGCGACTCAGAATTTTTATTTTAACATTTTTTGTTACATGTTATTTTTAGGAACCATAAAATCAAAATGGTGCAATATATGTAGGAATGTACAAATCTGCACTGTAATATGAAAGGTATTTTGCTACATGAACCACAGCAGAATTGACTCAGGTGTGATGAATGCATGCCTCAACCTCTGTTGGCTTGAAAATTCAAAGTGAACAACTTCAGTTACTGCTGAATCCAAATTACAACTGGGCCGCCATGTTTTATTTACCATTTTTACTCTCTGGAATGGAAAGTGCTCTATGTACCTTTAAATGTTTGATGACACTAAGGAAAGGGGACGACTGGAAAGACCAAGCAGTTCTCCAATATTATTTTATAATTCAGGCATCCAAAGAAGCAATGCAGTTTTCGTCTACTGCACAATGGTGCGGTAGCTGCTGAAAACCTAGTCCTGCAGTGCCACTTACAGGATGGTAATATATCAACAGTGAAGCATATTTTAATGTTTGCATTCCCTGTCATTATATTTTCCTTTACTAAAATGCAACACAGGAACGGTAAGTCTTACGGTTTAATGTGTTGTGGTCTCCTTTAGTATATTCCTATGTATTTATGCCAATGACTCTGCACTAAACATCAGTCAGCATTTACTGTTCTGAGATGGGCGATAGGAAAACTTCAGAGACAGAGAGAATCCCAAGGCAGATGGATGTTTTCTCCTTCATCAGAAAACAATGTACATAAAGATAAGGAGAGGGACAGCAGGGTCTTAGTCATTACTCTCTGTCTCTGTATGTTAAGTCAAATATATAAAAGGAAACCTATAGCCTAGGCTAGTCTGGTTGTGTCAGATCTCAGAAGGTAAGCAAGGTTGGCCTTGGCAAGTATTTGGATGGGACCCCACCAAGGAATACCAGGGTCCTGAAGCACCAGCAGGTAACAGCAACTCACCTCTGGATGTTTCTTGCCTTCAAAACCCCAGAAATGCCCCGAAGCTCCACTGCCATGATCGCCATTATGGCAGTAAGTGTGACTTGATGTCCAAAAAAATGCATCCTTATGTATGTAGCTTCTCCCATGCAGTCAGGAGCCCTGTATTTCACATGCAGAGCCATCACACACTTGGGTACCCATGAAGTTTATCTGCTGAAACTTAGGGTGGGGACAGTCAATGCAATCCCACTTTCTCTCCCCAAGGCAACCTGGATATGTAAGATTTCTAAGAAAGTTAAAGCCACAGGGGGGAGAACCCTTCCTGTTGTTTGAGGGAGATGGTAAACAATTTTGGAAAAATGTAATGCTTACTTTTCTGTCGGTCAATGACAAATGGCATTATTGCCAGAGTTCAGCTGTACTGGTGGGCTCTCAAGCAATGTGCAATGGATACCTCTGCCTGCTGGACTACCACCTGGTGCAGCTGCCCTACATTTACCTGGAGAGAGTGAGTGGCATGGAGGGGGCCAAGCAGTGCCTGTGCCAGAAACTAAGATGACTGCAGGTCCAGCATGAACAGAAAGAAGAAGAAGAAGAAGATATTGGATTTATATCCCGCCCTCCACTCCGAAGAGTCTCAGAGCGGCTCACAATCTCCTTTACCTTCCTCCCCCACAAAAAACACCCTGTGAGGTGGGTGGGGCTGGAGAGGGCTCTCACAGCAGCTGCCCTTTCAAGGACAACCTCTGCCAGAGCTATGGCTGACCCAAGGCCATGCCAGCAGGTGCAAGTGGAGGAGTGGGGAATCAAACCCGGTTCTCCCAGATAAGAGTCCGCACACTTAACCACTACACCAAACTGGCTCTCCTAGAGGTGAAAGAGGTGGTGGTGGCAGCTGCAGAAGGGCCAGTTTTCTAGATGCCGGCGGTGTATCAGCTGGAAGAGCAGCTGGCCGGCAGAAAGCTCAGAGACGGCAAAGGCTGAGTATATAGGGGAGGGCCCTTGCTCCTGCCCCTTCCCCAGAAAAGAGGACTACCTTGTGAGGTTGGAACAGGTAAGTGGAAGATGGGAGAGGACATTTCCAATAAAATGGAGAGTGGATAAACTATTTTTAAAACCCCATAGCTTCTTTCAATAACATAAAATGCATCATTTATAATTTAGGGTATAAAATTCTACTATTTGACATATTTATAGAATTTATAAGTGTAGGAATCTTCATTTCCTATAAGAAATATTGCAAAAATACTCGACACTTGAAGAAGAGTAGCAAACCGCTGCAACCTATGTTACCATAGAATATGTATATTTAAAATTTGATATCTTAGAGGTGGGGGGGGAAGGGGGGAGTAGAAGGTAGGGGGAAAAATCTGCAATAAACAAAAGGATGTATATTATTTGGCCAGAAACTTTCTAATATGATTTCTGCTCCAGACTAAATAGTCAGTGTGGAACAAGATA
Organism: Heteronotia binoei; assembly: GCF_032191835.1. NCBI lineage: Eukaryota > Metazoa > Chordata > Lepidosauria > Squamata > Gekkonidae > Heteronotia > Heteronotia binoei. Next base: position 146,588,403 of record NC_083227.1, on the reverse strand, counting down.
TATATTTGGAGTAAACATACTTTTTGGAAAAGAGAAAAAGGCCGAACCAAACCATGCAAAAGGCAAAAACAGAAGTGCTGAAATGAATAGCTTAATCTTTAAAGGCTGTACATAATTGAATTTATTTCTAAGCAAACATGCCAGGAATGTTTCTTTTGTTATTTCCTTGCCAGGAAGAGAAACAACAATGGATGAAAATTAAGATCTAAATTGGCCTTAGATCAGAATATTAATTGTCCTTTTGTGGAAAACTTTATTATTAAGGCATCTCCTGCTTACCTTTATGTTCCAATCATGCACACAACTGTTTTCTGACAAAGAGTTCTCTGTTATTCAGTACGGCATTTGATTATTTTTTTTAACACTGGAAGCTGTAAAATATTACTTTGATTCATGCTTTTTATGCATTTTTTTTTTGTTTTTGCTCTGTTTACATTGTAACTTGTCTTGACTTCCAGAAGATAAAAGTTGGCTAATAAATACCAATGATTTCATGGGGAAAGGAAAGCAAATTTTTAAAATCCCTATTATTATGGTCATATTTAATTCCTGAAAAACCAGGTGCTTTGCTTTTTGAAACAGTTTGATGACTGCAACATAAAAGTAATTGTCAATTATCAAGCTTTTTGTGAAACGTTTAGGGCATACAGCGGAGGCTACTGTTGATGATAGTAAGGCACCATATGAGTCTGTGGTTATTAACCATAACATTGGGGCTGTTGGGTTGCAGCTGAATACACACCAAGAGATGGAGCAGTATGCATTTTGTTATACCCAACAATAATTCATTGGTGTTCTGGGCAAACAAAGAGGTCTTCTTGAAAGACCTCAACCCTGGATTTTCTGTCCAGTAGTAGGGTGGTACCCCTCACCCTTGGTAGGGTGGCACCCCTCAACACCTTATCCATGTTGCAATACTTCAGCCAATGCCACAGATCAGGCAGAGACCTCATGTTTCCCCACATTAACTGCTGTTTAGAAAGTCAGACAGCCTTAGCCTGGATAATCTTTGCAAGGTTTTTAGCCTCCTTGGATAACATGTCATTGTACTCATCCAAACTTTTCCATAGAAAGAGTTTATACCAGGGATGGCCAAACTTCCTTAATGTAAGAGCCACACAGAATAAATGTCAGATGTTTGAGAGCCGCAAGTCATGAAAGTCAGATGTTTGAAAGCCACAAGACAGGAAGGAAGGAGAGAGGTGGAGACCCACAAGACAGGAAGGGAGAGAGAGGTGGAAAGTAAGCAACTTTAAATGCATTCTTCAAGCCGCCGGCTGACTTGGCTTGGAGAATGCATTTAAAGAGAGAAATGCCTTTTCCAAGCCAGCTAATGGGGTGGTGGGACCTTCAAGAGCCACACAATACACTCCTGAGCCGCAGTTTGGCTTCCCCTGGTTTATACCCTACTAGAGAGCCAGTTTGGTGTAGTGGTTAAGTGCGCGAACTCTTATCTGGGAGAACCGGGTTTGATTCCCCACTCCTCCACTTGCACCGGCTGGGATGGCCTTGGGTCAGCCATAGCATTCACAGGAGTTGCCCTTGAAGGGCAGCTGCTGTAAAAAGCTCTCTCAGCCCCACCTACCTCACAAGGTGTCTGTTGTGGGTATGGGGGAAGGTAGAGGAGCTTGTGACTGCTCTGAGATTCAGAGTATATGTGGGATATAAATTCAATATCTTTTTTCTACTATAATTGTTTTGAAATTTGAAATGCTAAAGTTCATGGCAGCAATAGAATAAAATTTTCTGCTGAGGAAATCCAAGCATCTGCCCTCACAGTCACTGGGAGAATTGTGCTGGCCAGGACAATGAACTGTTTGCATGCTCTCTATAATGACCAAAGATGGAGTCAAATGGGTAAGCAGATAAGCAGAGTCAGGCTCGACCCATTACAAATTCTTCAGTTTGCAAAGGGTTGCCTGCATAGAAGCAGGATTTTTCCAAATGATCAGTTCATCTAAACCCTCCAAAACTGTGAAGCAATCATTGTTGGTAAGTCCACATATAGGCAAGCTAAAATTTTATCCTTTGATTTCAAATCAGAAACAGCAGTGTTAAGCTCCAAGGCTCTAGACATGCATATAATTTGCTGGCTATATAGTTTGTAGTCTTCACTGGGGGAGACCAGTTCAGGGTTACGCAGTGAGTCCTCTGGAGATGGTTCACATATGGTTTCATGGCTACATTGGGACAAAATGAACATCTAGGAATGACGAATGGTATGGAGGTTGGAACTGAGTATCATGGAATGATTCAGGTTCCAGCAGAGGCAATGGTTCCTCATTAAAACTATATTCAGAAGGTTGGGAATATTTGTGGAAGAATTCTATGAAACTCGCAACATGTCAAAGTATTAAAGAAAACTGTTTTAAGATGATGTATAGATGGTATATGACTCCAAAAAAATTAGCAAAGATGAACAACAAGATGCCAGATAGGTGTTGGAAATGTAAAAAGCATGACGTTTCTTTCTACCATATGTGGTAGACTTGTGAAAGGGCTAAAATGTTTTGGCAAATGATTCAGCAAGAGATTTCTAAAATTTTGGGATATGAATTTAATAAAGTGGCAGAGACTTTTCTGCTGGGATTACAAACGGAAAAATTTCCAAAAGAAGACAGAACTTTAATATGGTACTTGCTCTCAGCTGCTAGGACATTGTATGCGCAGCTGTGGAAGCAAGAAAAAAAATCCCAGAGAAATGGGATTGGATTACAAAAGTTATGCCATGGAGTGAAATGGACAAATTAACAAGAAAATTAAGAGACTATGATTTGGAACTTTTTAAGTTGGAGTGGAAGAAGTTCAGAAGATACATAGAAAAGAGTGGGAAATAAAAGGACATTGGACAATCTTTGATAATGATTAAGTTTTTAAAAATAAGAATATAACTTTTGGGTTTGTTTTTTTTAACGGTTAAGGGTACCTTTAATATTTGTTTTCTTTAAGTAAATAACACTGGCGGGGGTCAAGTAACGGGGGAGGGGGAGGGGAAAAGTAAGATATGGGGTAGAAAGTTTTTTCTTTTTCTTTAAGTTTTTATAAGTTGTAGATATAGTTTTGCTACCATATGTTACTAATAAAAAATGTTTATTACAAAACTATATTCAGAAGGATCTTGGTCCCAACAGCCAAGATATTGAGGAGATAATGTCAGGCTGCGACACTGGCTTGGGACTACCATTGGAATGGAAGGTACTGAATGCAAGGTGGAATCATCATAAACAGAGGCTGGAATAGACTCATGGGCTGAAGATAAATGAGGGGAGGGGGGTTGCAGAACTCACAGAATCAACACAGCCATAGGAACCAATGCAGAGACAGCAATAGTGAAAGGCTGAGACTTGCTCTTATCTTTTGGCTTGGATTTCCTATGTCATTTTGCTGGTGGCTCCAAACAAGATCTTGTAGAGAGTGAAGAGAAGAGTGCACACGGCCCTTGTCAGGCTGGAGAGGGTCACCAAACCTGCTCTTCCATTTAGAAAGGCCGCTCATGTAGGAAGTGCTGCTGGAACCACAGTCAGAACTGACAGAACTGATTTCACAGATGGGGTGGAACTTGAGCTGTTTAACGGTCCTGGTGCTGGTTCTCTGACAGACCTATGAGTCACACCAGATGTACTGGGGATCATTAAGGAGAGAGCCCATTCCCCAAAGGATGCTTCTAGATGCAAAGCCCTGTCTGCATGAGCCTTCAGGTTGAACTTCTGGCATATTGGACAACCAAAGACATTATGGTTCTCCCTGAGGCATATGAGTCATGTTCACCGATGTGGGTAATCTTGAGCCTAGTACATTTTTGTACAAAGCTTTAGAAGCCATAAGAGAAGTTTTCTTTCCATGAACGAAGACAACAGGGCAACCAAAATGGTTTAATAAAGAATTATTAATGGCAAAACTAGTAACATTACCAATCTCATGGTGGCAAAAAAGGAACTGAGAGAATGGGGGTGGTCTATCCCAGGTCACATGATGGTTTCAGCAGGAAAACCCACACATGCTCAGTTAACATGGGAACAGACTGCCCAGTTGTAGTCTTTTGAGCTAGTAAATCAATTTCTGCAGCCAGCCTGCACAAGTACAGTCCCAATGTGAGGCTGCCCTAGAAGATGGGTGGTGAACGGACATATCTCCTCAAAAGTGAGTTCCACTGTAGCCTTGGACATCATTCTTTTGAGTGTGCTTAGGGCGGTAGCACCGATTTTCTGCGCTATAATAATTCAGCAGATTCAAGTAGTATTAAAACCTGCTAACACAACAAATAGTATTTTGGTTCAACCACTTATAAAATGAAAGTGAAGCTTATGCAAGGAGGAAGGTAGTTGTGTTGTGTCCCAACTTTCTCTTTGACCTTACATGTAACCACCCCCACCCCCAGGCTACTAAATGCTATCAGCCAGGAAACCAATAAACAATCCCAGTTTTGCTAGAAGCTATCAGTTTCAGTGGCCTCATTCAGGATTGTAAAAAATTAACTTTACTCTTTCTTTTGTGAAAAGAAAGCACTCCTAGAATTCCTAGAATGCATTGGCACGTTGGCTCTGATAAGGTGTTTCACACCTAGACTTTTTAGACCAAAACTGGAAGGCACACAATAGCAGTATCATTCAACTCATGTGCACATGAGTTGACACAAGGCTAGATCCTAGGGGACCTCACATGAAATATTTTTCGTGTGTCTTTTGATTTTTTTGAACATTTCTGTTTTGGTCCTATATCTACTTGTATATTGACGCTTGATAGTAATAGGGGCTTATCTGTACCATTGTTTGACCTCTGAAGAAGGCCCAATTGGGTCAAAATGTGTTAGGTCATTATTGTTTTCTCTTGGACATATGTTACTTTTCTCACTATATTATGTGGATTGTGTTGGGCCTTGATATGTTTTTAAAATGTCTTTGTAATAAATACATGTGTTTTTATGTACCATTAGTTCATATTTCATTTTAGATTTTGGCCCTGCTTTTTCTTTCTAACTTACCTTTCAGGTACTTGATTCCATTTTGCTGGATTAATTTTCCCCTCCCTTTTCTCTTCCTACAATATCTACCAGAGAACAGAGATCTGGAGGAATTAAGTGCTAGAAAGACTTCAGAAAGAAACTCCTTGGTCTTCAGGAAAATCTTCTTTGACCTGGTCTGATCTGGTCACTGGTAGGAGAGAGATGATAAAACTCCTGGAGGCAAGGAGTAGGGTTGCCAAGTCCAATTAAAGAAATATCTGGGGACTTTGGGGGTGGAGCCAAGAGATTTTGGGGTGGAGCCAGGAGCAAGGGTGTGACAAATATAATTAAACTCCAAAGGGAGTTCTGGCCATCACATTTAAAGGGACCACACACCTCTTAAATGCCTTCCTTCCATTAGAAATAAGGAAGGATAGGGGCACCTTCTTTTGAGGCTCATAGAATTGAACCCCCTGGTCCAATCCTTTTGAATCTTGGTGGGTATTTTGGGGAGAGACATTGGATTCTATGCTGAAAATGTGATGCCTCTACCACAAAAATCAGATCCCCCCCCGCCCCAGATACCCGCAGATCGATTCTCCATTTTACCCTAAGGGTCTCCATAAGGAATAATAGAGTGTGCAGTAGGTATTTCCCTCCCCCCCCCCCCTTTCTGATGACTTTGAAGCAGGGGGAGGGCCTCCAAACTAGGGGATCCCCTACACCACCTGGAGATTGGCAACCCTAGCAAGGAGGAGAGTCTTGTGCTGGTTCCATTAAGCAGAGCGTTATGGTAGGAAGAGGGAAATAGTGCCTTTCCTTGCTGGGAAACTCCCTTAAACCAAGAGTTTCCTGAAAAGTACCCTGGTAGCCAAACATCACCACTCGAGACCTCCTGAGAACCTCTCTCAGAGGTGTCAAACTCATTTGTTACAAGGGCTGGATCTGACATAAATGTGACTGTTGAGCCATGCCGCTTGCATGTGTGGTGGAGGTCCCAGGCCACCCAGTGTCCAGTATAACCAGAGATCAATGGCATCCCCCCCTACACACAAGGTGACAACCACCTATGGCTGAAGGTCACTGGATGGCTCATAGAGGAGGGAGGCCTGGCTGCTGAGTCATGTGCTCAATGGCAGGACTAGGCCTCTGATGCGTGGAAGAAACTGCTGAAGAATGCATCCATGAGGCAAAGCACAGCTGCCACACGGGAAGGCACAAATATGGCACTGGTGCAATGCTGGCTGCCAGCAGGTCCCAGCAGGGGATCATCTGTACCCCATGTGCTAATGTTGATCCCCCAGCCATCTGGAACAGCATCCCCAAAGGTACAAGCTGAACACCAAGCTCTCATGAATGCAGCTACAATGGCCCCCAACTTACGAGTGAGGCTGCTGCTGAAGCAAAGGGGTTCTGCTGGGCTGCTGCAGATGAGTTTGTTCCATTGTGCAAAAGCCACAATCAGAGTGGCTCTGCCCACTCCCCCCGCCCCCCACAACCGCCTCCTGTTCTCTCTTACACCAGTAGCTCACAGGCCAGATAAGATCCCTGGATGGGCAGATTCCAGTCACCTTCTGTTGCCATCTTCTGATAGAGGGAGGAGACTTCTTTTGTTTCATTTGGCTCAATGACTTGTTTTGTCTCATTTTCCTCAATGATCCTTCCATTCTAATCACATACGTTTTGTATGTATTTTGTATGCAGTTATATGTTCTGTATGTACTTGAACACAGTTTTTAATTTTTTGTGTGTGAGGGGGCTTAATTTTAATAGCTTTTAAATGTAATTTTATCATGTATGTTTTAAATTGTAAGCCATCTTGGTGGCCCTTGTGATGGCAGAAAGGCGGGAGACAAATGTTTTAAATAAATAAATACTAAATTAGTGTAAAAGCCACAAATGTATGCCCTGCTCTGTCAATAGGAATTAGATCCTACCCCTCCAACCTAAAACTGGAACTCCAGATGTGTTATTTGATCTTAAAAATCAGCCATGAGGAAGGGGAGGACTGCATGGATTGTGGCTAAAGTGTAGTTATTACATACGTACCTGTTCGCAGGGAAAGCGGGATATAAATAGAATTTTTAATTTAATTTAATTTTTCAATGTATACCCTGCTGTATCCCACTAGCGGGCTCAAGGCGGCTTACAACATTAAAACAGCAATTAAAATAACATTAAAATGAATCACTTCAGAACATCATCACCACAAAAATGTCAATCAGATTCAAGAGCAGTAGTCAGTACAACAAGCCACACAACGTCGTGTAGGCTGGAAGCTTTCAACACAGCTTGCGCATCTTGATGGTAGGACGCTGGATGCTGGGGGACCGATGGCTTCATAGGACACCCACTGGATCAAGTAAAAACCTGGTGGAAGACCTCCATCTTACAGGCCCTATGGAACTTGGATAGGTCCCTCAGGGCCGGGATCTCCAGCGGGAGCTCATTCCACCAGGTAGGGGCCTGGCCTGGATCAAAAATTAAATCAATCAATAAATAAAACAATTATAAAGAAAAAATGCAAAGAGTAGAATTGAAAGACTGTGTAAGAACTATTTGTATGCAAAACTTAAATAAGGTCACTAATTATTCCCGTTGTGACAGGACACTTGGGCTCATCTTTGTTATTTTTAAAGTTTATTTATGCTATTTATAGCCCACCTTTGTCACTGGGACTTAAGGTGGACTATACAGAGTAAATACAATCAACAGGATGAACATTTAATAAACAAAGAAATGGGATTTGGGTTGCAGAACCAAACTGAAAACAGCAGTAAAGGAAATCATAAGTGTTAACACGCTTAAGTGTTAAGGTTAAAACGCTTGGGGCTTTTTAGCTTGGAGAAACTGCGGGGTGACATGATTGAGGTTTACAAGATTATGCATGGGATGGAGAAAGTAGAGAAAGAAGCACTTTTCTCCCTTTCTCACAATACAAGAACTCGTGGGCATTCAATGAAATTGCTGAGCTGTAGGGTTAGAACAGATAAAAGGAAGTACTTTTTCACCCAAAGGGTGATTAACATGTGGAATTCACTGCCACAGGATGTGGTGGCGGCTACAAGCATAACCAGCTTCAAGAGGGGTTTGGATAAAAATATGGAGCAGAGGTCCATCAGTGGCTATTAGCCACAGCATATTATTGGAACTATCTGGGGCAGTGATGCTCTATATTCCTGGTGCTGGTGGAGGGGGGGGGGACAAAGTAGAAGGGCTTCTAACCCCACTTGTGAACCTCCTTTTTTGGGGGGGGGGGGTCATTGTGTGACATAGAGTGTTGGACTGGATGGGCCATTGGCCTGATCCAACATGGCTTCTCTTATGTTCTTAACGTGCCATGTTAAATAATAAATAAATTAAATAAAGAAATAAAGAACATACCAGAATTTAACTTGCAGCAAACTATACACACCACAGTCCCTAATAATTTATCCAAGCAACTATGTGAAGCGTTTTGTGCAGTACTACCTTATTGTCTGTGTAGAAAAACCCTCTTGGATAATTCAGTTTTGTATAGTTTGTGGAAAGCCAGGAGAGTGAGAGCCTTCCTAACCTTCTCAGGCAGGCCATTCCACACAATGGAGATGGCATGTGTACAGGCAATTGTTGATTTTGTCCATTTTTAAGCTGGCACCTGCAGAAGGCCCTGCTTTGATGAGCAAAGCTGAGCATAGGGAGAGAGATGGTCTCACAAATACGATGGTCCAAGGCATGAAGGGCTTTGCAAGCAAAAGACAATACTTTAAATTGAGCCCGGTAACAGACGGGCAGCCAATGGAGTGACAGGACAAACCCTCCACCAGAGGATAAATGAACACAAATCTGACATCAGGAATTACAGAACTGAGAAACCTGTGGGAGATCACTTTAACCTTCCAGGGCATTTAACGGGTGACCTCGCAGTAGCTGTTTTACTGCAAAGGAATTTCAAAAACAGAATGGAGAGAGAAATTGCTGAATTACAAATTATTATGAAACTTGGAACAAACACCACCCCAGGACTGAACAGGGATATTGGTTTTTTATCTCATTGCAGATGCTAAACCCACTCTCACTGAGTATAGCTATACATCCACAGTATTCCAGTGTATTTCTCTTTTAGAATAGTGTATCAGAATAATTTTTGGAATTGACATACTCAAAATAGGTATATTGGCTGTTTATCTTATTACATATACTTAACCCATTTTCACTATATTTTATTGTATTTTTTTCTCTTTTTCTAATGGCAAACTAGAATGATGTTTACATGTTAAATAATAAATTAGGTGGACAAGAACATCACTATCCAATGTATTTCTCTTTTAGCTATATTGACATACTCAGATAGGGATATTGGCTGCTTATCTCATTACATATACTAATCCCATCTTCCACTATATTTTAATGTATTTTTCTTCTGATGGCAAACTATATGTATGTTACATGTTAAAAGGTAAATTAGTTAGATGGGAAAAACTCCTGAGAAAGTAATGCCTTCTTTTTGACCCAGGCTTATATTGGCAGACATTCTCACATTATGACTTATTACTGGTTTATTGCTTTTGCATGCTCATGCTACCCAGATCAAAGGTTTGCTCAATTTGTTAATGTTACTATTAAGAACATAAGAGAAGCCATGTTGGATCAGGCCAACGGCCCATCAAGTCCAACACTCTGTGTCACACAGTGGCAAAAAAATTTATATACACACATACACTGTGGCTAATAGCCACTGATGGACCTGTGCTCCATATTTTTTATCTAAACCCCTCTTGAAGGTGGCTATACTTGTGGCTGCCACCACCTCCTGTGGCAGTGAATTCCACATGTTAATCACCCTTTGGGTGAAGAAGTACTTCCTTTTATCCGTTTTAACCTGCTCAGCAATTTCATCGAATGCTCAAGAGTTCTTGTATTGTGAGAAAGGGAGAAAAGTACTTCTTTCTCTACTTTCTCCATCCCATGCATTATCTTGTAAACCTCTATCATGTCACCCCGCAGTCGACGTTTCTCCAAGCTAAAGAGTCCCAAGCGTTTCAACCTTTCTTCATAGGGAAAGTGCTCCAGCCCTTTAATCATTCTAGTTGCCCTTCTCTGGACTTTCTCCAATGCTATAATATCCTTTTTGAGGTGCGGCGACGAGAACTGCACACAGTACTCTAAATGAGACCGCACCATCGATTTATACAGGGGCATTATGATACTGGCTGATTTGTTTTCAATTCCCTTCCTAATAATTCCCAGCATGGCATTGGCCTTTTTTATTGCAAACGCACACTGTCTTGACATTTTCAGTGAGTTATCTACCACGACCCCAAGATCTCTCTCTTGGTCAGTCTCTGCCAGTTCACACCCCATCAACTTGTATTTGTAGCTGGGATTCTTGGCCCCAATGTGCATTACTTTGCACTTGGCCACATTGAACCACATCTGCCACTTTGACGCCCACTCACCCAGCCTCAACAGATCCCTTTGGTGTTCCTCACAATCCTCTCTGGTTCTCACCACCCTGAACAATTCAGTGTCATCCGCAAACTTGGCCACTTCACTGCTCACTCCCAACTCTAAATCATTTATGAACAAGTTAAAGAGCATGGGACCCAGTACCGAGCCCTGCGGCACCCCACTGCTTACCGTCCTCCACTGCAAAGACTGCCCATTTATACTGACTCTCTGCTTCCTATTACTAAGCCAGTTTTTGATCCACAAGAGGACCTGTCCTTTTACTCCATGACTCTCAAGTTTTCTAAGGAGCCTTTGATGAGGAACTTTATCAAAAGCTTTCTGGAAGTCAAGGTAAATAACATCTATCGGGTCGCCTTTGTCCACATGTTTGTTCACCCCCTCAAAGAAATGTAACAGGTTAGTGAGGCAAGATCTTCCCTTGCAGAACCCATGCTGAGTCTTCCTCAATAACCCATACCATACCATACCATACCATACCATACCATACCATAGACCTTTATTGGCATTGATACAAAAATACAGTATACTTTAAAACCAACACTGACACTATAGAATATAATAAAACCTTAGAAAAAACCAGCAAAAGTTAAATGACATAAAATAGCAGTAAGCTATGCATGAGTAAAAGCCTCTCTGATTTGGATCGCAACCTGTAAAAAGCAAGCAACGTGAGTAGTGACAAAGTTGTGTTTCCCGTGGAGTAGAAAACGAACCTTGGCATTGTCAGAAAGGTCTTGATGGTCAGAAAGCAGTGAATCTAGATATCTTGCACGTGGACTGCTATAAAAAGGGCAGTCCAAAAGAACATGAGGGACCGTTTCGATGACTCCTTGACTACAAGGGCATCGTCTAAGATTGCGGGGGATTCTGTGGTATCTTCCGAAAAGGATGGCCGATGGTAATGCATTAAATCTAGCCAGCATGAATGCTCTTCTTTGGGGAGGATCAGTTAAAAAGAGGAAATAGGGAGCTAAAAGCCTAGGAATCTGGGATAAACCCAGATAGCTTGGGGAGCAAGTTTTCCGAGCTGCCTCAGTTAGATGTTGCAACTGGATATCTAGTAGTCTACGTTTGATGGATTGAAATACCGCAGAAGCAGAGGATAAATAGAATGCATCCAAGGAAATTCCTATGGATGTGATTTTCTTTTGGATCAGGGTCAACCATTTGGATGCATGATGATCCATCAGCATCAAAAAGGTGAAAGAATTCTGATCAGAATTAAATAAAAGGCGCAGCCAAAACTTAAAGGTCAAAAGCCAGGCGCGAGTTTCCAGCAGCAACAGTCCAGTTTCCATGCAAATTGCAGCATAAGGAACACAGTTGGGTAGTCCCAAAATTTTCCTCACAAAGAAGGATTGTAGGCCTTCAGTGGTGTGATCAAAGGCACTGATCCATATAGGGGCACCATATAAAAGTTGGGGGCTAGATTTCGCATTAAAAGCTCTTAGGGCCAAAGGGACATATCGGTTCCCTTTCAAATAAAAGAAACGGGCAATAGCCAAGGCACTAGTTCTTGCCACTGTTAGAGCGCACTTGCGATGGGTTGCCCAGTTCCCGTTATAGGAAAAATTAATCCTGGAATATAGCTGGCTGGGGAAGCAAGAAATGGGACTCTGATTTTTGTTCCTACCTCAAACAATTTGAGATCATCTTTCTCCAGGAAACCTGGACAGACTCTTTGATTTGCCTCGAGGGTTTTCTAGCATACTCCTTACCTGGGTTCAAAAGTAATTCACGTGGTCGTTTCCAAGCAGGCTTGTCTTTACTAGTCTCTCAGCAATCTAAATTTAAAGTGCTGGAACTACCTGCTTGCAACCCCCTTGCCCATGCTTTTCGTTTTAGCTGTCATAGCTTTGTGTTCATTGTTGTTAATGTCTACCTTCCCCCCTCTCCTGACAAAGCTTCGCTATGCTCCCTTTGGGATCGTATGACCACATATCTCGAACAACTTGAGCACCTCTTTCCCACGACAGACATTATTTTACTTGGAGATTTTAATGCTAGAATTGGTAAAGATGACCGGGACCTCTTGGCCCTCCTGAACTTAGACCCCAATGTTTCCCTCCCTTGTTTTTTTAGGTCTGGCAGGATTTCTAAAGATGCCCGCATCAACCAGGCGGGCATTCTATTTGCTAAGTATTGCATCCAATTTGATAAACTAGTGCTAAATGGCTCTTCTGACAAGGATTTCCCGGGGGAAGTCACCTTTGCATCAATCAGAGGCTGCAGCGTCTTAGATTATATTTTAATTCCTCCATCTTTTAAAGATTATTTAGTACATTTTTATATTGACAACCGCTCTGAGAGTGACCATTTTCCCCCGGTTTTTACATTTGACAATCCATTACCTCCTGATGATAACCCAGCCTGTGTAAGGGCAGACCCATCCGCTGAGTCTCTCCCTAGACTTACTTGGTCACGCAACCTTGCTGTGAGAACCCAGCTAATAATCAACAAGCAAGCACTTGAGAATTTACGCTGTTCCCTTATGTCTTCCATGAATCCCACGGAAGTTATCTCCTCCTACGACAACCTTGTCTCTAAAGTTATTTCCCTTCTTAACCTCTCCTCTCCTGTGGTTTTTAAAGGCAAATTTAAATATAACCCCTGGCACAACAGAGAATGTCTTCGCTTGAAGTCTACACTTCGCTCTATCTATCATCACTATAGGAGCCAAAAACAGTCTGTGTTACCAAAAGATTATTTTATTGTTAAACACAAGCTGTTAGATATGGTCAAGGCCAAGAAGCTACAGCTTGCAAGGGCCCAATGGGAGCGACTGATCGAAGCTTCTAGGTCCAACGATAGTGGGAAATGTTGGGCTTTAATCTCTGGGGACCTGCAGGGGAACCCTTACCCCACAATAACAATTTCTTCCCAAGCCTGGCACTCATACTTTTTAAATCTTTTCAGAAATGATGGGGCAAATCTCCCCATTTCCCTTGAAACTGACATCAGTGAACATCCTGAGTGGCCACCTGTGTCCCCGGAGGACATCATTACCCTGATTTCACAACTTAAGTCCAAAAAGGCCCCCGGCCCTGACGCAGTCATTCCAGAACTATTGAAGTTCCACCCAGAATGGTGGGCTCCACCCCTGGCCGCCCTGTTTACTATGATAAATAGCACTGGAATAATGCCCAGGACATGGACCAACGCAATCATTGTCCCCATCCATAAAAAGGGCAATCCCTCATTACCTGAGAACTATCGGCCGATTAGCCTCTTATCAGTTGTCGGCAAGCTTTATGCCAAACACCTCCTAGTGAAACTAGAAAGTTGGCTGACAACAAACAACATACTAGGCCCAGAACAAATAGTGTTTCGCCATGGTAAATCCACCCTTGACCACTGTGTCGTTTTATCACACCTAGTTTCCAAATACAGTGGGAAATCTGGCAACAAACTCTTTGCTGCCTTTTTAGACCTCAAGGCGGCATTTGACTCAGTTCCTAGAGAGTTGCTCTGGGTTAAGTTGGCCAGGATGAATATGGATCCCAGATTGCTTACCTTGATTAAAAAACTGTATACACGCACCAGCTGTCAAGTTAAGTACAACCTCCAGGGCAATCTAACTTTGGAAATTCCAATTTGTAAGGGTGTGAAACAGGGCTGTATCCTTGCCCCAGCACTTTTTAATCTTTTTTTAAATGATCTACCCCCTGTTTTATATGCAATCGATGGGCATGCCCCTAAAATTGCTCACCGTCACGTTCCCATCCTTTTGTATGCGGATGATGCCGTCTTACTGTCATGTTCCCAAATTGGATTGAGGCGCCTATTACACCAAGTTATGACCTACCTCAATAACAACGAGTTAACCCTGAATTATGGGAAAACAAAGATTTTAGTTTTCTCTAAATCTTGGAAGCAACAATTATGGTCAGTCCAGGGAAACCCTCAATAACCCGTGTTCATCAATGTGCCTACTCATTCTGTCCTTGATAATGGTTTCTACCAACTTTCCCGGTATTGAAGTCAGACTGACTGGCCTGTAATTTCCCGGATCTCCTCTGGAACCCTTTTTAAAGATGGGGGTGACATTTGCTACCTTCCAGTCCTCAGGAACGGAGGCAGATTTCAATGAAAGATTACAGATTTTTGTTAGAAGATCCACAAGTTCAACTTTGAGTTCTTTCAGAACTCTCGGATGTATGCCATCCGGACCCGGTGACTTATTAGTTTTTAATTTGTCTATCAGTTGTAGGACCTCCTCTTTTGTCACCTCAATCTGACTCAGGTCTTTCAACACCCCTTCCAAAATTAGTGGTTCTGGGGCGGGCAAAAAGTTCTCGTCTTCCACAGTGCGAGCTAGGCCCGCCACCTTCCTCCTGCCACCTCGAGACTCTGGCAGACAGTCCATATTGTTTGTCGCCTTCTGTCATTGGCGACTCTGGCAGACAGTCCATATTGTTTGTCCCCTATTCTGTCATTGGATCTTAAATTTGTACCATTTTGCATTCTAAACCACAGCTTACCAGTTATATATAGCCCTGCACACTGTACCTGATTCCTCGTCTGATGACGTGTGCTTAGAGCACCCGAAAGCTTACGTTCTGAATAAAACTTTGTTGGTCTTAATTATTACAGGTTTGGAACACTTTCCCTGTGAAGAAAGGTTAAAACGCTTGGGGCTCTTTAGCTTGGAGAAACGTCAACTGCGGGGTGACATGATAGAGGTTTACAAGATTATGCATGGGATGGAGAAGGTAGAGAAAGAAGTACTTTTCTCCCTTTCTCACAATATAAGAACTCGTGGGCATTCAGTGAAATTGCTGAGCAGTCGGGTTAGAATGGATAAAAGGAGGTACTTCTTCACCCAAAGGGTGATTAACATGTGGAATTCACTGCCGCAGGAGGTGGTGGCAGCTACAAGCATAGCCAGCTTCAAGAGGGGATTAGATAAAAATATTGAGCAGAGGTCCATCAGTGGCTATTAGCCACAGTGTGTATATATATGTGCATATATGTGTGTATATATATATATGTGTGTGTGTGTGTATATATATATATATATATATGTGTGTGTGTGTGTGTGTGTGTGTGTATATATATATATATATATATAAAGTTTTGGTCACTGTGTGATACAGAGTGTTGGACTGGATGGGCCATTGGCCTGATCCAACATGGCTTCTCTTATGTTCTTATGTCTTAAAGGTACACTTGACTCCTGCTTTGTAGAATTGGAGTGATTTGCATTCTCCATCTAACTCTCAATAATAGCTGAGTTGCAGATTCTGCACCAACTGAAGTTGCCAAATAAATTCTGAGGGGAAACCAATATACCAGGGGTGGCCAACGGTAGCTCTCTAGATGTTTTTTGCCTATAACTTCCATCAGCCCCAGCCATTGGCCATGCTGGCTGGGCTGATGGGAGTTGTAGGCAAAAAACATCTGGAGAGCTACCATTGGCCACCTCTGCAATATACAATGCATTACAGCAGTCTAGTCTTCATGTCATCATGGCATGGATCCAGATGGCCAGATCAGCCTTCTCAAGGTAAGGGCCCATTCTTTGAGCTAGGTTGAGTTGAAAGCCTTTTTATTGCAACTGCATTGACTTGCTTCTCCAGCAGTAATGTTGGGTCCAGCATAATCCTGAAGCTCTCAAGTGAGTCAACAAGGGACAGCTTAGCCTCACTAAAAGTGGGAAGCATAATGTCCTTGAAGACCTCTACCTTTCCAGCCATCTTTACTTCTGTCTTTCCAGGGTTTCGTTTCTGTTTGTTCACTCTTAGTCATTTAACACATCCAGTGTCCAGGCAGCCGTTTAAAACCTCTACTGCATCACCAATTGGATAAAGATATATGTAGCTGATATATGTAGCTGTGCGTATTTATGACAGCCAGTCCCAAAACTATTAATGATTTGGCCTAAGGGCTTTATATAAAGATTAAAGAGCATGGGGGATAGGATTGTGCCACATGGATCCCTACAGGATGCAGGTCCAGTGCTAGGCCCTCTAGCGCTCCAGGCAAACATCTATACTGCCACCCCCCTGCCTGACTTGTCCCATCGCTGCCCCCACCCTGCCCACGAGGAAGGCGGCGCAGCAGGGGAGGACTGATTAGGCTCTGGGAGAGTAGCAGGTGCACTTTTGGAGGCTCTCCAAGGCTGCCCTAGGAAGGAGCACCTCCAGGAGTGCACTGCTCACCTGCAACCCCCGTTCAGTCTTCTTGGGCAGACCTCCTTAGGGCATTCTCAGAGCACCTCCAGGACCACACTGCACACGTGCAGCTTGCCCACAGCCCTCACTCAGCCTTCTTGGGCAGACCTGAGAAGGCTGAGCAGGGGAGGCTGGAGAGTCGCATGTGCAGTCTTGGAGGCACTACAAGATCAATCTTGGAGCATCTCCAAGACCACACTACACATGTGCACCCTGCCTGGCTGCTTTTGCCTTTAAGGCAAGAGCAGCTGGGCAGGGTGCTCTCTCCAAGCCTGCCTTCCCTTGCAAGGGAAAGCAGGCTCGGAGGAGAGCACACACCAACATGCTACCTGTCCGCTTTCACCTATCTGGGTCTGCACAGGCGGACACCTACCTGGCCTACTCCCATGCACCAGCCCTGAGGATAGGTCCCACACTGATGATAACTAGTCTCCAATGGCAATTCTTTGGGTCTGGTTCATGAGGAATGAGTTGAACCAGTTCAACAACCCCTGATGGCTACTTCTGCCTCTGGATGCCTCAACAGGATGGCATGGTCCACTGTATCAAAGGCAACAGATACATCCACTAAGAGCAATAGGAGACTTAATGTGTCTACATTTAGACAAATGTCATCAACTACAGCCAGTAGAGCCATCTCCATCCCATAGCCCTGTCTGAAATCAGGCTGAAAAGGATCTAGAGCAGATGAGTTATCCAAGAATACCTGGAGCTTGTCTGTTATTGCTCTCTCAATCACTGTGCCTAGGAAGGACAGATTAAATATAGGGTGATAATTGGCTACATCATTTTTCTGGGGGGGAGGGTAACAGATTGATGACTTCCTCTTTGAGTGGTCAAGGGAAAATGCTTGGAGTTAGTGGATTTGTTGATATGGTATTAGAAGGGTCCAGCGCACAAGTCTGTACCTTTACAGATCTCAGGAGCTTGTCAACATTAACCGTAGAAACTGGAGCAAAGTCCATAAAGAGAACAGGAAGTGATTTAGGCAGTTTTTCAATGGACCTATGTTATAGTCATAGAGTCTGCACTCTGAAACTGCCATTTCCTCCAGGGGAACTTATCCCTGTTGTCTGGGAACTGGTTGTAACACCAGAAGAACTTCAGGTTCCATCTAGATGTTAGCAACCCTGTAGTCCCCATCAAAAATATTTGACAGCTAGTGAGATGTGGTTTTTAGAGTGTTGGGAGATGTGGAATAAATTGCCTTTCAGCCATGAATTTTGCGTTATGATCGTTAGCCAGTTGCTGATCTTTCTCTCTCTGTCAGACTGACCTAGCTCACAAGGCCGCTGTGAGAATGACACAAGGAATGTCAGAACTTGGGAGACAAAATGAGATAAAAATCCAGTCTTGTATTTTGCACAGGGGAAGATGTCCTCCTGCTGTTGGGTTCCTTTTACTTGTGACCTTTGACCCACTGTGCTTCACCCTTAAACCTGACCAAAAGCATGCTGGGGGGCAAATCTGAGGGTTTTTCTCCAGGGCTGTTTTTGCTTCACTTTCTGCTCCTATGTACAATATTAGCTCCATGGAGGAGGTGATCTGGTGAGACAGCCTAAGGATGTCTACTCAGAAGTCTTACACACAGGAGAGTGTTCTCAGGATTGTCGTTTTAAACAATACGGAAATAATTATAAACCCTTTTCTTCCAACGCTGATTTCCAGAACAACCTTGCAGCCCTACATGGCTGCTTTAAACAAAACAAAACAAAACAAAAAAACCATACAGAGATTCTGATTACGGAGCTCCAGCATCAGTAATCATCTGCCTGGCTTACGATTGATTTTAAAATCAAAATGCTTCTTGTGTTTTTTTGACCACGTGCAGCACATAGGAGGTGGGGGTAGATCTCAAATGCTAAAATACCACTCCACTACTAACCAACTGGGTGTAAAAATGAAGTTTCCCAGGAAGTCCGTAATTGTAATTTGAGGATGAAGAGAATTTGTCAATGGCACTGGGATTCATCAGTGCCAGCCCAGGACTTTTGAATGTTATCATCCTAATTTGAAAAGAAAGTCCTATAAGCACATATACTGTGTTATGTCCTGCATTCTAATCCCTATGTACAGCACAGCGCATGCTACAGAGGCGACCAGTGGAACCCCACTGGTCCACGGATGTAGCTTGCTAATCCGCACTGCCAATCAAGATCTGTGGCGGGAAGTTTAACTGACCAGGATTGGACCTGGCCTCACGGAGGGTTGTTCCGGGGCATGTATATAATCGGGACCTGGCCCGCCATTCTCCCTCTTGTGATGTACCCGCTAATAAAGTATGTTGCCTTCAACACGTCTCGTCACTGAGGACATTACATACTGTTTTCTCAGCCACCAAAGCAAATCCATCTTCAGGGTTGGGTAGGGTTGCCAAGTCCAATTCAAGAAATATCTGGGGACTTTGGGGGTGGGGCCAGGAGACTTTGTGGGTGGAGCCAGGAGACATTAGAGGTGGAGCCAAGATCAAGGCTGTGACAAGCATAATTGAACTCCAAAGGGAGTTCTGGCCATCACATTTAAAGGGACGGCACACCTTTTCAATGCCTTCCTTCCATAGGAAATAATGAAAGATAGGGGTACCGTCTTTTGGGGCTCATAGAATTGGACTCCCTGGTCCAATCGTTTTGAAACTTGGGGGATATTTTGGGGAGAGGCACTAGATGCTGTACTGAAAATTTGGTGCCCCTACCTCAAAAAACAGCCCCCCCCAGAACCCCAAATACCCGCAAATCAATTCTCTATTATTTTCTATGGGAATAAATCGCCATAGGGAATAATAGCGTGTCCAGCAGACATTTCCCTCCCCTCCCCCCGCTTTCTGATGACCCTGAAGCGGGGGGAGAGCCTCCAAACCGGGGGATCCCCTGCCCCCACCTGGGGATTGGCAACCCTAGGGTTGGACTACCAGATAGACTTCAGTCCAAAGAACTCTCGTTTCCGAAATTAAAGTATGATCCCCGCCCTCTTGCTATACCCAGGTGAACAAATGGACTCTCACAATGTGTCCTGTTCTTGCAATAAGAGTCTTGGTGGAACACGGAGCTTCCCCCATGGGGTTGCAGTCGTGGGGCAATCTCCCCGAGTTGGGTGCCATCACCCAGCGGGAACTGCCGAAGGCCAGAAAGGCGTCACAACCGGCTCTCCATTCGCGCCTTCACCTGCTTTTTCGCTCGCCTTCCTTTCCCCTTCCTTGCCCTCCTCTTCCTTTCACTCCCCTCCACGGGGCGGTCTCGACGTCTCCGCCCCTCCCACCTCCCTGGGCTGCCTTTGCCCGCGCGGCTATCGCTAGCGAGGCTGCTGAATTTTCTTCCGGCGGGCTTTGCTAGGCTGCGTGCGCTTTCGGCGGGAGGCAGCGGCCGAGCGGTGGTCGGGCTTTGGGCGCAGCGGGCGCTGTGAGTACCCTGCAACCCCAAAGCGCTCTTTCCATCCTAGATGCAGGCACCGGTCCCGCTCGCGTCGGGGTCGAAACCAGCAGGAGTCCGCTTCGGAAAGCGGCCGCGTCTCCCTTTCTCTCCGGCGCCGCGGGAAACGTGGGGGGCAGGCTTCCGTGACAATATCGCTCGGCGATATATCTGCGGAGGACTTTGCTTCCGTGCCTGATGCGGCTGCCGCCCAATGGGGCGCTGGGGGCGCCGTGGGAAGGCTGTGCTCGCTGCAGCAGCCTTGCCTCGCGGAGGGGAGGGGAGGGGAGGGCGCAATGGGATGCTAAAATGGTGCAGGTATTCTCCCAGGCGCCAGGGTGGAAAAGCGACTCGCTTCCGCGCGTTTCTGAACTGCACCTCTGCAGATCTCTGGGCTTGTCACCCCGGGAACATAGTGCTAGGTAGAAATCATAAACCGATCTATTGGAGTAATAGCGAGAGACGGGGAGGTTTTAAAAAAGCACCTTTCAGGGCAGATGGTTGACCCCTGATTTCGTTCTCTCCTTTCCACCCCCGTCCGATTTTTGCATTAAATGAACAACGTGATTCGAGAGAGTTGAATGGGGACAGCCATGACAGTCTACTGAGCCGAGGCATGCAGATTCGTAGAATCATCCACTGGGGTCACGGCAGGTCTCTCGGGAGTGTTACAATTGCCTTCAGGAGCACACAATGAAAGGCCGCAAAGTAAGTGCCTTTCGGGGAAATGGGAAGCAGAGAAGACGCTTGAGAACGTGGCCTCGCAGAGGCAGGGAAAGGGCTTGAGCCAGCTGCTGCGCTGGCGGGAGCTGTTCTAAATCTCTTAACATCTGGAGGGGACTTCAGCATGAAATGATGAAATCCTCCTCGAACTTACACGCCAAAGATGGCTGCCTGGTGAAGAGGCTGCCTCAGCAGTAGGTACTATCCATGGGCTGTAGTTTTTGTTGCTAGGTTACATCAGGATTTATTCCCCCCCCTTACAGAGATACATCTTACAATGTTGATATTTCAGATTCCTCCCACCCCATGTATTTCTTTATTGATGATTCCCCCCGGCCTCCCAAAACACACATTATGGGAAAGTGAATATTGCAGGCGAAGCAGCTGATGTACATGAATGCCTGTACAGCTGATTTCAAATTAAAGAAAAATGCCAGTTATCCTCCCTCATTTGATTAATGCGTTGCAGCAGTCCTACCTCACAACCATCAGCTCTGCTGCCTGACTCTCCCAGACTGGGGCTACAGGCAGAGAGGACACAGGCGACGGCTTTGCTAAGTGACACAAATGAAGTTTGAAATGCATAGCTTCAGAGTCTTGAATGTTACTGTTTTCAAAATTGCCATAAGTGGCGTTTCAGTTTGCATGAAGTGAGAGCCTCTGAAATCATATGGAGGATATTGATCCTAATGTTTTCAGCCCTCCTTTAAAATCCATTGCATTGACCCTCATTGTTCAGCTGTTATGATGGTAGCCAGAACAGTGCATAATATCGAAGGATGCATGCATCATTTTTCCTTGAAATTCCTTCTTTTAATGCATTCCCCTGAAACTTATTTTTTTGGCTTCAGACCAGTAATCAGTGTAAATGCAATGTGTTGAACAGGTATTTTAATGGAGTTTATCAGTAGTGACTCCCGGGATATGAGATTCATATTTAAAGCAACTTTACTTACAATTACTGTAAATCCACCAACAAGACTTGCCAAAATGTCTTGTTTTATACAGTGGGGCATAATTGGCTGTACATTATACCTAGTTAGTTCAAAACCCATTCAATAGGCTTCATATGCATATTTTGAAAGAAAAGCCTTGTAGTTTGGTGTAGTGGCTAAGTGCCTCTTATCTGGGAGAACTGGGTTTGATTCCCCATTCCTCCACTTACAGCTGCTGGAATGGCCTTGGGTTAGCCATAGCTATCAGAGGAGTTGTCCTTGAAAGGACAGCTGTTGTGAGAGCCCTCTCAGCCCCACCCATCTCACAGGGTGTCTGTTGTGGTGGGAGAAGATATAGGAGATTGTAAGCCTCTCTGATTCAGAGAGAAGGGCGGGGTATAAATCTGCAGTTGTCGTCTTCTTTAGTGACAGCCAGTTTCTGTTGCTATTTGTTGCAAGACTGGCAGATACACATGTGTGAGAATTCAGCATGCCTGAATATTTTCTATGTACAGTTATAAATGAAGAGGGACTGAGGATAACATGTGCTATGTATAAGGTAGCATTTTTCTGATAGAACAGTTTTTTAACTGAGCATTAAATGGAAGTGTTTCAGAAAAGAATGTTAACTTTCAATTTACGGTCTGCGTATCTATCATACTGTTACTTCCATCAATCATCAGTATTGGGATTATTTTGCAATGGCATTTAGAATGTTGTTGGACATATCTTTCATCTGAAGAATGAAGGATGGTGTGGACAGGAGTGGTGAAAACTTCCATATCTGTTAAGGGGGTGCGACTTGGCTTTGAAATTGTAGCTCACAAACCAAGGCATTTGGTCCATAGCTTCTCTCCACTGCTAAAGGGAAGCCAGTGCTGAGTATGTATCTGGAGGCAAAGCTGAAGCATATTGCTGTGAAAATCACTAAAACAGAACTGCATTTTTGAAAAGGAAATAGGCTTTATTTTTCAGATTGAGTAATTGATCACATAATATTTTATAGCTGTAGCTTTGTTTTTAACTCTGCTGCTGGAATAATGAATTAAGGGAAATGGATGTTTGTGGAGGGATTTTTAATGTTCCAAATACACACTTGCATACAGTCATTATTTATATTATTGCAGTTTTTACAATTACATGTAGAATGGCCTTTGATTTTTACAGTACAAATTTGGCTGCTAATTTTCTTTGTAAATCTGTGGTTTTCATTTCTTGTTTTAAAAACAAGCATCCAGGAGTAGGATGCTCATTTGAAGTCGTCTTATGTTTTCTTATATACTTTCTGTCAGAAGTGGACTTTGTTAGATACAATGAGAACTAGAATATTGTGAATGCTGAGTTGCAAAACAAGAATTCTCTAGTTCAGCACTTGTCATGGCTCAGAATCACAAAAACCCTTCTCTCCTCATCTGTAAAGTGTCTCTCCCTGACTCTCTCTTATCCACTATGTGAAACAATAACATTCATTCCAGTCTGTTTGACAGGGACTCACATCTAATTGCTTCATAATAGATATATTTATGCTACAATTCTCTTCTCTTCCCCACTCCCTATTTGTAGCATTGTCAATAAGGGTGTCTGCAAAACTCCTTGCATTTGAGGGAAGTAAGGTATAGCTCGTGAAGGTTAATGAAACTTTCCAAGGTTTTTTTTTGTATTTATAGTTTATTTCATCTATATACAATTTACAAAATGAAAAACCTGTAATTCCATACATAGATCTAAAAATATAAAATGGAGATCAAAGGTAGTTTTATAACAATCATTTAACCATTCTAGTTTCTCTTTAGTTTCAGACTAGGGTTGCCAAGTCGAATTCAATAAATACCTGGGGACTTTGGGGATGGAGCCAGGAGACTTTGGGGGTGGGGCCAGGAGACATTAGGGGTGGAGCCAAGATCAAGACCATGTGCCCCGTCCCGAACCTGTGTTAGAGCCCCCTTCCTCCCGCCTCTCCTGCCTGGGAGACTCACTTGATGTTGTCAAGGGAGCGGACGTTGTGGGCGGCGCTGCCGTGCCCGCCGCCCCAGCTGCGTGATTGCCCGAACATGCCGGCGGCTGCCTCACCTCCGCTCTATGACTACGGCCTGGCTCCCCTCATCGGCATCGCCTCTGCCGTCCCCGCACTGCCATTCAGCTGCCACACACAGCTGCCCAGCCGCAGAAGGAGCCGCGCGGGACACGCCGGAAAACGTAGTCCCCGAGGAGACACTGCCCGGCAGCCAGAGAGGACGCAAGGACTACGAGTCCCAGCGTGCACCTCGCGAAGGGAGGCCGGACTGGAGCGAATAGCAGGCCTGTGGTGGGCGGGTCTTTGTGACCAGGAGGAAGGGAGGAGCCTGAAGCCTGCGAGAGAGGCAGGCAGGGAAAGAGTGTCTCTGTTTGTGTCTCTCTGTTTGACGCCGTTTCCCCCCACACACGCTTCCGGATTTTGGGAGAGCGGGGGAGGAGGCTGCTAATTTGGGGGTCCCCTGCCCTGGGTTGGGAAGCCTATTTCAGACCCATATCCCCATCATTTACACAATAATTTCTTATTCTTGCTTTCTTGTAACCGTTTATACAATTTGTCTCACTTTTCTTCGGCTAATTGTTGTGAATTCCCGCTCAACCGTGCTGTCAATGTATCTGCAACATTTAAGAGTTTCTCTAAAAATTCATCCATGCTTGAAGTTTTTTTTAGTCTCCAACATCTAGTATAAGCTATCCTTGCTGCTGTTGTCATATGTATCATTAAGTGCCAATTCTCTTTGTTCACATCCCTATGTATTATACATAGTAAGAACAACTCTGGTTTAAAAGGTATTGCCACTTTCAACGTTCCTTGGAGCATTTCATCCAGAATGCTTTTGCATTTCTACATTCCCACCAGCTATAGTAGAATGTGCCAGGTTGCTCCTCACATTTCCAACATTCTGGAGACATTTTTGGATACATCTTAGCTAGCTTTACCGGCATAATGTACCATCTATGAAACATTTTTAAAAGGTTTTCTTTAACGTTTACTGATTTTGTGCTTTTACAATTCACACTCCATAACTTTGAACAAAGCAAGAGTCAAGTTGCACCTTTAAGACCAACCAATTTTTATTTAGAACATAAGCTTTCGTGTGCTCTTATATACACTTTATCAGACGAGGAATCCAGCACAGTGAGTAAAGCCATACATAGCTGAGCAGACCCATACACAGCTGGTAGGCAGTGGCCCAGAATGCAACATGGTACAGATTTAAAAACCAATGACAGTGAAGTAAAATTATCTGGTAGGCAGTGGTTTAGAATGTAAAATGGTACAATGACAGAATAGTAAAATTAACGAATTGAGCAAACCTTTGATCTGGGTAGCATGATCAAATCTTTGATCATGTTGCATTCTGGGCCACTGCCTACCAGCTATGTATGGCTCTGCTCAGCTATGTATGGCTTTGCTCACTGTGCTGGATTCCTCGTCTGAAGAAGTGTGCTTAAGAGCACATGAAAGCTTACGTTCTAAATAAAAATTGGTTGGTCTTAAAGGTGCACTTTGACTCCTGCTTTGTTCAGCTGCTTCAGACCAACACGGCTGCCCGCTTGGATCTAACTCCATAACTTTATCTACTGATCCAAATCAATTCTATGTCCTAAATTTTTAGACCACTCTATCATCATCTCCTTCACTGTTTCATCTTCCATTTTCCTCTGCAAGAGGTACTTATAAAATTTCTTTATAGGTTTCTCCTCCCTATCCAGTAATATTTTATCAAAACCAAAATTTCTTGAGTGGAAACCCATCATTTTGTCTTTGCTAAACCTCGATTTCACCAGCAAAGTCAACCACCAATCTAGTTTTATGTTTTGTGATTCCAGTTCTGATTCAGTTTTCAAGGAATCATCTTCCTTTAATAATTCTTGGCACCTAAATATTTTCGTTGTTGCTATTAACTGTGGTTGAACTGATGCTTCCAAGGTTTGAGGCTGAGTTCAAAATATTTCTGAGGACCATTAGGTCTCATTTCCCAGGAAAGTCACATCAGGATAAACTAGTATTACTGGTAGATAGGGACAAATTCACTCCTTTCTGAATTGCAATGTTTGTGGCCACTGTCATAAAGATAAAGATGAGGATGAGGCTTGCTGGTGTAAACACAGTTGACCTGCACACCGCTTGCGGCACACTGGGTCATTAGCCTTTGGACTGTAGGGTATATTATCATGGTTTTATTTTGAGGTATTTTAAACAATTATTAGGTTTTTCAATTTTTTTCATGAAAATGTGTGGAGATTTCTTTTTCTTACTTTGATGGAATCATGTTATTGCTATGCTTTATTCGCTGATGCAATAAAGATTGACTGGCTTATGCTGAAATAAAACTGTTAAGTCTTTAAGATGCTACAACACTCCTGTTTATTTTTTACTGGAATGGACAAGTAACATAATTTTTGTATTATCTCAGTAATCCTTATCGTTCTGTAGAATGAAAAAGCACTAGACGCGGACGAGGCATGTTTGGAGAAACTTTTGGTGGATGCAAGTCCAACTATCTCTAGACAGATAGCCAAATTTTGCCATTATCTTGTGAAGTTCCATACTAAGAAACAAGAAACTGCATGTCTTGTATGATCTCTTGGAATTTTAGTTTATAAATGTTTTTATATACTCTGATTTAAAGGATTTATATAAATTGGAACTGACTTGAATTTTAAAATTGGTTCAATTATATTTTAGTTATCTTGGATTGTATAGGTGGGGAAATGCTTATGTATTTTATTGTATTTTATGTTTTTAGGAGGGTATTTTATACTATCTTAGGTATTTTAGGAGGGTTTTATATGATGTGTTATAGTTTTTATATTGGTCTATGACTGTAATAAAGTTCATTCATTCATTCATTCACTAGATACTTCAAATAGTTATATATATGACAAGCAGGAATCCCCAGTGACTTGTGGGGGACATCTCATTCCCCCCTCCCCTGCTATGCCCTTTTTCTTTTCCCTGAAAGTCCCCGTAGCCGCTCCACTTTTCCTGTTTTTTTCTCTTCTTCCCAACAAACAGCCAACCTTTATCTACCTCTCAGTTTCCTATTGCTCCCTGGGTAGTCTCTGCCTAGGAAAACTATGGCACAGTTGTGCTGTGCTGGCTGCTGGTCCAGACCCACTTGCATGGTAGGGAACCCTTAAGGTCTTGTAGGGGCACACCTCTTTCTCTGGTATTCCCCTCTCCACATTATTTCCACTCCTCCTCCTCCTGGCAGCTCCCGTATCATCTCCCCTTTCCTTGTCTCCTTCTCTCCTCCTCAGGCATTCATGAACCTATCTTTTATCTGTCTCCCATCCTCAGCCAAATATGTGATTTGTTTTACTTCATTTATATCCCACCTTTCTCCACAGTGGGGACCAAAGCAGCTTACATCCTCCTCCTTTCCTCCCTTTTTGCTCACAACAATCCTGTGAAGTAGGTTAGGCTGAAAGTATGTGACTGGCCCAACATCACCTCATCATAGGGTTGGCAAGTACAATTCAAGAAATATCCGGGGACTTTGGGGGTGGAGCCAGGAGACATTGGGGGCAGAGCCAGAAACAAGGGTGTGGCAAGCATAATTGAACTCCAAAGGGAGTTCTGGCCATCACATTCCAAGGGACTGAACACCTTTTAAATGCCTTCCTTCCATAGGAAATAATGAAGGATAGGGTCACCTTCTTTTGGGGCACATAGAATTGGACCCCCTTGTCCAATCTTTTTGAAACTTAAAGGATATTTTGTGGAGAGACACCAGATGCTACGCTGCAAATTTTGGGCATCTACCTCAAAAAACAGCCCCCCCAAAGCCCCAGACACCCTCGGATCCATTCTCCATTATTTCCTATGGGAATACATCTCCATAGGGAATAATAAAGTTCCCAGCAGATATTTCCCTCCCCTCCCCCTGCTTTCAGATGACCCTGAAGCAGGGGGAGGGCCTCCAAACCGGTGGATCCCCTGCCCCCACCTGGGGATTGGCAACCCTACCTCATCAACTTCCATTGCAGACTGGTGGTTTGAACCAGGGTCTCCTAGATCCTAATCTGAAGCTCTAACTACTATATCACACTGGCTTTCATAGGGTGGCTGCTGTTGAACAGTAGCAAGCAGCCAGGTCTAGGTGAGTCAGGCAAGTCAGGTGGCATCAAATTACCCAATGGTTGCCACTATTGGCATAAGGCCAAAAACAGGCCTGGAAAAGACGCTGCCCCACCCCAGCCTTTTACTGACAGAAAGTAAGCCTAGAACGCTGTAGTTGTGTAGCAACTGCAATTGAGGGATTCGGTTTCTTAAAGCTACAGATGCTCCTATTATCATTTGGGGCTTTTCTAAAACCGCTTTTTAAAAGATTTCTTATTTTTCCTGCAAACTTGAGATATCTTTCTTATCAGTTCATGGCTCCAGTTACTGGATTTAAGTATCCCCAGATTTGGCTGACTTGACTATTAAAATATACAAATGGGGACCCATAAGAAACAAACAAAAAAATTCCCCAACTGGGCACTGGTTAATCCTCTGGCTACTGACACACCCAGCCACCTTTCTGTACTCTTTCTTCTCACAGCCTATCTACCCCTTACCCTTGGCTCTGCACTCATCTCCCTCACTGCTTGGCCTACCTACCTCTCACCACTCTCCCTCCTACCATGCCATAACAACACACCTATCTCCTCCATTGATGTAGGACCAGCAGCACCCCTCTCCTCACTGCCAGGGTGACATCTTCTCCACCATTTCCAGAGCTGCTGCCAAAGCCTGGCAGCTCTCTGCAGCTGCCAGGCCCATTACAGCTTCTGGCCTTCTTGCCACCAAGCTCGCCTCTCCCTGCCCAACATCACCAGAGTTACTGCTGCTGAAGGTAGGCGGTCCTTTGCTGCTGCCAGCCCCACTGCAGGTGCCGGCCTCCTTGCCATTGAGCCCACCTCCCCCACAAGATCACTATGGCGCGAACTCTTTGCTGCCAGGCCCACCACCTCCCCCACATAGCTGGATCCATCACCAGACCCAGGTGGCCCTCTATGGCTGCCAGCCTCCTCACCAACATGACCATCTTCCCCCAACACTTCTGGAGCTGACAATGAAGCCAGGTAGCACTCCATGGCTGCCAACCTCCTTCCCCCAGTGTGCCACTTCCAACTGCCAACCTCCTTCCCCCAGTCTGTCACTCCCCAACATAACTGACAGGCTGCCTGCCACTGCTGCTGTCACCACTGCCCCTCAAGTTCCTTCACCAGCAGAGGTACAGGCAATTATCTTGATTTAAACATCCAGTGTAATTTTAACCATTTGGAGAGTTTTCTGCACACCAAGGAAGTCCTCCAAGTTTGGAGAAAGATACAGGGTTAATGCATTCTTGGTTCTGACTAAATATGGTAGCTTTCCTGTAAATGTAAACAACCTGGAAGGACATTAATATGTACCCTTCATTTTAGGCTGGCAATGTGTATATCAAAAACACATTAATCTGATTTGATTTATTTAGGGTTATCCATTTTGCCTATCAAAGCAGCCAGTTGTTTTATGTCAACATATTGTTGATGCCTGACATTGGAAATGGAATTAATACCACTCTGCACACAAGATTTTTTTTGTGTGTGTGTGAATCCCATTTGAAGTCAGTGGATTAAATACATGTTCAACCATGTACAAAATTTCAACAATATATTAGTGCAGGATGGAGTGGTTTTGCTGCTCACACAATGAATGGAACAGTACAACACCTATTAAAAGACACATGTTTAGAACATCTGTTTCCTTTTAAGTGAATGGGAATTGCTTTTTACTTATGTTTTAGTGAGGAACTCACATGCTCATATATTTTGCTAAATCTCATAGTGAAATACTTAACATAAAAAGACTGCTCTTCTGTCACATGACATGGTATAAATATCTTATTTTTAATTGAGTTGCAATTTGAGATTAAGATTTGATTGCTGAGGAACTTTTATTTACAGGAACACTGCTGCTATACTGTTGACCTTTAAGCAAAGTTTAAAGTCTTCCTGCTCACGTTATGAATGAACGTACGCTGTACTAAAAATGTTCAGTTGAACTTTGCTTTAGATTAGCATTTCATTTTCAAAATTGGATTATATTTTTACTACGTTATTCAGACTTCTGTTACAGTTTTGTAACTTTGTGCTGGTGAGATGTTTAACCTTTAAAACCAAAAAAATTCTGCCAGCTCAGGGAAAAGAAGTAAGAATGTATTTTTCATACAAGATTCTTATCAAAACCTTTTCAATATCTTAGCAGAGAAGTAGGTAACTTCTTATATAAGGAATTCCAATGTGAATCCTGCTTCATTCTGAAGATTATGGCCCACAGTAGGGCATAAATGAATCCTCTTAAAATAATTGGAGGTGCTTACATCTCTCTGAGAAGCTGCCATGGTTAGAATAAAATGCTTATAATTTGTAGTAACCTGTGACTCATGTTGCTGTTTCTGACCAGACAATAGTAAGTGGATGAAGTGAACTCAGATTCTCTCAGTTTTGGAGACTGTTACTGGTATATAGGTAAAGTTGTTTCCATGTGTACACCAGAACTTTGCATGATCCTTTTCCCACCAGAAGCCTTACCAGAGCCAGGCTGCAATCACACACACTAAATATTAATGCACTTTCCGTCCACTTTCAGTGCACTTTTCAACTGGATTTTGCCAATTCACACAGTAAAATCTGGTTGGAAAGTGCATTATTTAGTGCGTGTGATCACAGCCCCAGTGTGGTATAGTGGTTAAGAGAACATATGAACATATGAAGCTGCCTTATACTGAATCAGACCTTTGGTCCATCAAAGTCAGTATTGTCTTCTCAGACTGGCAGCAGCTCTCCAGGGTCTCAAGCTGAGGTTTTTCACACCTATTTGCCTGGACCCTTTTTTGAAGATGCCAGGGATTGAACCTTGGACCTTCTGCTTCCCAAGCAGATGCTCTACCACTGAGCCACCGTCCTTCCCCTTCCCTGTTGGACTAGTATCTGGGAGATCCAGGTTCAAATCCACAATTGTTCTATGGAAGCTGGCTAGGTGACCTCACATTCTCTCAGTATGATTTATCTGCCAGAGTTGCTGTGAGGATAAAATAGTGGAGAGGAGAATGCTGTATGCCACTTTGGATAACCAAAGTGGAGGAAAATGGGGTATAAATGAAATAAGTAAATAAATAGAAGCCACTAGAGAGGGAACTCTACCTGGACTGTCACTCTGAAGGGCCTTGTGCTGGAAGCAAAAATCTGGAAAGTCCTGTGCTTATTGGAAAAACAGGCACACAGAGCAATTTTGATCTCAGAACATTTCAGTCATCAGAATTAAAAAAATTAAGATCACACATAGAAGTGTTGTTTGTTGGCCAACGTGTTTGTTGGCCAACGTCCAGATTATAACAGACTTCTGGATGAGAGTAGATGGGCAACTAGTCTGATCCAGCAGGGCTCTTCTTACATTCTTAAGAAGAGCAAGATTTATTTCATTTAGTTAGATATTTACTTCCCACTTCATCCCCAGTATCCCCAGAGAGGATCCAAAGCAGCTTGCAACATTGTACTTCCCTCCTCCAATGTTATATTCCACAACAACCCTGTAAGTTAGGTTAGACTGAGAGAAAATGACTGCCCCAAGATCACTCTGCAAGCTTCCATGGGGATGGGACTGTGCCTCAGTGGTAGAGCATCCACTTGACATTCAGAAGGCCCCTGATTCAATCCTTACGATCTGGCGGTAGGTGATGTAAAAGACCTCTGCCTGAGACTCTGGAGGTCTGCTGCCATTCTGAGTAGACAACACTGACTTTAATAGACCAAGAGTATAATGTAGCTTCATGTATTCATGGCAGAGTAGGGATTTGAGCCTTGGTCTCCCAGATCATAGTTTAACACTCTAGAGCAGGGGTCCTCAAACTACGGCCCGCGGGCCAGATGCAGCCCGCTGAGGACGTTTATGCGGCCCGCCGGGTTATGGCAAAATCAGACCGGAAGTGCCGTTCGACCTAAACTCGCGTTAGCAACGCACACTTCCGGCACTGGGCTGAGGCGGCGGAGACAGAGTGTGAGGTGATACCGAGGTGAGGTGAGTTCCCAGGCCAGGGTGTGTGGTGTGGGGAAGGGAGAGAGATGCAGAAGACGGAGAACTGACGGCCTGCGGCCTTGTACAGTAACGGCAGTCCGGCCCTCCAACAGTCTGAGGGACAGTGAACTGGCCCCCTATTTAAAAAGTTTGAGGACCCCTGCTCTAGAGTCTAACCACTGCTCAACAGTCTTTTTGTATTCCTATTTCTTTCACAAGTGAAGCCAATAATACTGAGACTGATAGTGCTGAGACTATCATGAGCAAAGATGTCCTTCTTTCCTTTTCAGGAAAAACAGGACCTGTTTTTATTTTTCAATTTTTATATAGCATCTACCCTTTTTAAGGCTGCAATCACATACGCTAAATAATGCACTTTCAATCAGTTATCAGTGCACTTTCCAACTGGATGTTTCCAGTTCATGCAGTAAAATCCAGTTGGAAAGTTCACTGAAAATGGACTGAAAGTGCACTATTTAGTGTGTGTGATCACAGCCTTTGTGTTTTATAAGAAATATACTTCTTTTGTTAATGAGTTGTTCGATGTGCATTGGGCCATGTCACAGACCAAGTGATCCAGTGCCATTTTTGCTGCATCCCTGTAATGGAATAAGACTTTGTTGCATAGTAATTGCATGAAGCGGAGGAAGAATAAAAGGCATACATACAAATATGGCCCTGACTTGGATAGCCCAAGCTAGCCTGATTTCAGCAGGTATCAAGCTAAGTAGGGTTGGTCCTAGTCAGTAGTGGATGGGAGACCACCAAGAAAGCCCAAGGCTTCTACTCAAAGGCAGGCAATGGCAAACATCTCTGAATGTCTCAATCCTTGAAAATCCTTTTCTTGCCTGTAATTTTAAGATGAGGTAGGGAACAGTACCATCTAAAACAGGTCTTCTCAAAAACTTTTTACTCTCAAGTACGCTGTGAGAAATTTTGCTACTTTTGTGAATAGGAATTGACTGGTAGGGAGCGCTCAGGGTTAACATCTTTAGTGACATCTCTGTCCACTTCAAATATGGGTTTTCACCCATATAGGTCTCATGTTGTCAATTTTTTATGAGGAGGCTGAGGTAGTAAGAATCTAAAGGATAGTATTATGCTTTGTTACAATGTATTTATTTATTTTAGATACTGTACATATGTCTTGCTTTTTTCCCAAAGGGAACCTGAAGCAGCTCACAATATTTTCTGCTCTCCCCTTTTATCCTTACAACAACAACTGTGGGAGATAGATTAGGCCAAAACTGACTGTTCTTAAATCACCCAGTGAGTGTCCGCAGCAGAGAGGGGATTTGAGCCTGGATCTCCCGGATCCTTGTTAGTGCTTGAATCATTATGCCACAGTGGCTCTCCAAACATACAAAATAATTGGATTATGGTTGGAGGGCACCTGATACAGCCACTTGCTGAACATGGGCCTGTTCATTGCGTAGAAGGAAAACTCTTGAGAATCATTAGCAAACTACTGAAGTTCTTCAATTAAAAAAAGCCAAGCTGTAAATGTAACTAACAGTAAGTAAAGATACTTCTCGTTGACATTTCTGTCATGTTCTTAAGTTACAAATTACAATGTGTTAAATAGAAATTGTTCCATTAAAAGTTCAAAGGTCATGGCTGCTGGCACTGAGAACAAAGGTTTAAGAATGTGCATGTTAGACAATTTTTTAACAGCGCTTCAGGTTTTTAGTTACCCAGTGCAGATCATCAGGTAGTTTAAGGACCCATACATATAGACAAAGTGCATATAATGATAGACTCATGTAATCTGTCATTTGAAATCCACAAAACCAATCTGTTTCAAAGACCTTCCTGAAAAACACCTCTAATTTCTGATGGAAAGCCGAAATAGATGGTGGCAATCATTTCTTCATGGAAACAGAGTTCTACAGTCTGAGTGCAGCAACTCTGAAAAAGTTCCATCAAAGGTTGCTGCCATCATCACACCATTAAGCAAGGTCCTATGAATTTAGCAACTAGATACCTTCAAGTAAGTTCATATGGGTGGAGTTGGTCCATCCAATACTTTGGCCCCAAATTATTTTGAGTTTTCAAGATGAAAAACAGTAATTTGAATTGGGTCTGAAACCCAAGTGGGAGCCAGCTGATAAAGCATTAGCTTACATATTCATTGCAGTGTTGGAATTCGGTTATTTATAATATTTATATAGTCCAAGATGCATTAAATATAATTGATTTTATCAGTAAAGAATTTTTTCAGAATTGTCACAGTAAGTTGATACAGGTTCTGTCATTTCCTCCTCAAGAACAAGGTATAAAAAGCCCTGTTTCTCGCACTTAACTTAAAATGAAAGCCATCTGGAAATTGGGAGGGGGGGGGGGGAGAGCACAGTTTAGTCCTTCCACTTTATATTGTGCAAGTGTTCCATCTCACCTGACTATTATTTCTCCAGGGTGGTTCTATCTGTGGGGAGGCTGCCATGGTTTGGGTGACCTCTGAGCAGTATCCAAGTAGGGTTGCCAAGTTCAATTAAAGAAAAATCTGGGGACTTTGGGGGCGGAGCCAGGAGACTTTGGGGGTGGAGCCAGGAGACATTGGGGTGGAGCCAGGAACAAGGATGTGACAAGCATAATTAAACTCCAAGGGAGCTCTGGCCATCACATTTAAAGGGACAGCACACCTTTTTAAATGCCTTTCTTCCATAGGAAATAATTAAGGATAGGGGCACCATCTTTTGGGGCTCATAGAATTGGACCCTCTGGTCCAATATTTTTGAAACTTGGGGGGTATTTTGGGGAGAGGTACTAGCTGCTATATTAAAAATTTGGTGCCTCTACCTCAAAAATTGCCCCCCAGAGCCCCCAATACCCATGGATCAATTCCCTATTATTCTCTATGGGAATCGTTCTCCATAGGGAATAATAGAGTGCCTAGTAGACATTTCCCTCCCCCCCACACGCTTTCTAAAGGGGGGGCTCCATACCAGGGAATCCCCCCTCCCTGCCCCCTCCCTCTCTCTCTCACACACACACACACACACACACAAATCCTTATCGTACTTGGTCTTCTTCCAGCAGAATTTGCTCGCTGTGAAAATGAAAGCAAGCTGCACAGGAAAAGAAAGGGAGGGGCTGTTTCTGTTTCCTGTGCAGCCTTAAAGGGACACATTTTAAAAACGGATCCCAAGCTGTAAAACAACATGATGCCTACAGGTATGTTCTCTCTCCCCCCACCCCCAGATTTTTTAAGAGCGGGGGAGGAGGCTGAAAATTTGGGGGTCCCCCGCCAGGGCGGGAGGGTTGGGAAGCCTATATCCAAGTCTTATGACTGTAAAATTCTCCCTCAGACATCCAGTTCTTGTTTCAGACTTTTCTAACTGTCTGGAACTTCCTTGTGTTACACAGTGCTCTACGTAGACCAGAATTCCTACCCACTCCTGTTCCGTCTACCTCCTTTTTCCTGTTCCTTGAAGCAGCAGGTTCTGTGCCAATTATTACACCATTATTTCAAAGTTTCCCCAGTTTTCCAAACATTCACGCAGAAGGACCTTTAAGAATGATCTTCTGGCCAGTTACAACACAAACTTTTTAACCTCTCTCTTGCTTTCAGATATTTTCCAAGGGGACTTCCAGAACATGTCTGTGTCTCATTTAACCACAATTTAGCATGACTTCATCTCAATCTGTAGGCCTCATTTTACAGGTAGAAATATTCTTTTCTCAGCTGTAGGTCTGTCAGGTTCCCCCCCACACCGGCCACCAGCAAAGTTCTCTCTTGATTATAAGGTGAGGGTTCTTAAACAGCTAAATGCAACATTAGACACCCACAACTTCCACAGCACCACTACCTCCTATTTGTTGGTCTCCTGTTTTAATGTGAAAAACTAAAAAGAGATCACTGGCTCTAGACCCCCCCTTCCCTTGGCTTCCTGCTGTTCTTTTTTTCTGGAGCTGCATCAGCTCCAGCTAGCTTGAGCAGCAAAATCTGCCTGCCAACTCAGCTGTTACAAGTTTCCCCATATGACTTCTGGAACAGAACCCCTGAAGGAACTATCAAGATTGCCAGGGAAGGGTGCAGGAAGGTTATAGCACCCAGTGAATGCTGTGATTTGTATTATTCTTAGAAGAAGGCTTCCTGAAAGAGAGGAAGAAGGGAGCTGAACAAAAGTAAACAAACTCAGAAAAAGAGGCTGTTAGAGCAGGTTTAATGAACTGTTCTCCCTTCCCCCATGGCATATTTTTGGCCTGAAAACTGAAATAGGTAAATGTTTAGTAATGACTTGTAATGATTGTCTGAACAGAAGTTCAAAGTGGTTTCTGAACACATTTTAGCTTGCAATACTAACCAGGCATTATCTGTAGTTGCCTTTGACTCCCAAGTCCATCGATGGCCAAACTGCAACTTAGGAGCCACATGTGGCTCTTTCACATGTATTGTGTCACTCTCGAAGCCCCCACTGCCCCATCAGGCAGATTGGAGAATGCATTTGTCTCTTTAAATCACTTCTCTTAGGCAGCTAGCAGCTTGGAGAATGCATTTAAAATGGCTTTCCCCCCCCTCCCCCTCCTCCATCTATTTTCCTTGCTTCCTCCCTCCCTTCCTTGTCTTGTGGCTCTCAAACACCTGATGTTTATTCTATGTGGCTCTTACATTAAGCAAGTTTGACCACCCCTGCCCAAGTCCTTTGCATGTAATATATGATAGGGGAGGGGATAATTTGCCATCTCCCATATTTTTAGCAAAACATTGGAAAGTCAGGGAATGAGCCTTTGCCACTAAAATGTCATAAAATGCACATACCATAAAACAAAGTTGGAGATCAGTAGCACAGCACCTTTAAGGCCAACAAAATTTTATTCCGAATGTAAGCTTTCATATGCATGCACACTTCATCAGACAATGAAATGGGGTACAGTGAGCAGAGTTACATATAGCTGGTGGGAAGTGGTTAAGCATGCAAAATAGAACCAACGCCAAGTAAGAATCTATGGCAAAATAGTACAATTAACAAATTGAAAGAACATCGAGTTTGGTTCCATGGTGGGGGATGAGGATTGCAATAGGGACTCTCAATACTGCTGAAAAACATGTTGGCATGTACCACTTTTTATTTCATATGGAAGGATATGGTACTTCAAAAAAATAAAAGACATCAAGTTCTGGCTATTTGTATTTAGCAGAAAATTGATGAGAATCTCAATAACTTTCCTCTGACTTCTTCATCCATGACAGATTAATTAAAGTAATGCATTAAAACAGACTGTGATCAATGAAAATTACATGTTCTTAGTTCGTATGCAAACTTCAGATAAGTATCAGTTGATTTTAAATGTTATATGAATGATGCTTTTAACCCATATAGTTAGCTGTTTTCCTTCTATTCAGCACCATTTCCAATGGGTGTTACCTAAATAATGTTCTGTAAATATTTTGTGATTAATATATGGATAGCTATTGATGTACATGGGAGTTTATTCCTGGGCAATTTGTGCACTGCTGACAGAAGCCCAAAAGAAGGTAGTGGATACTGAAGTATGAATGTTCTTTCAGGACTGCCATCTTCTGGGCCCCACAAATGCTGTTGCACAGGACTAAGTTCTCTCCTGCCAAGTTCTTATGGAGAATACAGGAAATTCTATTTGAGAACCAGAAATTTCAAAGGAATGGTGACTATGAAGAAGTCTGTAACTGAAATCTACTTCTGTGCCTCTATTTTGTATTTAGTATTCTCAGAGAAGATGTCAACAGACTTACCACTAGACATCAATATCAAAGAACCTCGCTGGGTTCAAACCACATTTATTGGACGAGCAAGCCATTTCTTCACTGTAACTGATCCCAGGAATATTTTGCTATCCAACGAACAATTAGAAAATGCAAGAAAAATTGTGCATGATTACAGGTATGAATTTGATTTTTACTCTTGCCCTATCTCAAGGGTCCAAGGCAGGTAGCAACTCTTGAGGTGTAACTTAATAAAACCAACAATAAAATAGCCACAGAAGAAATTGTATCCAGGCTTCAAGGAAGAAGTTTTCTGCTGGAGTTTCAAGGGAAGAGTATTATCCAGTTGTGAGGGAACTGGTAAAATGGTTTCCCATGTTAATGGAGAACAGGCATAGTATAGCAAAAACAGTGCTGTCTATTGATCTTGAAGGTAAATATGGAGTGAGCAATGTTAAGTGTGTATATGTGTGTAACAATACATATAATCAGTAGCATGAATTATAGCCAAAAAACTAATTTCCCAGGATTAGTCCCTCATCGGGGCCTGTCACTCCCATACATTTATTTTATTATTGATTTAGACATTTATACCCTTCTTTTCTCCTCAGTGGTGACCCAAAGTGGTTACATCATATATCCTCCCAACTCTGTAAGGTAGTTGTGACTGTGAGAAAGTGAGTGACCCTGATCACTCAACTACCTTCAATGGCAGAGTGGGGATCTGATCCTGGCTCTCAGATTCTGGTCCACCCACTATACCATGCTGGCTACACACCATACTGTTCCAGTGCTTTAAAGATGGGAGAAGCAAGTCAGATATCTCTATGCACATTCAGTAATGTGTGGAAGACATATCAATAAAGTTGCAAGTACATTTACTAGCTTTCTATTAAAGTTGCTAGCTCTCTATTAGCTCTGCAGCGTTCTTGGCAGCAAGGAATAAAGAAGGAAGTGTGGAAAGGCAGAACAGAAATTATAAGTATATGGTAGTCTTCCAACATTTTGAATTGGAAAATGAAGAGCCTATTATAAAAAACTAGTGTTGCATATTTTCTCCAGATGAAGGACGTGCGCTGGCATCAGCTGCTTCCATAGGACTCCTGCAGCCATTTCCGTAGTTGTAAATACGTATCTCAAACCACCATGGTCCCATAAATGGCTATTTATGGGACCATGCTGGTTTGAGAAAGGCATTTACAACTACAGAAATGACTACAGAGGTCCTCATATAAGCAACTGGTTCGCTAGATTTTTTCCATGGTTATACAATTGTATGAAGAAAAATATGTGCAACTTTTGTTTGTAAACAGTCCCTTAATTTTCTTACTTAGGTACCCCAATTTTGTAGTTATTAATATTTGTATATATTTCTGTTTATCCCAAGGCAAGGTATTGTGTCCCCTGGACTGACAGAAGACGAATTATGGAGGGCAAAATATATCTATGATTCAGCCTTCCATCCAGATACTGGTGAAAAGATGGTTTTGATTGGCCGAATGTCTGCTCAGGTGCCTATGAACATGACTATTACTGGGTGCATGATGACCTTTTATAGGTAAGCAGTAAAAACACTGCAGTCCTAAAAACTAGTTATGGACCTTTTGTTCCATTAAAATAAGTGGTAATTGATACTATAAATGGTTTTGGAACCGTGGTGCAAGTAAGCAATATTAATTTGAATACTTTATATATAAAATAATTAAAATTGAAATTTTGCAATTTTTTTTTTACATTTTTATCAGCTGTGTTGATTATAAATTTACTGTAGACTTAAGTGTAATGCAAGATTTTTATCTCCTTCTAACTCCATCTCAGCCTTATCTCAGATAAATCCTACTTTTCCTCATCATCATGTAAAAATTCAACTTGGGTATTTTAAATTTTATAGATACGTTATGCGGCAAACCGAAAGCAAAGCATCAAGTCTCCCTTAGTCTATCATATTTTATATTATTTTTCCTAGAATTATAGGAGTTAGGTTTTCCTTTGAAGGAAGCAAAACCAAAGCAGCCTGATTTTAAACTCAAGTTTTATTAACCTCAGAGTATGCATATGTACTGTCGAACTGAGTATCAGTATTTAAATCACAACTAGAAATGTTTGCATTAAATAGATCTGTCAAGTAATAGTAAGAATATTAGAGATATCAGTGGAGGAATTCCAGCATTGGGCAGCCCAATCCTGACTTTCACAGAGACTGGCCGCTCGAACAGACTGGCCGCTAAACTGAGGTGCTGCTAGTCCACTTCCTAAGGGCTTTGGCATGCTTGAGTGTGTGTGGGGGGAGAAGAAGTGTAGCTCTCTGCATGTGAGACCATCCCCATGGCAACTCTGTCAGAGTGCGGATGCGCGGCCGAGGCAAAGGTGGCAGGAAGGGAAGGGCCTCACAGAGCCACTGAATTGGCCAGTCCCGGCATAGGCGCGTGGCACGTGACAGTCGGGGTGCGGGGGGGCAGCCCCAAAGAGGCTGATCACCTGTCCCTCCCCACCCCCTGACAGAGAACTGTGCCAATCACAGGCATACGACCCAAGTCAAAGCAGAGAAGTCCAGGCGATGTGGGGAGGTGAAAGGAGTGAGGCTGTGTGTTCGCGCATGCACGAGAGAAGCCTGTCTCACTGCTGAGGTGGGGGCGGGAAGGGGAAGTGCGGAGCTGCAGGATTGGACAGTCCCGTGGCTGAGCCCACCCACTGTCAGAGACTCATGCCAATGGCAAGCAGACGAGTGGAGTCATGTGCCCTCTCCATGAGCCATAAACAAACAGGACCCTCGGCCTCCCCTGTCCAGCCTCTCGACAAGGTGGTTCATTGGTTTCCACCCCCTCACCCTCCCCACCAGAGCGAGCAAGCTCGCCCTCTTAGACATTCCTTGGGGAGTCCACAGACAGAGTGGCAGAAGGGAGGGGAGAGAGGGGCAGATAGGAGCATGAAGCAGAAGCCAGGTAAGAGAGACAAAGTGGAGACACATCTAAGGCTTTATTGTGCAGGAACCAGGTGGAGGTTGGAAAGTCCTGCAGGGCACGGGACTCAATCTGAGAGGAGGGCAGTTAGAGCAAATTGAGGGGGGGAGTTTGAATCGCCAAACATGGAAGCCTGTCTATTGAATCCCCACCTGGAAAACAGAGACAGACCAAGAGCACCTGAAGGGGTTTCTGGAGTACTTGCAATTCGTCAGCTCTGGCAGCTGCAGTGTGAGGTTGTGTTTTGGCAAGTGAGTCTCTTAAAGGGACAGTTGCTGACCCACCTCCTCACCAGCATTGGAGCAGCTTCCAGACCCCCCTCCATCTGGTGCCCTTCCATGGGTATGACCGAGGCAGAAGACAGACCGGGGGGGAGGGCCTCCAGCAGCATATAGGGGCCATGGCAACTGCCCCCTGCCTGAGCTTGATGCCCGGGTCAAGTGCCAGAGAGACACTGTCACTCTGCCCGGTTTTGAGCGAGGGAATGGGGGAGGCAAGTTTGGGGTGCGCAGTTGCACTTACCTGTCCATGTGCGCCCACCCTTGAGCAGAGAGCCTCTGGAGGTCAGGTACCTGTTGGGACTTGGAAATGGTAGAGGTTAGCCCAGAGGAAAGATTTTGCTCTCCTCCTTGCAAGTCAAAGAGTTCACTCTGTACTGTCTTAAGTGCCGTTGCTGTGCGGCCTCCACCACCAAAGTGCCCCGGCCGTCACTCTATGTCTGCATGGCGTGGAGCTCCATGGCAGAGTCCTGTGCCATGCTCCCTACCTAGAGAGTTTTGCGGGGCCAGAGTGGATGTTTTTCAAGGAGGTGTGGAGCAGTGATTGGGTGTTGGGGAGGGGGCTCGCCCAGCCCGGGGTACGAGGGGATTGGTGAGGCAATTACATGGCTCCCTAAGGGTTTTGCAAGCTTGTGCAGTGGTGGTGGTGACCTTTGTTTTCTACTTCAATGAGTGTCTGTGGAATATGCCAGCATTTTCCTTGTTGTAACTTTACGCATCTCATGTGGGGCTTTTCCAGGCTGAAAGGTCTTAGGGAGCCAACTAATGGTGGCCACGCCCCTGGGGCCACCCCCTCATCCACGGCGTAGCAACCTACGCCCCAGTTGCGCTGCAGACTGGGTGTGGCGCCGCTCAGCCAGCAGCCATGGGCACCCCTAGACGGGTGCAACTCCCATTTGCGCTGGCGGGGAGGGACTTTGAATGGCGCAACTGGCATTTACACTGATTTAGCAGTTAGTTTGCTCCCAAAGCACTTTCAGCTGCACCCCACCCTTAGGATTGTGCTGTCAGTACTAGAGATTTATCTAAAATGATGTTTGCTCACTGACTATTAAAACTACAACACTTTCCCTTTTTAACTTGCATATTCTTATGCAGGAAAATTATCATTTGTGAATGATGAGATGTCTTACTTGATATTTTAAAATGAGTTTGCTTGACTTAAGAGTCCCTACGTTTCCATTAAGAACTTTTCCACTCATTATGCTCTACTGATGATTGTATATGTATTTTAATCCTCAAACCTTCCAACTTCCAAAATAGCATAGAATAATGTTTCTTGTCAAGCATTGAATTTTGGTTGTAGAGTGGGAAAAATTAATTTTACTTTCTTGTTTTAAGAACTACTCCAGCTGTGGTCTTCTGGCAATGGATTAACCAGTCATTCAATGCCATTGTAAACTATACCAATAGAAGTGGAGATGCTCCAATAACTGTAAGGTAAAGTAATGAAAGATAGCTCAGACAGATATGTTCTAATTATTACAGTCTCACAGCAACAGCATAATCTTAATGAGAAACCGGTGTAGTCCATTATGCTGGTTGAAGGATCACTGCCTAACAGACTCTTCCCCAGAAAGTGAAGAATGGGATGAGGGTGGTGGCTGGCTGTGGAATCAGCATGATGCTTTAGATTTTGAGCAAGGGCGAGATGGTCATATGTTTGAAAAAGCCCTGTTGTTCTGAGGGTGCCTGTTGTGGGCAGCATAAATTCTCCTTCTCGTGAATGGCTTTCAGCAAGAGCAAAGGTGAGACTACCAAGCTTAGAATGTTATTGAATTTGCAATGTGGCCTTTCTTAGAATTGCTTGACATGATGGCATGTAAGCACAAGGTAAAAAATAATGGGAAATATGTGTTGCTAATTTAATATAATACTCAGCACATGTGTGTATAGCTATATATGTAGCGCATATCAAGTGCTTACATCACTTCTCATACTTAATCTCAGTTGGAAACATTAAGTAGGAATGCCAAGTTACTTCTGTCTGGTATTAAAAGTGCAGGCTAAAAAAAACCTTTGCCTGCTAATTATCACACTTAGTTCTGCAGTTTAAACAACTAATTAGGCCATTAATGAGTTCTAGCTGTTAACTGTGGATGGTGGTGGGTGGAAATCAGAACACTTCCAACTGGCATGCATGATTGATATTTATAACCTTGGGTATTTCTGATGAAGTATGCCATAAGGATTAATAATCTGGTCAAGTGCCTGAAAAATATCGAGCTGGTGGAAATAAAGGTATTGCGCATAGATGACAAAGAGAAAACAGAGGAGCTCTTTGTTAGATGGAAGACG
The DNA here is from genome assembly GCF_032191835.1 of Heteronotia binoei. Classification (NCBI taxonomy): domain Eukaryota; kingdom Metazoa; phylum Chordata; class Lepidosauria; order Squamata; family Gekkonidae; genus Heteronotia; species Heteronotia binoei. The sequence continues at coordinate 146,545,487 of NC_083227.1, read as the reverse complement.
GATAAGGCAATAGACAGATAAACCCCAGTTGAGTTGATCATTGTAGGAGGTGCGTTCAGTTCTGCTTGGCATGCCAAGGCTACACTTGGAGTGGGAATCATTATATAAAAGAGAATCTTTGTAGCCTCTCCATCCTTCCATTTGCTGTGTTAGATCTAGGTTAGGGCTGAGAGCATAGTCTGAAAGCATATGGTGCTTAGTTCTTCATTAAAGTTGCTGCAGATACTCAGTGCTACATAAGAGACCACCTGAGAACCCTATACCCCCCCCCACTTTGAGTTCCATGAAGAAGAGATGAGATATAAGTATAATTATAATAAACTATTCCTGTCTTCTTCCAAGTGATGTATCTGTCACGTTGTGGATCTAGACTACTCTGTTTCTGTGGAAGCCAAAAATTTTTTAAAGCTTTTGACATTGCATGCCAAGAACTTAATCATTTTTTCAATAATATACGACTTGTACAACTGATGAGGCATTTTAATCTGTTTATGCATTTTATCATCATAATTAAGAATAGTAGATCTAAAGTAGCTGTGCTGGTAATTTCAGAGTACTAGCCAATTTATGACAATATATACCAAGAAGAATATACCAGTATATTTTTATTTATTTATTTATTTATTTAGGATTTATATCCCGCCCTTCCCACGAAGTGGCTCAGGGCGGCTTACAACAGAGAGTCAAACATAAAATTAATAACATTTAGATGTATAAATATTTAAAACATTTAAAACCTTAAAACATTAAGCATCATAACAGAATATATAACAGAAGTCTGGAAAGCTACGTTAAGTTTCTCGTCAGTCAGGTGTAAGCTAGCCGGAAGAGGGTTGTCTTGCAGGCCCTGCGGAATTGAACAAGGTCCTACAGGGCCCTCACCTCCTCCGGCAACTCTTGAAGCACATAGTAGAAGATGAAGAGTTGGGTTTTTTTACCCTGCCCTTCACTACCCAAAGGAGTCTCAGATAGACTTAAAATCGTCTTCCCTTCCTCTCCCCACATCAGACACCCTGTGAAGTAGGTAGGGCAGAGAGAGCTCTGAGATAACTGTGACTGACCCAGGGTCACCCAGCAGCTTTCATGTGGAGGAGTGGGGAACCAACCAGACTCTCCAGATTAGAGTCCACCACTCTTAACCATCACACTATCCTGAGTAGTGTACCATTCTTGCAACATTGACCAAAAAAAAAGGAACGCAACGGTATTTAAACAGGTAGCATTGAAGAGAAAAAGACTAGTCTAATGCAACTCCTGTCTTTTTTGTGGAAAGAAGTTACTTTGAATTCAGTAACCTGCCCCAAGGCCAGTCTGTCCATACAACAGCCATAAATGAACCTGCGTAGTCATGACAGCTGAGTCACCATGTAACTGAGTCAGCAAGAAAGTGCTCCAGATTAGTCAGGAAGAGCCAACCACATACTACAGAGTTCCTGAGTGAGCACTCAGCTGTGCAAATTGTAATTATAAGACCTGAAAGTATTTGATATTTAATGTATATTCCTTTTATGCATACACAAACATTATTTATTTTTGTTTTAGCCAGCTGGGAACTGCCTATGTTTCTGCCACCACAGGTGCTGTTGCTACTGCTTTAGGACTTAATGCTCTAACAAAGGTATTTCTGTGCTTTTCCTCTCTTTTTTTTAAAACACAGAACTCTTTTTCACAATTTTCTAGCACATATACAAATAACTAAAATTTCCACATCGGGGAGTCTTCTGGAACGTTAAAGACTAATATATTTATTTTGACATGAATTTGCATTGCAGAGAACTTGCTTCAGCTGAGAGCTTTTTGATCCCTTCTAACTGAACCTTTAGTACCATGTCTTTATTTTGTTTATTAAAACGTTTGTGTGCCAGTTTGCTTGATGGTTCAAGGCAGCTTTATTCCTGCTTAATCCTGTTGAGCAAAATTTTCTCCCCCATCCACCTCTAGTCCTCTCTCTGTGTCTTTTGCTTTGCATTATCCTTCATGCCTCTACATCTGATGTTTTCTTTGAAAACTGGGGCCATCATAATTTTTTAGTCTTTAAAGATCCATAACCAATGCAGTTATTTTTTCAGAAACTTTCTAAGATAGTTAGTCTTCCAAACATTTCCATTTAGCAAAAGAGTAAGTTATTATGGAGAAAAACAGTCATATATCTCTGAGTGGTGTCACTGTAAGTCGCAGTGTAGAAACTTTTATATTTTAAAAAGTACAACCCAGGGAGTCAGATCAGACAAGCACTGACAAATGTAAAACCAGTTCAGAGAAGTTTTGCAGAGAATTCAAACAGACCCGAAACCTAAATTCTCTTGGTTGCCTTGAACCTGAACTGAATCCTTTAACAAAAAAAAATGGTAGCAAGTTCAATTAACAAGTTCGAAATCAGGAACTCAAGAGACTATTCAAAGTAGTAGGGACTACCTGCTACAGTTCTATTGGAGGATAGTATTTTCTCCAGAAACCATATGAAAAGGAGAAGCAAGAGAGAATGGTAGGCAAGGCATAGGACTGGTAGCCCTCCTGGGCCAAAATACAAGCTTGCTTACCCACAGGCTGCTGTTCAGCTAGTTAAGGATGACAAGCTGACTTCCAGCAGTTAAGGAAGTTTTGATCCAAGTTTTCCAAAACATGATTTGTTGTTGTTGTTTGGTTTTATGCTTTAGGGGTGTGAAATCTTTTTAAAAACCCATTTACCTTCAGAAGCCAAAATGTTTTTAACTAGGACCCAGCTGGAGAATGAAAAAGTACTGATGTGTTGGGCTTTGCAAGCATCTTCCCTTCAGTCATGAAAGGGTTAAGCTGAAGTTTCTGCAAACTAATAATAGCACGTTTTGGTGTAGAGTAGATTCTTCTCACCAAAAAGGGGGAGATTTTATTCTAAATGAGGTGATCTTAAGATTGACTACTGGCTAATCAATATGTTAGAGATCGTTCATGCTATTCTGTAAGTACACAAGAAGTGGAGCATTGGGGAAAAACTTCCATTCCTTCCTTCTTAGGGTCAGAGGGAATAAAGAAACAAGATGAAGTAGATCAGAATTAGAAAGATGAGTTAGACTGTTGTTGTTTTCTTTCCATGTAATCCTTCCTCTAATTTTGAAGTAAACTTTTTCTTAAAAATAAAAACACACACGTGTATGTGATGCATTATTCCACCGTGCTTGATCTACTCTGCTAAATAGCATGATGACCTAGAACTGGATCCAAATTTTTAACGCTTTGATTCCCTAATACAACCTGTGCCCATATTATCAGAGTTTCCTACTGCATGTTACACACATTTCCTAATGTTCATGTGCAGATTCTTCAGAATAGTTTGGGATGAAACAGTCAGGTAAATGTCCTTTCAAAAATTGAGACAGGCATCTAGAAATTCCCCAGAATGTGCCTGTTAACTTTCTTCTCCTTGTTTTGCAGCATGTCTCTCCACTCATAGGACGTTTTGTTCCTTTTGCTGCTGTAGCTGCTGCTAATTGCATAAATATCCCATTAATGAGGCAAAGGTAAGAAACAGCATGTGACCCATTACAGAGCTTCCTGGCAATCGGTAACACTGACACACATAGTTTTATCTTTTTTTTTGGAAACAGCTGCCCAAGACTAGCATTTTATGCACTAGAAATGAGTGATTTGAGAAGGGGATTCTAGTTAGGAAGTACTGAAAATGTTCTTTTTCTGCCCTGCCACTGATCTAGAACCAGTTGTTAGTGCCTCATACTATTTTTTTTCCTATGACTATTAATAACAACTTGGGGAGGGGGGAGTGGATTTCTGTCTGGAAAACAACAGGGGGAGATAGAATTACTGTCTGACCGAGTCCTCAACCCTTACCCAAGTGGGCAAGGGTTGTCCTTCTCCAATCCTTTTCCAAACTGTTTTTATAGAAAATGAAAAACATCTAAGTATTGGGACACTTTGTCATTCTTCTAAACATATCGACAGCATGCACAAGATTTTCGACAAAAAAAAGCCCAGCAGGAACTCATTTGCATATTATGCCACAGCTTTTGACACCAAACCAGCCAGAACTGTGTTCCTGTGCATTCCTGCTTTAAAAAAAAAAGCCCTGCATCTATTTATTGTAAATCATAAACATTTGGCTGCCTATTTGCCATAGAGACCAATACTGTAACTATGCCTGTTTAGTACTAGAAGATACATATATGAGTAAATGAAGGAAAGTTATAATCCAAGAAATTAACATTGCTAGATTATTAATTTTTTTTTTGCCCCATTTTTTACTGTCACACAGAACAAATGGAGGAACATAAGGGCTACAGCCTTTTTGTCAAAGTAAACCCTTTCTTGTCTTGCAGCACGTCTCATGCGCTGGTATTTTCCAAAAAATATGAAGGGGGCGCCAAGATGCTTCTCCCAGTTACTTCTGCAAAGATTAATCCTAAAGTAGCCCAGCCCAAAGAATGTGATTGTGAATTTAGTAAAGACAGAGTAGAGGCTATAGTTAAAACTCTCAAAACAGTAACAGACTTGCACTTGCACATAAGGAATTCTAAGAATAAAAATAAAATAGTTATTCAGCTGGTCTCCTCTCTCTTTTTAAAATTCTGACAGGGAATTAAAGCATGGTATTCCCATTACAGATGAAAATGGAAACCGATTGGGTGAATCAACCAAAGCTGCTGAACAAGCCATTCTGCAAGTGGTTGTCTCCAGGATTCTTATGGCTGCTCCAGGCATGGGTTAGTTCTGCTTCCATTAAGCATGATGCTTGTGCTCGTTATGATACAATCTTTTGTTCTGCACATACTAACTACAGAACAGTTCTCATCACCCTTTGTGCTTGTCAGGCTGCCGCTGTGCCAGGTATGCAAAGGGCTGCCCTCGTCCCTAAAGAATAGAGATGCTCCAGAAGAGATGGAATGTTGAAAGCAACTGCATACCAATTAAAGTAGAGAGGGAAAGTACATGTTGTGCGGAGGGAGGGGATCACTCTGTTCCTGGAGAGCAAGGTTTGAGGGAATGATGTTCCTCGTAGCCTCTCATCTTGTTCCCTTTCCATGCTCCCAGTCAGTCTATCAATGAATATTATTATTAGCTACTATTATAAACTTCCACATATAATTTGTTAAGTTTTAACCATATGCCTTTTATTTTCTTATTTCGTAGCTATTCCCCCCTTCATAATGAATACTTTGGAAAAAAGGGCATTTTTAAAGGTAAACCTAAATTGCTAAATATTTACTAATTTCCTTATTACAGATGATTAATGGAATGGTGTTTTAGTAACTGACTTTGTATGTGCAAAGAATAGTTAAAGGAGTTTACATTTCCAATTATTTTTATGTTCTGTTCAGGGAATGCTTGTGTGTACAGTTAGAAAACATGTGAAAGATTTAATGATTCAGCTGGGAAAATTAGATCCATGTGTCCAGTAATAAGGGGTTGTCTGCTGATTGAAGCATGCATGCTAAAACTTAAGATATTTTCAAATCGAACATTGTCCTTCAAAGCTCTCTTAAGGATTTAACTCAGGGCAGGTACACATGCAACAGCTGCCATGTCAAAGCTGCTTCAGATTGCTCCTTATGGCAAAAAATACTTTACACAGAAATCTATTTGTGGATGACACAAGTGACAGTAAACTTTTTTCTTGTTTTGTTTGGGGAGAGGTCTGTAGTAATATCAAGAAAAATGGCTTGATATGCTTCTTGCATACAGGTGAAGTGCAGCACCCATTGCTTATGCACATGTTTTATTCTTCTAATAGTAGTGGACAAAACGGCAGCAGTTTGTTCCACCGGCATAACACGTTGTGGTTAGTGACACTAGGAGCTTGGGAAGTATGAAAGCCAGACCTCCCCAGATGGAAAATCTCAGTCCCAAGATTAGCAGAACCCAAAAATCCTCCAAAGATTGGACCTTACCCATATTAATTTACAACCCTACATGCTCATCTCTAGCAACAACATCTTTTTGAAAGGCACAATCAGCAGCAGGGAAGGCTTGCTGGAGACAGGAGAAACTTTGCTCGCCTCAACTTTAGGTCTATACACTTGTAACAGTTTCATGGGAATTACAATTTTCTGTGCCTCTCAGACCAATCAATTGAGTTGGAAAGCATACAAAATTAAAATTTTCATGCACCATGCTGAGGAGCTTCCAGGCCTTCAGCAGGAGATCGCCTGTCTCTATCAAGCCCTCTTACTTGCCATTTCCATCTTCTCACAAGGGTAAGAATGGGCAGAGGGCCAAAGTATGAGTGTGTGAGAGAGAGAGAGAATGAGAGCTGTTTGCTGTTTTTCTTAGGGTTCTTCAAGCTTCTTTCAAGAATTGTCCAAAGAAGTCCAGAAAACCAAACTCAGAGTTAGGTGAGCTACAGAACAAATGGAGAAGGTTACCCATTGCTAATTGTATCCACCCTAGGCAATTATATAACAAATGGTAATCAAGCCTTATATAGATATAATACAAATATATGAAGCTTTGGTATGACTGTAACCTCTTATTCCAATCTTGAGCAAGAGAGAGCTTACATGACTAAGCTGAAAGGTTTCATGCTTTGATAATCCCTAACCTAAATCAGGACAAACATATCTTAAATGATAAATAAAAGCTGAAGTGTGTTATAAGTCCGTCCAGTTTTAACCCGGCTTTCTGCTACATGGCCAATACAGAGGGTATAGTGAAGACAGCATCTTACATTTTACCTTCCTAGCCTTTAATACTTCAGAATAGTTATGTTTGCACATAGGATAAGAATTTGGCTTGCCAGTTTAAAACTCCTGATTATCGTGGCATTGACGTTCATCTAACTTTTAAAATCAGATTTACTGAAATCGTAAGATGTACCTTATAATTCCAGCAAGATATGTATACTGCAAATATAGAAATTTCTGCTGAACTGGTCCACAAGGGGTGATCTAGCTGTAATCGGTGTACGTCTAAAAAGTTAATAACCATAGCTAATTTTTACACTAGAACAACTACTTGCCCTTCAAAATTTGCAGTGTGCAAATAAAAGACTTTCAATATTTTGGAGCATGTTTTTTTCCCCATAACATCAGGTTTAGAAATGTTTTGCACACAAACAAGATAATATATGGAACTACAAACACATGAAGGTGCCTTATTATACCAAGTCAACTTGCTCATCTCCTAACGTCAGTATTGTCTACTGTGATAGGTAGCAAGTCTCCAGGGTCTCATGAAGAGGTCTTTCATATCATCTACTACCTGAACTTTTTAAGTTGAGATGCTTGCTATTGAACCTGGGACCTCCTGCATGAAGACTAGGTGCTCTGCTACTAAGCCACAGTCCCTCTCACATTTTTAATTTTGCACAGTAGCCATTTGATATAGGCCACTGTTGTTCCCATTTTATAAAATGGGAAATGGAAACTTGTCCATGTCTACCTCATGAGTTTTGTGACTTAGCAAGAATTCAGAGCTTGACCTTCTTTGATAAAACATTCCACTTTATGGAACCCTGCCACAATTTAACATTTCATGCAGAAAGAACAGGTGTATTTACTTGAGCTTATTATGCATCCACATAATGACCACAATTGCCATGAAAGTGATAGTATTGAGCATGCCTGTCAATCTAGTGGCATTTGTTGCAAGAAATCATACAGGAGGATTCCATCTGTCAGATAAAATATCCATTTATTATATAGTTTGATCAACATGGTGTCACATGTTTTGCAGATCAGCCCGCCCAAAATATCTTTTCCATGACTGTTTTAACAATTTCTTGTTCCTCTGACTCATGGGTTGTGAGCTCAAGTGAATCATTACTCTGCAGTTAGTTAATTATAAGACTTGGTGCTGGTCAGTTCTAATACTGTTGTGCAATGACCTCCATTTTAAAAAAACAAACAAAACAGGCAGCCGGTTCATGTCTCTTAAAACCAAATTCTGTATTCCATGAATTGGTTGACTTTCTTTTTTTGGTACTTAAACAAAAATATCCAGGCTAGTGGCTATACTGCTGCTTTCATCCTTCCTTTGTAATTTTGACACTTAAAGTATATTTGGACCCTTTAAATAAGGTTGCAAAAGGAAGTGAGTCATTTTTTAAATTTATTTTTTTATTTATATCCCGCCCTCCCTGCCTAGGCGGGCTCAGGGCGGCTAACAACATATTGATACAAAAGTTATACAATAATTTTAAAATCAGCATTATCTTAAAAACCATTCTAATTTACAGTCAACATAATTTAACAATAACAGTGGTGTTCCTGGCGCTATTCTCTCTGTTTACATGGTGGCGAAGATCACTGAGACAAAAGTCACTTTGGCGGGTCCATCAGTTCAGTGGTCCTTAATCAACGGTCTGCAAAGGCCAACCTAAAAAGGATGGCCTTGCAGGCCCTGCGGAATTGGTCTAGACTCCGCAGGGCCCGCATCTCTTCCGGGAGCTGGTTCCACAGGCATGGGGCTGCGACGGAGAAGGCCCGTGTGCGGGTGTTCTGCAATTTCGCCTCCTTTGGCCCAGGGATAGTCAGTTTGTTCTTCCCTGCTGACCTCATTCATAGTTCAGTAGTAGAATTCTTGACAACTAAATTATATTGTGTCCGTATATTCCCTTTGTATATGTGTTCTTTCTTCTTGTTTGAGATATACTTCCTGCATGCTCATCTTCTAGCTTGTTTTTAGCTGTTGCATCAGGGTTGTAACTTCAGATAAACTTTAGTGCCTATAGTAATTTTAGTATGGGTGAAACACCCCTAAGTATTGTTAAAAGATTCCTCTAGGTGTGTGACCTATGAACCAAAGATCTGTTTAAATCCCAGTTTTAGGAATGATATATGCCTGATTTTTGTTACATTTCCTGTGCAGTGTCATCCCTGATTTGGAAGTTAGCGTTTGTTTCTAAAGTTCAGGTATCACCTAAACCTACTAGAGCTAATTTCCACAAACTGGCCACTATGTGGAATTTCATCAGCTGAGTCAAATAGCTGGATCCAAAGAACCACTGGGAAAGTTAAGCTGGCAAAACAAAACTTCCACCCCACTCCTGCTGTAGCCCACTCAGCCCCCTGCAACTTTACTCCTGGAGTCAAAGGATCATTCAGAACAACATAAGAGGCAAAGTGGGAGTCTACAGTAGGAGAGGGAATCAGTGGAAACCTCCCTCCTCTTCTCTGCCAATGGAAGTTCCATTCCATCAATGTAACTGTAACTTTGGCGATATCCCAGTGAGACTATTCATTAGTTTTGAGGGTACATTACAAGAGACTTTGTGTTCTCTATATTACAAAAGTATATTAAGTACTTCAGTGTTTTAAGCCTTCTCAGCTGTAATCCTTATTTTAGTCAAAGCCTTCTGTTTTTTAAGTTTCCCAGAGCATAGGCTTACTGCTCCTGTAATTCACGGCCCCAGGCTGGGACATAAACTGCTATGCTAATCTCTTCAGTCAAGCTCTTCAAACGTATTGTTTTCTCTTGATTAAAAACAATCTCTCCATTTCTTCTCCTTCTGTATAAAGCAATCATCTGTATTTCCTGCAACTTTTTCTCTTTCATTGCCTTTGAAGGTTGGTTTGCTTAGAGCACAGTTATCTGCTGTCCAGAAATTTCAGGAAAATAAATTGGCATTTTCCTGCTGCCTTGACTCATGTCTCATCTTTCATTTCATGCTCATTGCTTAGTTTCATTTTCCCAGCAAGTGTTTAACTATACTGTTCCCAATGTCAATAGCATTTCAGGGGGATGCTTTTCACCAGGGCTGCTTTGTATTAGGAATTCCTTTGCATATTAGGCCATACACCCCTGATGTAGCTAATCCTCCAAGAGTTTACAAGGCTCTTAGTACAGGGCCTACTGTAAGCTCCAGGAGGATTGGCTACATCAGGGGTGTGTGACCTGATATGCAAAGGGGTTCCTGCTACAAAAAAAAAAAAAAAGGCCTCTTTTCCCTGACTGGAGTGTGTTAATTCCAATTACTTCACTGAATGACATGTAAACTTCTTTTGGAATGAATGCTTGGGTTTAGTTAAGAACAGTATCCAATCTACAGAATTCAAATAGGTCAGTTTCATTACCAATACATTCAGTTCCAACTAGAAATCTTACTCATTTTAGATTAGTTTGGGGGGGCGGGTTGCAAACTTGTTTGATAGCGTAACAGGGTTTAAATTATGTGGAATCTCGTAGGTTTTTAAATTTGAATGTTTTGAGATAGCTGTTCTTTATGGATAACAAGAATAAGAGAATGGAAATAAGTTGGAGGTTTTGTGGTATCAGAATTTTTCTGAAAGTATATTAAAAACCCACAGGCAGTAGGTGGCACTGCAGGTCAACTACTGGTACTACATTCTGGGGCAGGCATGCCATCTTTCCAGGAATTTTCTTTTTTACACACTTTTTGTACCAAACTCTTTTCCAAATTTAAAACGCAGCTTGCAACACAGTCGTCTGAGGTATCTTAAATTTTATGCAAAAGTAGATTATCTGAAGCAGTTATCCCTGAGAGTAAGGCATACTGAAAACTGGGATATGTGTCAAACCAGTAGAATCTGTCTGTCTTCTGGTGCTTTGCAACTTTCTCATGGAGGGTTGAACAGCTATGCACAACTAGTGCATTATATGTTACCAAAAGGTTACTTTCTTTCGGGCTGTACCAAGATTTCAAGTTAATAAAGTATTTTTTCCTGAAAATATTTGATCTTCTTGCTTGTGCCATCAGAAAGCTTCCTTGCAAACTATGATAGAACAGGGGATTACCTATTTTTTCTTGGATTCACATAAAATATCAAAGATTTCAGGTTTTCACGGCTGGTAACATCATTACGGTTTGTAGAATCTTTCGGGCTCAAGTGCCGTGTTCTACTGGAGAAAGTTTCTCCAGTAGAACATGGCACTTGAGCCCGAAAGATTCTACAAACCCTAATCACATAAAATACTTTAACCAGGGCTTTTTTGTAGAAAAAGCCCAGCAGGAACTCATTTGCATATTAGGCCACACCCCGACACCCAGCCAGCTGCAACTGTGTTCCTGTGCATCCCTGCTAAAAAAGAAAAGCCCTGTCTTTAACTGTTTCACTGCTATTCTGAACTATAGCACAGACATTGTACAGTTTTTTCATCTTGAAAACTACACAGCTACTTATACAAATTAAAAATGGCATCAGTACAAGAGATTCTCCTACTGCTACCTTTTCAGTGTTCTTGACTCTAGTAATGGACAGTTCTGTAAGTATTTGGGTGTTATATGTCACTCTTGTGGCAAATGGATGACTAATCTGCATTATGCACAAGCAAAAACTGAACAGTCTGTGGTGTCAAAGTTGAGCCATGTGTTCCTGCCAGAGTTCATATTTACGGAGCCAAAGGTACATCATGGGATGCTTTCTGGTTAGATGTTGTAATATAAACATAGCATTGGATTAAACCAGCTCTTCTGATGTTGATGAAGGAGCGATTCCCTTTGACCATGGTACTTCAGTGTACAAACACCATGTGGGCTCCAGGGTAAATTAGGAGGGGAATTGATTGAAATGGGATGGGGGAAAATGTGGCTGGATCAAACCCATAGAGGCTCAGTTGCTCACAGTACAAATACTGTAAGTTACTTGTTTTAATTGCATTTTGAAAGTGCTCAGTTTACTGTTTCAATAAAAACAATGGAATAGTAAAGCATTTAGGGGGAGGTGTTTGTGAGTTTCCTGCATTGTGCAGGGGGTTGGACTAGATGACTCTAGAGGTCCCTTCCATGATTCTATGATTCCTCTCCAGTATCCATCTTACAGAATATTGTTACAATAGCACAAAATAGTCATCCTTAACTGCTCTATATGAACAACACAAACTTACTTATATGATTGGCTGCGTTGTTAAGTACTTACTTACATTCCACTACTGAGAATAGACAGACAAATCAGTAAGCATTGCAGACTTTCAATTAAAAATTGTTACAGCAGGCCCTAAGAATTAGGAATGTTGACGGCTGCCAAATGGTAAACCATATATTTATTTTTTGCCTGCACTGTGCATATGTTTTTAGTGTCCTTATGCCTTTAAAAGTGCTCTGTCCAAAATCTCCAGTAGTGTATCGGTAGTAAAGCAGAAACATGTTTACCATGTATCATTTTGTTTTTGACACAGCGGTTCCCATGGATGAGTGCCCCCATTCAAGTGGGATTAGTTGGGTTTTGGTGAGTAAAAAAAATAAAATAAATCAAAGATTATTTGGTATTTCCCCCACACAGACAATGTTTGCTTTTAACGCTACATGACAGACTCTAAAACTTTGAACTAGTGAGACTGTCAAAGTCTCATTAAGTGTAGGGTAGATAACACAGAGCAAGTAAAGTAATAACATTTTCTGAATGAGCTACTGGAAGCATGGCAAACAACAACAAAATAACAAGACTCAAAGATAAGACTGGATAGAAGTTCAGATATCTAGTTGAACTCATCTTGGGTTTAGGATCAAGAAGAACAAACAAAAGGAAAAGAGAAAGGCCATGTAGGTCCACAGTATGCTTAGCTGGAAAGGGCATCCTAGGAGAGAGTGACTGAAGTGAAACAAAAGCCTTGAGAAATACTTCCCTAACCCCAACCCTCCCAACACCAACTGTGAGCAAAAGAGTTACGGTGTTGCGCTTATTGGCTGGTATAGGGATATATGGTTGCTTTTGCTTTATAATTTAAGAACAATTACTGGAAGTAACTTAAGTTGTTGTTTGTCTTTTCCAGTCTGGTGTTTGCGACACCTTTATGCTGTGCATTATTTCCTCAAAAAAGGTACTGCATGCTTTTCATATTATTCTACTGCAAGAGTTATCGTTGCACCAAGTAATCCACAGAAATAGGTGAAAGCATGTACTCTACTTTTCAAATCTCCTCAGTTCAGCCAGAAGTCATCTATCTACACCTAAAAAGGATCCAAATCATAAGCTTAGGGAAGTAGTTGGTATAATAATTCTACAAGTATACTTTGCCAAAAGGATTGAAAGTTTTATTGGAACAAATGCAGGGCCTTTCCTGGCCTCTGAATGAACAAATACTAATAGCCTACAATCGGTAGAGGAAGTGAAACCAAACTACAGCACAGGCTTTTGAGCCCTAACAGATCAGAGGAAAATAACTAAACAGTTCAATAACGGGACATCACCAAATCCACAAGTTGCCATGATATAACAGTTGGCAGCTCACAAGCTCTTAGTACAGTTTGCACTGAGCATCTGGAGGGTCGGGTAGCAGCCTTCCTAAGGCACCTGTAATTTTTTCCTCTTCCACTATTCTATAGCTTTTCTGGAAGTGTGAAACCAGCAAAATAATGTCACTTAGACTGTGCCTCTGCCGTTTTACCCCATCTCCCCCTTTTCTCCGCCAGCCTTTCTGTGAAGTTTATTCTTTTTTTCTGGATATGAAAAGAGGGACATTCTACAATTTGGAAGTCCCCTTTCCTTGGAACTCTAGAACCAAAAAAATTGGAAAATGTCTTTGTGAAGGTGGAAATTCAGTGCTTCCAGTCTGTCCTTGTCTAGGCTAAGAAGCAGGTTAGCTTCTCTCTTAGCCCTGTTTTGTGTTGGCCTTGAATGCTTTCTCTCCATGGTAACTTTTCTTCTCCTTTCCTTCTGCTTATGAGTGTAGGGAATATGTGCATTTCTGTTCCAGGAAGTTTTTCTGCCACTTGAGACAACAGCATCTTCTCTCTTGATAGAAGAGTTTCCTTTGCTGGAGAGGTGATCAGGGTGATCTACTGATGGTATGCTTGGTCTCCTGCTTCAAGGATATCCTTCTGCTGATATCCACCCCCCCCCCCTCAAAAAGGAAGATCTGCAATGCAGACCTAAAGACCATTACACCCTTGTAAGCCCTTTGACTTCAGTGGACTTGGAAAGGTGTGACTCAGGTTAGGAATACACTGTGCTTCCTGGTTAATCTGTCTCTTCAGTGGGAATTCCATCACACCCTTTGCAACTGCATCTCTCATTTTTCTCACTATACCATTCCATAGATTTCTGTGTTCTAAGTTTTCCTGGTTTTATTCCCTTGTTCTTACAGACTGAGTAGGAAGCCCCTTCCCACAGGTTAAGCCAGGGGTATTGAATTTATTGTTATGAGGGCCAGATCTGACAGAAATGAGACCTTGTTGGGTCGGGCCATGTGTGTCATAAAATGCAATGCCAGGTAGAGGAGATATAAACTTGATAGACAAACACAATTAAAGATTTTTTTTAAAAAAAAACTTAAAATAAAACATGCTTTAATATTAGCACTCTTGCAATGTTTTGTTTATTTAACAGTCCCTGATAACTGACACCTCTTGCTCTGAATTATTGCATCAAAACCTGGAGACAATGTCTGTGCTGTAGCAATCTTAAGTATGCTGTTTAGGTGTTGTTCAGATGTGTATCTGTAAGTTGTAAACCTACTTTTCATTTATTGACATTCATTCCAGAAATCTCATGGCCAGTGCTTTGAGACTAAGACTCAAAGGAAAACATGAAATGGCTGGGCATGGCAAGCTTTTGTACATAAGTTGCTTCTTGTGCTGGTCAAGAACATGTGAAGGCACCATGACAAAGACTGAAAGCTCTGTGTTTGTCTACAAAACTATAGTCTTCACCAGAGAAATAACTACAACTCCTATGAGGCAGTGCAAGAATACAGAGGCAGCAAAGTATAGTGTTCAGTACCAGTCTATTTATATGGGAAGTCTAGGTTAAAATCCCCAGACTACAAAAGAAATATGTTGGGTGAACTTGGTCTGGATACACACTCTCAGCCTAATCCACCTCACTGGCTTGTTATTCCTCATCTAAATAGTTCACATTGCTTTCCTAGCAAAAAAGACTGGATCTTGAAGGCATGAATTCAGAGAAAAGAGAGAGGCAAAACCCAGTTGCACCCAGGAGAGCCCTGGCATAACAAGCGAACAAAACACACACACACACAAATACACTCTCTCTCTCGAGGGCCTGATAGGAGCCCTCTGGGGGCCTAATTCGGCCCCTGGGCTGCACATTTAACACTCCTGGGTTAGGTTATTCTTCACCTTCCTATACCCAAGGAAGACTTTCTGTTTCTGGAATGTCCCTCTACTCATATCCAAAACACAGAGATTAATCAGGTAAGGCGAACATCACTCTCTTTGTCCCTTTTTCCTCAGCTGGCTACTAAAAAAACAAGCCTTTGGGTGTTCTCACCCCACTCCAGATCTAGCAAATAATTTAAAGTTATAAGTAATAGATACTGTGAGAAATATATTTACTTGCAAAATCAAGATGCCTTAGAATTGATATTAGTGAAATAGTAATAGAATGAAGTATAAAAAGAAGCAAAGTAGAGTCTGAGCATGAAGACCAGGAAGCAGAACTTGGTTCCCTGTTGCAGCTCCCTCTTCAACAGATGTTGTCTGAGCAGCTTGCTTGGAAAGGCAGTGGATCTCATTGCAGAAGAAGGCTGAGAATCCCTTATCTGTTTAAGACAAGCTCTGTTCAGTTGTTGCTCATGATCACCTATACAGAGTAAATACACGTAAACCTGTACACGCCTACAGCTTACTTCAGATATTCAGGGGTGGTGGAGCCAGTGGGCACAAATCCACTTCGTTTTGTCCACATAGAGTGCATATACTTTGAACAACTGAGCTGAGCTGGCAAAATTGATAAGAGTATGGGAAATTACCTGAGCAACAGAGATGTTCAAACCAAGTATGATTCCTGTCTCTTGGCAAGCATAGACATTTCATTTTGTGGAATGATCAAAAATGTTAATGAAAGCAGAAGTCCCCTGCTTCTTTTGTGGTAGCACTTTGACTTGTATTGAACTCGAAAACAATGTAACTCAACATTTGCCCTCTTGGCTTAGAAAACACTTAGAAAAGCTGTAATAGCAAACGCAGTTCCACACTATGCTGAGATGGATCAGCATTCATCGTATCTAGGTGGGTATTCTGTAGTGCTGATATATTAACAGTCCTAAATGTTGCACTCGCTGGTTTTAACTGCATGTCTCCATGCATACTAAATTAATTTGATTCATTTGTAATAGTAAAATTCAAAACGTTAACAATCACTTTAAAGGTCACCCAGTCATTCATGACTCGCTATTTCAGTCTCAGTTTACAAGTGAAAGTTTAACAATTCATTTAAAGTGCATTTTTCTGGCTGACATATTAACACACTATACCAGTTATCCTTAGCCAAGCAAAACACTACTTTAAAAAAGGGCTTGTTTTGTAATCATAATGATGCGCAGAAGCTTACTGTTTGGACTAGAGTTGATAAACCCCTTTCATACTAATCATGTTTATTATTTAATAGACTCAACTCTTTTAAAAATAATCATGTAGTTTCGCCACTAATTGGGCTGCATACTACTACTAATAATTAAATAATATGCAATGTCTTTATTTTCTTTTGCTCAGTTCCATGTCTGTAACTCGTCTGGAGTCAGAATTGCAAGCCAAGATCCAGGAGCTCAACCCTGAATTGGACCGTGTGTATTTTAACAAAGGATTATAATTTGTAGCAAACTGTCCCTCAGCGACAATTAGGTGAACTTATTTTTTAATTGTGTGACAACTTTGAAGACAGTCCTGATGTGTCCATTCAGTTTTATCCAATTTTGAACACTGAGGTTATTCGATAACTGCTAGAGGATTTTTTATAATTATAATTTCAAATCATAGTTGTGGTCTTTACCACTTTGCTGCATATACTTCACTTAGTTTTTGGCTGCAAATATTCAAAAAAAGTTTGCATCAGTTCTCATGTAGCTAAAGATTAAATACCTTTTAGAAAATGTCACAGGCAGAGAAAATCACACTATTTTGTTTTAAATTATCTTTCTGTTTTAAGTTTCCCTTACAAGCAAGTAACTGAGAAGTTAATTTTTGCTACTGTTTTGCATCTAGAGTTCAGATTGTGCTTTCCCATCTCATTACTTCCTCAGGTCCAGAGTATGATTTCTACAGCATGCCTGAGTTCATAACTTGTTTTATCACACTTCTGATTTAACTGCAGTACTGGTAGGCTAGAATGGAAGAACATGCAGCACAGCGCAGAGTCAGTGTGATGTGGTGTTTAAGAGGGAGGGAGTCTAATCCGGAGAACAGGATCTGATTCCCCACTCCTCCACATTAAGCCTATTGGGTGACCCTGGGTCAGTCACAGTTCTCTCAGAACTCTCTGGGCCCCACCTGCCTCACAAGGTGCCTGTTGTGGGGAGAGGAAGGTAAGGAGATTGTAAGCCACTTTGAGACTCCTTACAGTACAGAAAAGTGGGGTATAAAAGTCTACTCTTCTTCTGCATTCCAATATATCATTTCAGCCTCAGCCACTGTACATGCAGTGTCAGCATACCAGAGATCAAACAGTGTTACATTTAAACTGGGATTGGTTTAAATAGTTATGGGGAAATGCAGGGATTAAGAGTAATAGGTGGCCTGGATGTGAACAGAAATTATGGAGGAAGAAAAGAGATCTTATTAATAACTCTGAGGCCAGTTCCTGTAACAGCTTTATTTGTTGTTAGTAGTTAAAAGCTGTTTGTGTTTTAAAAAATTGTAATTGTATCATCTAAAAGGTCCGTCCCTTTAGATCATGCAAAAGTATCTAGAAATTGAACAAGCAAGAAGTATAGGATGAATCCAAAGGTTCCCTCCCACTGGTGGAAGAAACTTTCCAAAAGGGAGGCCTCCTGTGGACAGATAAAAGCACTTATGATTCTAATTAAGAGCCTGTTAGCATTAAGCTAATTGACTGGTGCCATCCATGGTAATGGGACTTTACCATGACCTGAGTTAAGCAGCAGATGTGATAAATCCATCCATTCAGCGGTGGATTTGCTTTCAGTCATGATACTTAACATTCTGCAGCAGTGGGCGGGATCCTACAGGAATTTTCTAATGGCTGCCTGTCTGGTTATGGGAGTAGCCACATTCTTCAAAAATCCAGCTGGATTTATGTACTTTGTTACTTATTTCAGTTGCCTTACTTGTTATGTTTTTTTTTTTAAATGGCATAATTATTATTGTTACGATTATTGGCCTTGTTTTCTCATATCTTTCAGTCATCAAACCATGTGAAGTTCTCAAGACACTCTTAAATTCAATCACATGGAAACACTAAACTGCTAAGTGGAATTGTATGACTGCCCAGTATTTCCAAGAGGGATATTTTTTTGACAATTGTTGGAAAGCAGTTTTGTTCCATAAGTAACATAGGCAAGAAGCACTTTTAATCAATTGCTTTACTGCTTTAAGATGCCTTAGTGTGCTTTGTAATCCTTATTAGTACAATGACCCTATGGAGTAGGCCATTATTATTTCCCCTTATTCAGATGAAGAAGTCGACCCAATAAGTAGTGACTTGTAAAAAAATGTCCACTGAGTCCATGGCTAAATTTGGATTAGAACCCAAGTAGTAGTCTTCTTTCTGGTGAACCCTACTGCCTCATTATTGCACACATCGTTTGAGATTATTATTCCCATCAGCATTTTGATATAATTTTGGTGTGTGTTTGACCTTCATGCCATGGGAGTCTGCCATTAATGTACAGCATCCCAAACATAATGTACTGGCACAAATAGATTTAGCTCTGTACTCAGTGAAGTTGTTACTCAGCAGAGAACCCAGCCCTTGTACATGTTCAAAATAATCTTCCTAATTGGTGAGTGCCATCCTAACCATACGGTATTTACTTCATAAAATAGCTAATGTCTAGATGTGCTAAGCACAATGTAGAGATCTGCGTTTTCTGTGATTGTAGTATCAGAATGAGATGTTCCAGAAAAAATGGAGACTTGTTTAGGAGCAGATTTGATATTTTAAAAGAAAGAGGAAAATCAAATCTTTTGCTCGAGGCTGCATCCTATAAAATATTTTATTTGAAAGACACCGACATAGGGGGATTTGTAGAGCAATTCAGTAGTTTACAAACTGCTCCAAAATGTCATGAGGCGGTTTGGAACCTCGCTGTGGGTTCCTTGGTGATGAGACCAATAAAAGCAGATGTCGTCAACAACTACCAATCCAGAGGAGATGAACAAAGCAGGAGTCAAGTGGCACCTTTAAGACCAACCAATATTTATTTCGAATGTAAGCTTTTGTGTGCTCTTAAGCACACTTCATCAGACGAGGAATCCAGCACAGTGAGCAAAGCCATACATAGCTGAGCAAAGCCATACATAGCTGGTAGGCAGTGGCCCAGAATGCAACACGGTGCAGATATTTTGGGCCACTGCCTACCAGCTATGTATGGCTTTGCTCAGCTATGTATGGCTTTGCTCACTGTGCTGGATTCCTCGTCTGATGAAGTGTGCTTAAGAGCACATGAAAGCTTACGTTCTAAATAAAAATTGGTTGGTCTTAAAGGTGAAACTTGACTCCTGCTTTGTTCAACTGCTTCAGACCAACACAGCTGCCCGCTTGGATCAACCCAGAGGAGAGTGTTAGATGCGTAAAACTCGATTCATGATAGGGCATTGATGAGACTAGCAAGCCTAGCCAAGGTCTTACATAAATACAATTTACATCCTAGAAAATGCCCCAGAAATTTGTACTTCAACATGGATTTTCATGTCTGGCAAATTGATGTAGAGAGAAACAACAAAGAAAGTTGGAAGTCACCAGAGGAAGCAACCTCGGGGTTGTGTTAATGTCTTTCCTACAGCACTTATTCCAGTGTTCTCAAATCTCATGCTAGTTTCTTAGATTGCATTTAGAGTATCACACTCTCACTATCACAACACCTGCTTTGGCAATCATGGGGAAAGGTTATTGTGTGATGGATCATGTACTGCAGACAGATTGCTCCGGTAGACAGTATACTATGTAAGGGGCAGTTTTGCAGTATGATCAAAAAACTATGTAGACTGGGTGTGCCTTGTCCCTGCAGATTTGTACTGGTGTTCAGAACAGCCTTTTGAAACTTTGAACAACCTGATCATAATAAGGCTACTTCTAAGTAAATCCCACTGGATTTGATCGGCCTTTATTACTAGTAAAGGAGCCTAGGATTTCATTTTACAGTACCATCCTAAGCACAGTTAAGTCCATTAAAGTCAGTGGTCTTAGAAGGATATAACTGAACTTAGGACTGCACTATTACTTTCCTTGGTGAATTTTAACAAAATTATGGCAATAAACATTTCTGAATGAGAAAAATATATTTAAAATTATTGCATTTTATTTTTGCTGTCTGCCTGAATGAATGAAAGATAATCATATGCTTCACCTACAGAGACTACAGGGAGGAATTTAATAATTTCTGTCTCCTGTCTTGGTATGTGTTATTTTTTATCTGCACATTTTCCAGTAGCTGGTGTTTTTTTTCTTAGTGATGTAAATCTGATCAATTTTATGTGACCTCAGCTTTTTAAAATTATAATTTGAAAAAAATGTGTATTTGCAAGTAGTGTGCTTGAGGTAATATAACCTAGTGCAAAAAAAATATTAATAGATCTTACCAGAAATACAAGAAGGTTATTTGACCCATGTATAAACCTAAGGATAACAAAATACATTGTGAGTGGAATTTTTTTAAATATTGGTCTCTTAATGCTTTTCTACAGGATTGATAATTTTCTTGATATTATTAACTAGAACAAAATAGTATTAACATCAGTAAATTTATACTGATATGATAGAAACAGAATGTTTTTAAAAAATATTTCTGATAAAAGTGCAATAAGTTAGTACAATGGAATGGTTATTCATATTTTCCAGTTTGGGGAAAATGATTCTAGGTTATACTTGTGACTTAAGTACATTTTAAATGTAAGTATTAGCACACTGTCTTGCCACTGTTGATGGCATTTAGTGTATGATTTAAACTGAATGAAACATTAAAATCAGTGACTGAAATGTATGTCATGTCCTCTGTGTGAAACAGACTTCAGAGGGACCCTTATGTCAGCTCATAATGATATTGTTCTAACTGTTATGCACTATACTTTGTAGAGGCCCTTTCTCATTAGACAGTTGGCTGGATTGCGCCAGTCTTGCCCACACTTGTAAGCAAAGCAATTTTCACCATTCCCAGTGTTCCACAACAGATCTCTAGCTCTCCCCTCATGTTGTTCTAGGGAATCCCCATCCCCTAAGAGCAGTTTTTCAAAAGGGCATTTTGGGCTACAGGGGGAAACCAAGAAATCAAACTTCAGTCCACAGATGAGAATTCACTGTCAGCTGAGATTTTTAATGGGATCCAACCCACCACGTTTAAATATCCAAGTACAGGATACATGCACAATGCAGAGGAAATTGAACAGAATACTGCAGTTTTCTCCTTTAAATTGATATAAGTGAAAAAGAATCGTCTCCCTCTGTGTGTGTGTGTGTATTTTAAAAAATGGAAATGATGCTATTGATGTATGCTGTTCTCTTCATATATAATATGACACAGATTTATATGTCAATAATGGGTGGATACACACACATCCTTAATCAGAGGTGGGTATTAATTTAGACTTTTGTTTCCTGCCTCTTTGGCCCAGTGCCGTAACTTCCCTTTATAGTGTAAAATTCCACTGAACTTCACGGTGGGGAGGGCGGGGTATAAATCGAATTAAACATAAACATAAACATGCTTCTTATGCCAAATAAAACCAGTGAAGGCTATTCGTTTTCATTTTTTTCCCAGCATCACCTTAGAATAGTGGAGTCTCTATCCAATCACAGTCGTCTTGCCTAGAGTCTTGGTGCAGAAAGAGAATGTCAGAAAATGGCACATTATTTTCGTTTCTGTGAGCCTTTGATGTAAAACATCCTTGCACCAGGAAAGTTATGGGAGAGCTTCCTCATGTCAAAAACTCAATTAAAATTCTCTTTTCAGGGAATAAGGAAGAGAAATTAATTATTTGCGTTCACAATTTGGAAGGAAAAGAGACTTCAGAGATGGATAGATTATTGGGGATGGGCAGGAACCTAAAAATTCTGATTCGGTTTGGGGTGGTACCTAAACCCCCAAAATGCCCTGAATCAGTCAGTTCAGATTCACGGCTGGGAGAAAAGGAGAATCACCCAGAAAGGGTTAAGTGGCTGGCAGCCATTTAACTCATCCATTTTGCATCCCCCTGCTTCAACAGGAGCCTCATCAGCTGTTAGACTGAAATGCCTGTGAGCCATTTCACCTGTCCATATTGCTTTCCCCTGCTCACAGCCATTTCAACGTAAGAGGTCAGCTGCAGACCTGTGCTGCTCAGCTGTTAGGGTTAAATGACCCAAAAAGTCAAAATGATCTGGACAAAAATCTGGTAAATGTGCAGGGAAGACATCTTGTGCCAAAAAGTCTTGTGCTGAATTTTGGCCCATTAACTGGTTTGTGACCATCCCTATAGAGATTATCTCCAAAGCTCTCCCTACTAAATTGTCATTGTGACTCTCCCTTGCTGGGGAAGGATATTCAAGTTTCCATGAAACCTGCTCATGTAGTTTCCCCTTTGGGAATAAACTTCATATACAGCACTCTTGCTCAGGAATTATGGCAGCTTATTTTGTGGGGTTACTTAATGACCCAATTTGGCTTTTGTGCACTTAAAGTTAACATCCAGTTTTGCTAATATCAGGACTTCAACACTGCTGTTTTTTACTTTTGCTGTCTGTCTTACAAGGGATCTCAGTGTATGAACATGGAATACTGATCTGAATAACAAATGGTCCACGT
This sequence comes from Heteronotia binoei, assembly GCF_032191835.1. Classification (NCBI taxonomy): domain Eukaryota; kingdom Metazoa; phylum Chordata; class Lepidosauria; order Squamata; family Gekkonidae; genus Heteronotia; species Heteronotia binoei. Next base: position 146,522,906 of record NC_083227.1, on the reverse strand, counting down.
TTTTTCCAAAGGGAGAACAGCCATCGCTTGCTTCTTTGCCACATATCTCTCAATGCAATCTTTTTGGCACCCTACACTGCCTAATCTAAGAGTATGTATAACACTGCCTATACCATATTTTAAATCTGTTACAAACTGGGAACTGTTTCTCCTTATCCTGAAATATAGGGGGGTTTTTTCCCCCTCTCCTTTTTCAGTTTGGTGTAATGGTTAAGTGTGTGGACTTATCTGGGAGAACCGGGTTTGATTCCCCACTCCTCCACTTGCAGCTGCTGGAATGGCCTTGGGTCAGCCATAGCTCTGGCAGAGGTTGTCCTTGAAAGAGCAGCTGCTGTGAGAGCCCTCTCCAGCCCCACCCACATCACAGGGTGTCTGTTGTGGGGGAGGAAGGTAGAGGAGATTGTGAGCTGCTCTGAGACTCTTCGGAGTGGAGGGTGGGATATAAATCCAATATCTTCTTCTATCTTCAAACTGAATATCTATCTGAAGACACTTTTGACCTTAATCGGTCCTAATGAAAGGTATTCCAATATAGTTATTTTAGATTTTTTTTTCCTAATGGGCCAGCATGGGTTTCCTGCAGTTTTTATTCAGAAAGGGCACTAGGTGGCAGCATCTTCCAAAGCACTGGATTTCTCTAAACTCTAAAGAACCTATCATTTAACTGTTTTCTTCAATTTTCTGTTTAGCAGGAGACTTAGCCCATGCACTATATGCTTTCCAGTATATTTCTTATATCTTTGCAGGGGCAATTCACAGGCTCACCAAGTTTGGGATCCAGAGTCCATGATGGAGAAGCAAGCATGTGCTTTCTAAACGATAGCAATACTGTCCTGCCACTTTAGACCTGTCTCCAGGCCAGGCACCAGGGGTCTTGGCATCCTAGGCCCCTGGCCCACCTCCACCCCTGGCAGTGAGGGCAAGCACAGCAGCGGCAGTCAGCACAGCACTGAAAGCCTCCAAGCTCACCTGGGTGCAACAGCAGGTGCACTTGGAGGTGCTCGGAGCCTTGTGAACGCACCCACTCCCACCCCACCCTGCTGACCCCGGTGTCCCCTCCCCACCACCCCCACTGCTGCTCCGAGCACCTCCAAGTACACCTGCTGTTGCACCACAGGTAGGTGGCAAGGCCAGAAGAGGGCTGTGGAGAGGCAGGCAGCAAGGGCAAACGCAGCAGAAAAGAGGCACTTGGGGAGGGGGCACCCATCAGCTGCCCTCTGAGGCCAGGTAGCACCCTGGGCCGCTGCCTACCTGGCCTATGGGACGCACCCAGCCTGCCTGTCTCATATGCTCTTTTTGCATATGCTCCATTTGCTCTTCAGGTCCCGCAAAAGTGCATAGAGACTACAGCCCTCCTCTGGTGTTGCCTTATAGCACGGGCAGCTGTCCTATTGCCTTTCGTCATCACGGCTCGTAGCCTCTGATGGACCTGGCCTCCATGAATCTAATTATTTTTTTAAATGGCATATTGGCTAGTGAATTCTGTAATCAACAACAACTTATTCAGAGATGAAGTTCTGTCGTCTGTCCGGAATTAATTGCTCAGCAACTTCATTGAGTGCCCCTGCGTTGTAGTATTATAGGGCGGGAGAGGGGGGGGGGATCCAAACTATTGAGCTGTGCACTCGTGCTAAATCCATGCAAGTGTGAGACAGGCTATTTGCACGGTGCACTTCTGTCCCCTTGTGGAATAAAGGTTTGAGTGGGGAAATCCAAACCATGGAGAAACAGCATGCACACACTGCCTAGAATTTCAAGCACAGACTAATGCAGCTTAATTCCCATTTATGAGATGAGCCTGTAGATGTTTCAGTATCACATCGACTATAGGAAGGGTGACTTGTAAGTGCCTGCTTCATGTGCATTTCATCTCCATCCAGGTGAGTGTTCAGACTGTTCAAAGTATGTGCTATAATTATTGGTAACGTAATTAAACTACAGGGGAAACTACTGGTACTTTATTCTCTTTTAATATTATGGATTACTTTTATATTTTAGAGTGTTTAAGGCTGCAATCCTTAACAAAGGTAATTAGTAGTAGTTCTTTATTCACGGTCATCTGACCAGCTTAATACAAACAAAAACAAAATCATAAAAGCCCATCACCTCTTACAAAGGTAATTGCTTTTCAACACATTGTGGCCATTTTATTACACAGTGTCAAACAAAGAACCTTTAAACCTGTTACTGAAGTCACTACAACATCACGCTTTTTCAAAGCACAATAAATTGTTTGCTTAGTACCACTGGCATCCTCTTAGATACTGCTTGACTGGGGTTAATTTTCAACTGAAATCTTCCTAAAGGAAATAGTCTGAACAAAGCCAAACACTGAAGCAAAGTGGAATCTATCATTCTATTCCAGTGACCAGACTACTCGGGGTAAGCTTGGTTTTACCCTACAGGAGGGGCAGATGTTTGGTAAAATGGCCTGCATTAACCTGTCTCTATCACAGAACCCTGTGGTGCAGAGTGGTAAGCTATAGTATTGCAGTCCAAGCTCTGCTTACAACCTGAGTTCGATCCTGGCAGAAGCTGGGTTCAGGTAGCCGGCTCAAGGCTGACTCAGCCTTCCATCCTTCCAAGGTCGGTAAAATGAGTACCCAGCTTGCTTGGGTGTGAAGTGACAATGACTGGAGAAGGCAATGGCAAACCACCCCGTAAAAAGTCTGCCATGAAAACATTGTGATGCAACATCACCCCAGAGTCCAGAAACGACTGCTGCTTGCACAGGAGACTACCTTTACCTTTTTTATCACAGACAAGAGGCGTAAATAAAAAGCCCATTCAGGAAGTGGCAACATTGTATTCTGCCATATAATTTATGAAAAATTAAGTTTCCTTTGAAGACAAAGAAAATATGCAGATCCCGGTATAGTCCGCTTTTGAGAAACCCTGTGCCTGAGAAGCACTGACCTGGATGGCCCAATCTTCTCAGACTTCAGAAACTAAGCAGGGTCAGCCCTGGTTACTACTTGAATGGAGACCACCACGGAAGTCCCAGGGTGCTATGGAGAGGCAAGCAATGGAAAACCTCTTTTTCTTTTTTATCCTTCCATCTTTACTTTGTCCCACTCCTCACCTGCTTGCAAGTCTGTGGTGCGGTCCAAAGTGGGATAGCAAAGAAATATCTGACGCCATCTGAAAAAAATAGTTATTTTCTTGTTTTTTTGTTTTTAACTTTTTATTGGATGTAAATTATCTATAGCCTTATACCTGGGGAATAGGCAGTTCATAAATTGAATACATACGTACATAAATACATACAGGGTTGGAATAAATTGTGTGCAACTTGCTGGAGAAAACCTATCCAGTTCTGTGTACTCATGCTAAATCCATGCAAGTATGAGACAGGCTATTTGGATGGTGCACTTCTGTCCCCTTGAGGAATAAAGGTTTGAGAGGGGAAATGATTTAAGAGTGTGGTGCAGAATATGTAATCTGAAAAATGCCCTCTTATCTCCCTGTTCTGGTGCAGTGACCTCTTTACAAAGTCCCAGGAACTTTGTAGCAGTGGGACAAAAATGGTTTGGGTCACCCACCGATGAAACTCTAGTGACACATACTTATAGTAGATGCAAGCTTCAACATTACCCATTAGAACAACAGTACCCATTAGAATGTGGAGTGCTGCAGGGAGCAATCCTGTCGCCAATGTTGTTTAACTTCTATGTGCGCCCCCTTGCCCCGTTAGTATGGAGGCATGGGTTGGGTTGCCATCAATATGTCGATGACGCCCAGCTCTGTCTGTTCGTGGATGGCCATCCAGACTCTGCCCCGGAAAATCTTGGCTGTGTGCTCAAGGCTGTGAGGGGGTGGTTGCAACAGAGCCGACTGAAACAATCCATCTAAGATGGAGGTCCTGTGTCTGGCCCACGGCAGAATAGGTAGGGGAATAAGGCTCCCAACCATTGGCGGGGCACTTCTGTCGCCAGCACCGAGGGCTCAGAGCCTTGGGGTGATCCTGGATGCCTCATTGTCTATGGAAGCCTAGGTCACCATAGTAGCCAGGTCTGCCTTTTACTACCTACAGCAGGCGAAATAACTGGCTCCCTACCTAACAATCCAGGATTTGGCCACAGTGTTCCATGCAACAGTCAATTCCAGACTAGATTACTGCAATTCACTCTAAGCAGGCTTGCCCTTTAATCTGAACTGGGAACTCCAACTGGTGCAGAATGCTGCGGCACGCCTGCTTGCTGCAATGCCTATATGGGCATTCGTGCAACCAATGCTCTGACAGCTGCACTGGTTCCCAATTGAATACCAGATCCAGTTCAAGGTTTTGGTTCTGACCTTCAAAGCCCTGAATGGCCTGGGACCAGCATATCTGCGAGACCGCCTCTTCCCATATATCCCCCAGAGAGCCTTACGCTCCATGGATCAACATCTGCTGGTCATCCCTGGGCCAAAAGTCCACTTAGCCTCAACCCAGGCCAGGGCATTCTCTGTTCTGGCCCCTACCTGGTGGACCAAGCTCCCATTGGAGATTAGGGCCCTGCAGGGCCTGTAAGTCAGAGCTGTTCCACCAGGCATTCAACTGAGGCGGTGGACATTTTGTTATTCTGTGGCCTCCCTGCTGCAGGGACCCTGATGATATAACTTTGCTGACCCATTTATCTTATACCAGCGGGGGATGTATGGAAGGAGTGGAGGCAACTGATATCACCAACTGCAGAATTGGAGTTTGTTTTTAGATTGTTATGTTGCTTTAAGATTGTATATTGTTTTATTATGTGTTTTATTTTAATCATAAGAACGTAAGAGAAGCCATGTTGGATCAGGCCAATGGCCCATCCAGTCCGACACTCTGTGTCACACATAAGAACATAAGAGAAGCCATGTTGGATCAGGCCAATGGCCCATCCAGTCCGACACTCTGTGTCACACATAAGAACATAAGAGAAGCCATGTTGGATCAGGCCAATGGCCCATCCAGTCCAACACTCTGTGTCACACATAAGAACATAAGAGAAGCCATGTTGGATCAGGCCAGTGGCCCATCCAATCCAACACTCTGTGTCACACATAAGAACATAAGGGAAGCCATGTTGGATCAGGCCAGTGGCCCATCCAGTCCAACACTCTGTGTCACATAGTGGCCAAAAAAAAGAAGTGTCATCAGGAGGTCCACCAGTGAGGCTAGGACACTAGAAGCCCTCCCACTTTGCCCCTTCAAGCGCCAAGAATACAGAGTATCACTGCCCCAGACAGAGAGTTCCAATGATAAACTGTGGCTAATAATCTTGTATTGACTTACCTGACCATTTGGGAAAGGGCAGGCTATAAATTGAAAATAATAAATAATAAATGTGCAACTGCCACAGTGACAGGCAATGTGACACTATAAGCAACCAGGCCCATAGCCAGAAAATTTTAGATGGAGGGACCCCAAGGGATAAAAATTTAGGTGGGGGGGGGGGCGTGAATGGGTGAGCAAGAAAGGTGGTGGGCGACCAAGGAAGGCAGACAAGGAAGCTGGCGGGCAACTGAGAAAGGCGGTGAGTGGGCAACAAAGGTGGTGGATGGGAAGGGAAGGTGGCAGGGGTGACCAAAGAAGGTAGGCAAGGAAGGCAATGGGCAACTGAGAAAGGCGGCAGGAAGGTGGTGGGCAGGTGAGAAAGGCAGCGGGTGGCTGAGAATGGTGGTGGGTGGGCAAGGAAGGAGGTTGGCAGGAGAGAAAGGTAGGCAAGAAAGGCAATGGGCGACTGAGGGAGGGGGGGTGGGCAAGAAAAGCAGGCGAAGAAAGCGGTGGGCGATCGAGAAAGGGGGCAGGTGAGTGAGAAAGGTGGCAGGAGGGCAAGGAAGGCAGCGGGCAGGAGAGAAAGGCAGGCAAGGAAGGTGGTGGGCAGGTGAGAAAGGCTGTGGGCGGGCGAGCAGTGAAGGAGCCAGAAAGATAAAGCAGGGGGAAGATTAGGGGGTCATACGGCTGTTGCGCACCACTCCCGTCACTCAGCTTCCCCATACATTTTCAGTAGTCATGCGCTCATGCACATGGAACAGTTTTTATTTTTAAAAAGCCAGATGCGGCTTGGTGGTTTCACACCGCCAAGGCACCTTGTTTGCACCCTTCCGCTTCCAGACGCCAAGGAGGTGACTGGCATGCAGCTAGAAAATTTGCTACTACCTTGGAAGTGGTAGCTTTTTGAGTCTCACTGTGGAGGCCGGAGGATGGGACGAGGATGGACTGAGATGTTTGTGTGTGGAAGGATTTTTTGGGTCAATTTCAGAGGCGTCTTTTGAGTTGGCCCAAAGTACCAGTCTGTTAGCAGCCATATTTCCCCCCAGATGTCAGTTTCCAGTTTCCTAACTCATGTTTATTTAATTTCCTTTATCATTTCCAAAATGATGATATACAGGAATTATTTCCTCCAAAGAGCAAAAGATTTGATAGAACAGTATTACAGAAGCATTTTCAGTACAGCTATTACAAGTAGAGTAATTTGTATAAACCCTGGTTTGATGATGCCCAGGTGGAGGAATAATTTATTAGACTGAATGTATGTAATCCAGCCATTCTGCAATTACATTAGTTAATTCAATCAAGATGCTATCCTGAATCAATACTTTAAAGGAACTGAGAAAGCCAGAGCAAAAGTATGTTCTGTAGCCATGTAATCTATAATTTAATGAAGGATAAATCATCTTTTAGAAGATGACACCAAAAGTCTATCAAATCCACAATCTCTTTTCCAATCAGAGCCATCTAGTGGCTTCCACAGGCAGGGCATGGAGGCAACAGCTAACTTTTGCAGGGTTTTTTCCCCCCCCATCAGCTGATATTTAACTTCTGTAGTTAGCGCTTCCACTAGCTATTCTGACTAATAACCGTACATGCACACACATCAGCCTATAGGGAATAATATACATTACTCCCATCTAGGCTGGTTTAAGCCTAGATTTAAGGCCCATCTAGGTTGGTTGCAATTAATAAATATTCTGGTAATGAATTCAATAAATGATGCGTTAAGTATTTTTATCTGTCCAGAGACCCAGTTTAGTGTAGTGGTTAAGAGCAGCGGACTCTAATCTGGAGAACCGGGTTTGGTTCCCCACTCCTCCACATGAAGTCAGCTGGGTGACCTTGGGTCAGTTACAGTTCTCTCAGAGCTGTTGTCTCAAGCTCAGTTCTTGAAAGAGTTCTCTCAGCCCCATCTACTTCACAGGGTGTCTGTTGCAGGGAGAGGAAGGGAAGGATATTGTAAACTGCTTTGAGACTCTGAATGAAGGGCTGGGTATCTCTTCCTCGGAGTCTATGATCAGTTGATCTTACTGTATCATCCAAAATTCTAGCATTAACAGACAGTGGGAAAATATGTATAGTTTTAGAAACTTCTAACAAATAATGTTATCTCTCACTCAGATCACCCTAAACTAACAGAGCCAAAATGCTTTAGCTTTTCCCGGTCCCTTGATCATTTAGGTTGCCTCTTTTTCCAGTTCTATATCTTTTTTGAGGTGAGGGAACCAGAATTATATGCAGTATTCCCAATGTGGCCACACCCTTGACAATATAGAGGCACTGCAATATTGGCCTTTCAATTGTCAATCTATCCTGATAATGCCTAACAGACTTTACTTTTTAAAACACCTTTGAGTTGGTTTCCATCAAGTTAAATGGCATAAACCCAAGAACCTTCTCGAGATTAGTCACTGCCTCTTCCAATTATAGATGTAAACTTTGAATTTTGTCTCAAAATCCATCACATGTATTTACAATAAGCATTATTTGCCTTCAATTTCTTATTCAGGATTATTAACAAGCTAAATAGAACAGGTAACCAAAGGTTCCAATGTATATGTAGTCTGTTACATAGGTCCCATGACTTCTCAATTCGCTGTAGAGCCTTGCATGGTGAAGAACCTTCAAAGACTTGTGAGGGGCACCTCATGTTCTCCTGTGTCACCTTTCCCACACTATTTCCTCTTTCCTAGCAACTCCCATATCCCTAACCACCCACCATAAGAACACAAGAGCTCTCAGGGCCCTGTGAGAGCTCATACAGTTCCACAGGGCCTGTAAGACGGCACTCTTCCAGCAAGCATTTGTGAACTAGGCTGTTGGCCACTACAGTTTATAGCAACATGTGAACCACCACCAACAATCTGCTGTATAGCAGTTGCAGAGAGGATAATTTAAGATCTGCTATACAAAGAACTGTAAAATTAGAAAATGTGAGATCACGGCACTGAAACATTAAGTATTTTAGGTCTATTTTACTCTATGTTTTATGGTTTTAATGCTGTATTATTACATTGAATCATGCACATGCATGTCTCTGTGAGCCACCCTGAGCCCGCCTCGGCGGGGAGGGTGGGATATAAGTGGAATAAAATAAATAAATAAGAGAAGCCATGTTGGATCAGGCCATTGGCCCATCCAGTCCAACACTCTGTGTCACACTGGACAAAAAAACCCAGGTGCCATCAGGAGGTCCATTAGTGGGGCCAGGACACTAGAAGCCATCCCACTGTTACTCCTTCCCACAAGCACCAAGAACACAGAGCATCACTGCCCCAGACAGAAAGTTCCAACAATATGCTATGGCTAGTAGCCACTGATGGACCTCTGTTCCATATGTTTATCCAATCCCCTCTTGAAGCTATCTATGCTTGCAGCCACCACCACCTCCTGTAGCAGTGAATTCCATGTGTTAATCACTCTTTGGGTGAAGAAGTACTTCCTTTTATCAGTTCTAACCCGACTGCTCAGCAATTTCATTGGATGTCTATGACTGATTTCGCACTCAGCTTACCCCGCAGTCACGTTCCTCTTCTCTGCGCATCATCCGTCGGATTTCCCACTATCTGCGCCGGAGTTACAGGAAATCTTGCGGCTTTCACACAGCAAACAGAAACTGGTTTCTTGTAAACCTCTATCATGTCACCCCACAGTCAACGTTTCTCCAAGCTAAAGAGCCCCAAGCATTTTAACCTTTCTTCATAGGGAAAGTGTTCCAACCCTTTAATCATTCTAGTTGCCCTTTTCTGCACTATAATATCTGTTTTGAGGTGCAGTGAACAGAACTGTACACAGTATTCAAAATGAGGCCACACCATCAATTTATACAGGGGCATTATGATACTGGCTGATTTGTTTTCAGTTCCCTTCCTAATAATTCCCAGTATAGTGTTGACTTTTTTTATTGCTGTCACACATTGTCTTAACATTTTCAGTGAGTTATCTAGCATGACCCAAAGATTTCTCTCTTGGTCAGCCTCTGCCAATTCACACCCCATCAGCTTGTATTTATAGTTAGGATTTTTGGCCCCAATGTGCATTACTTTGCATTTGGTCATGTTGAACCTCATCTGCCACGTTGACGCCCACTCACCTAGCCTCGACAGTTCCCTTTGGAGTGCCTCACAATCCTCTCTGGTTCTCACCACCCTGAACAATTCAGTGTCATCCGCAAACTTAGCCACTTCACTGCTTACTCCAGACTTCAAATCATTCATGAACAAGTTAAAAAGCATCAGATCCAGTACTGAGCCCTGTGGTACCCCACTCTGAAAATTGCCCATTTATACTTGCTCTCTGTTTCCTATTAATTAGCCAGTTTTTGATCCACAAGAGGACTTGTCTTTTTACCCCATGACTCTCAAGCTTACTAAGGAGCCTTTGATGAGGAACTTTATCAAAAGCTTTCTGGATGTCCAGGTAAACAACATCTATTGGGTCCCCTGTGTCCACATGTTTGTTCACCCCCAAAGAACTCTTAACAGGTTAGTGAGACAAGATCTTTCCTTACAGAACCCATGCTGAGTTTTCCTTAATAACTTTTGTTCATCAATATGCCTATTAATTCTCTCTTTAATAACAGTTTCCACCTACTTTCCTAACTTTCCCTAACCATCCTAACTTTTGCCTGCTCCCCCTTCTTCAGCTATATTTATTACTTATTTACTTCATTTGTACTATTTATTTACTTCATTCCACAATGGGAACCCAAAGCAGTTTATGTAATTTTCCTCTTCTTCATTTTTTCCCTCAGAACTCAGTAAACAGCGGCAGATTGGGAGTGAAAACTCCTGGAAAAGGGTTGTTTTCCAGCCTGCCCAGGCCCTGCCTCTGCCCCCAAAGGGGGAAAGAAGAGAGGGCGTTTTCGCACTGACCTTAATCGGGAGCGACGTCCCTCTTCACCGCGCAGCGTCTGCGCGGATTTTGCACTAATTGCTCTGCAGAACCCGGAAGAGCCGCAAAGTCCCGCGGCTTTTGTGTCGCAAATGTAAACCGCCAAAAACCAGTTTACATTTGCGACGCAAAAGCCGGGGGACTTTGCGGCTCTTCCGGGTTCTGCGGAGCAATTAGTGCGAAATCCGCGCAGACGCTGCGCGGTGAAGAGGGATGTCGCTCCCGATTAAGGTCAGTGTGAAAACGCTCAGAGGAAAAGGCAGGCTGCCTGACCTTCCCTCTCAAAGGGTAGAGGAAGAGGCAGCCATGTGCTGCTTCCCTCGCCGTAGGCAGGCTGGGTAGTGGCTCCCTTGCCTTGGCTAGGACATCTAGGTGGCAATGTTCCTCTAAGCTCCACAGTGGTGTGAGCAGAAATTCTACCCCATGAGCAAAAAAAAGTTAGTAGCATTAAAGTTGTGAGCAAGTCTACATTTGACTATCGCATAAATTAGTTTCTAGATTATTTTTATAACCCTGTAATAGTCGCAGAATAAATTCTTTTGAATTTTATTTAAACTATATTTTAAGAATAATTTAAACATTATAAGAGAAAACAGAATCAAGTCAAATTTCCTCCACCCCTTTTGGCTATATTGGTAGACCTAGCCTCTGGAGAACAGGTCTATCCACCCACTCCACTGTATTGGTAGATCTGGCCTTGAATCCTCGCTCTGTGCTGAGCCTTAGAAAACGTTCCAGCGTTTTTGGGTTTTTTTGCCTGGCGGGGGGGCGGGCTCTTGCAGTTTACTCTGTTACTGTTTTTAAGTGAAATATGACAACCAGCGTTCATTCATAACAGAGGAGTTACAATCACTGTCAAAACCTGCCCAAACTACTGATTTATTCAAATATTTATATCACACTTTCCCTTTAATCATGCTGAAAAGTGTAATAGGGATGTCCAAAAAAATAAGTGGCCTTTTGGGACCATTATAGCCAATGGTCCCATAGGATATAATGGAGAATCAATCTGGGGCTTCTTTTTGAGACAGAGGCACCAAATTTTCAGCATAACTGCTGGTGCCTCTCCTCAAGAACCTCTCCAAGTTTCCAAAACATTGGACATGAGGGTCCAACTCTATGGGCCTTAGAAGGAGGTGCCCCCATTCTCCATTGTTTCCAGTGAAGGTTGTGAGCAGAAATCAGAAACCTGTGAGCAACCTGTTGAAACTTTGTGCACTAGCACCCCCTAGTGCAGCTTAGAGGGAACTTTGCTGGGTGCCTCCCTTACCTTGTGCGTGGCTTAACTGGGCCACCTGGGCACCTCCCTCAATTTATGTGGGGCTTGGCAGGCTGTTTCAATGCCTCCCATCCCTTCCATAGGGTTCAGCTGAGCACCTCTCTCCCCTCATGCGGGGCTCAGTCAGCCTGGGTGCCACTACCCCGTGCCTAGCACGGGGCTTAGCTGGGCCTAGCTCTACCATCTGCTTTACTTCATTCAATGCTCAGCCAGGCCAAGCCCTGCTGTCTGCTTCACCTCACATGGGTCCAGGCCAAGTGAGGTGATACTACATGCACACATCATGCTGAGACAAACACTGCTGCCTGCCTTGCCTCACACAAGCTGAGCCAGGCACTTGTATAGGGCTCCAGCAGGCCGAGCTCTCCAACCTTGCCTCACTGGGTACTGTCTCCTCCACTTTGCACAGGGCTGGGGCAGGGCTGGCTGAGGCCTTCTATCGCAGCCTTTCTGGCTCACTCAGAGGCCCAGGTAGGGGGAGGTCATCACCCCATTTGGAGATGTTTTTAATGGCCCATCTGCCCCTGACTGTGAGGTAAATTAAGCTAAGAATGTGTGACTGGCACAAAGTCACCCAGTGAGTTTCCACATCAGAATGGGAATTCAAGGGTCTAGTCTGAAACTCTGACCACTACATCACACTGTCTTTCATTGGCTGGATGCTGTTGAACATGCTGTTGTGATTCCTCCGTGCCTATCTGCCTGGCTCCAGCTCTGATGCTTAAAGCAAGCGCTGGGATCAGAGGGCAGAGGGAGCGATCCTGGCGCTTGCTGTAAGCGTCAGAGCTGGAGCCAGGCAGACAGGCACGGAGGAAGCACGCTGCCCTCTCCGCAGCCGGCACTTGCGAAGCGCTGGGTTTGCGGTGGGGGCAGCGTGGAGCGATCCCAGCGCTTGCTGGAAGAAGCTGGAGCCAGGCAGGCAGGCACAGGGGAAGCACCGGGATCAAAGGTGGAGGCAACGGATCGCCCTCCCCCCCCCCCGAGGAAGGTACCTTCGCTCCATAAGACACACACACTTTACCCCCCACTTTTTTTTGGGGGGGGGAGTGCGTCTTATGGTCCGAAAAATACGGTATTTCTTGCATCATTAATAACTTCTTCTCATCTATCCCATATGTTACTTTCTAACCACCCCTCCCCCCCATTACTTGACCCCCGCCGGTGTTATTTGCTTAAAATACTAATATTTAAAGGTACCCTTAACTAATAAAAACAAAGATTAATATCATTCTTCCTTCTAATACTTAATCATTATCAAAAATTGTCCAATGTCCTTTTACTTTCCACTCTTTTTCTACATATCTTCTAAACTTTTTCCATTCCATCTTGAAAACTTCTAAATCATAGTCTCTTAAAATTCTTGTTAATTTGTCCATTTCACTCCATGTCATAACTTTTACAATCCAATCCCATTTCTCTGGTATTTTTTCTTGCTTCCACAACTGTGCATGCAATGTCCTCGCAGCTGAAAGCAAGTACCAGATTATAGTTCTGTCTTCTTTTGGAAATTTTTCCATTTGTAATCCCAACAGAAAAGTCTCTGCAACCTTCTTAAATTCATATCCCAAGATCCTAGAAATTTCTTGTTGAATCATCTGCCAATACTTTTTTGCTCTTTCTCAAGTCCACCACATATGGTAGAAAGAACCTTCATGTTTTTTACATTTCCAGCATCTATCTGGCATCTTATTGTTCATCTTTGCCAACTTTTTGGAGTCATATACCATTTATACATCATTTTAAAACAGTTTTCTTTAATGCTATGACATGTTGAAAACTTAATAGAATTCTTCCACAAATATTCCCAAATTTCCATCTGTATTTCTTTATTTACATTAATTGCCCACTTTATCATTTGAGATTTCACTACTTCATCTTCTGTAGACCATTTTAGAAGTAATTTATATAGTTTTGAAATTAATTTTTCATTATCTTCAAGCAGAACTCTTTCCATTTCTGTTTGCTCTTTTCTAATTCCTTCAGTTTTAATATCCTTTTCCACCAAGCTCTTTATTTGTTGCATTTGAAACCAATCATATTTATTATTCAGTTCTTCAGCAGTTTTCAATTCTATTTTGCCACTTTGTATTTTTAATATTTGGTTGTATGACAACCACTTTTCTTCACCCATCTCAGCTGTTATTTTTATTACTTCTGCTGGCACTATCCATAACGGCTTTCTCTCATCCCCATATTTCTTATATTTCATCCACGTATTTAACAGGTTGTTTCTTATATAATGGTGAGGAAAAAAACCACCCATCTTTTTTTCCATAATACATATAAGCGTGCCAGCCAAATTTATTTCCATGACCTTCCAACGCTAAGAGTTTTTTGTTTAACAGCATCATCCATTCTTTTATCCACACTAAACAAACTGCTTCATGATATAGTTTTAAATCTGGTAATTGAAATCCACCTCTCTCTTTTGCATTTTCATTTTAATTCTTGCTTTCTTCCCAGCCCACACAAATTCTGAAATTTTTCTTTGCCATCTATTAAATTGTTTATTGTCTTTCACAATCGGAATAGTTTGAAACAAATACGTTATTCTTGGCAGAATATTCATCTTAATTGCAGCTATTCTGCCCAGCAATGACAAATTAAGTTTATTCCATTTTATCATATCTTCATCCATTTTACGCCATAGCTTTTCATAATTGTTTTTAAACAAATCAATATTCTTCATTGTTATCTCCACACCCAGATATTTTACCTTAGCGGTAACTTCACAACCCGTTAGTTTCTGTAATTCCTTTTGTTTATTTATTTGCATATTTTTACATAGAAGTTCTGATTTTTCTTTATTAATATAAAGTCCCGCCAATTCTCCATATTCTTGTATTTTAGCTAGCAACAAAGGTGTTACTTGTATAGGATTTTCATTTATAAACATATCATCTGCAAATGCTCTATATTTATAAGTAAATCCTTTTACTTTTAATCCTTCTATTTCTTTGTCTTTTTGGATTTGCATCAGTAAGATTTCAAGAGTCATTATAAACAACAGTGAGGAAAGCGGACAACCTTGTCTTGTACCTTTGCTAATTATCATATCTTCTGTAAGATCTGCATTTATACATAGCCTTGCACATTGTTCTGTATATATTGCTTTTATCATAAAGCTTTTTCCCAACTCCATTTTCTCCATTACTGCAAACATAAAGTCCCAATTTAAATTATCAAATGCTTTCTCTGCATCTGCAAAGACTAATGCTACTTCCTTTTCTGATGTCTTTCATAATATTCTACAATATTTACAACAGTTCTAATATTGTCTCTTACTTGCCTTTTGGGGAGAAACCCCGCTTGATCCTCCTTTATAAAATTTGTCAGATGTTGTTTAAGCCATTCTGCTAATATTCTTGTATATATTTTATAATCATTATTTAATAGTGAGATTGGTCTGTAATTTCTTACATTTGTGGCATCTCTATCTTCTTTTAGAATCAATGAAATAACATGTTGATTCTGTATTTGGTATTTTCCCTTTTATTCTTATCATGTTCATCAATTTATGAAGTTTCGGTATTAACTCCTCTTTGAAGGTTTTAAAAAATTTAGCTGTATATCCATCTGGCCCAGGTGCCTTTCCAATTTTCATTGCATTAATTGCTGCTTCAATTTCTATTTTTTCAATTGGATCATTCAAAACTTTTTTCATATTTTCTGTTAAGGGTGTTATTTTAACGTTTTGTAAGTACTCCTCCATCTTTTCTTTCTTTATTTTAATACCCTTAAATAATTTGGCATAATACTTAAAAAAATTCTCTTTTTATTCCTTTTTGATCTACCACCTCTCTTCCATCAACCAGAATTTTATTAATAATTTTGCTTTCTCTCTTTTTCTTCAGTTGCCAGGCCAAATATTTTCCAGGTTTATTTGCTCCCTCGAAAGATTTCTGCTGCAATCTTTTCAGATTCCATTCCAGTTCTTTATTTAACAAATGTCTCATTTGTGTTTGTAATATTGTAATCTCCCTCATAATTTTCTTTTTCCCTGGTTTTTTTCTCAGTTCCCCTTCTTTTTTTCTTTATTTCATTTTGAATGTCCAGCATCTGTTTTTCTTTTGCCCTCTATCTTTATTATTCAAAGTAATCAATATTCCTCTCATTACTGCTTTATAAGCATCCCATACCGTCTGAAATTCTGTATCTTCTTTATTGTTTATTTGGAAGAAAGCTTTAGTTTTGTTTTCTAGAGATGTCACTATTTCTTTATTCTGTAGTAAATCTTCATTTAATCTCCATCGTCTCAACTTTTTAGACAATTTTGTAATCCACATTATTGGGTTATGATCAGCCCCTATTTTAGGTAAAATCTCTATTTTCTTTGTTATAAGGCCTAAATCCTTAGTGCCCCACAACATGTCAATTCTGGAAAAAGTATTATGTCTTGCTGGAAAAAAGGTATAGTCCCGCACTTCAGGATTAAATTTTCTCCATATATCCTCCAGGTTTTCTTGATTGACCAATTCAAAAAAAGACTTTGGCTGGCAATTTTCCTTCCTTATTATTTCTTTTCCCCCCGGACCTATCCAGTGTATTCTTAATTGTTCCATTAAAGTCCCCCATTATCAAAACTTGATCATATGTCACTTCATCAAATTGTTGTATAATGTCTTTTAAAAAAGCATCCTTTGCTCCATTTGGTGCATACAGTCCCAATAACAATGGGGTTTTTGCATTTAATATTTCTACCGCTACAAATCTTCCATCTTTATAATTTCGGGTCCAGTTCTTCTTTAATATAAAAGATCACTCCTCTTTTCTTCTGTTCAGCCAATGAATGAAATTCTAGTCCCAATTGCTTATTCCATAAAAATTTGTAATCCTTTTGTTTAATATGTACTTCTTGTAGACAAACTATATTACAATTTTGCTTTTTAATCCAATGAAACGTTGCCTTTCTTTTTTGTGGTGAATGTAGTCCATTTACATTCCAAGATAATAATTTGTAATCCATCATGGTGCAAATTCTTTGTGTTCTTCAAAAAATCTACACAATTCCTGTGTATTTATAATTGTAATCCTTCTTCCTTGAAGTTCAAAACTCAAACCTTCAGGTATTATCCATCTGTACCTCATTTCATTGTCCCGTAATTTTTCTGTCAATTTCTTATATGCTCTTCTGTCATTTATCACCTGTCTTGGCAACTCCTTCATAATTCTTACTCTGCCTCCCACTATCAATGTCTTTTCAAAAATTTTGTTCATAATTTTTCCCACCATTTCTTTTGTCTTATAACCACATCTCTTGGTAGATTATTTTTTTTAGCATAAAGTGAATTCACTCTATACATATAATCATACATGTTTCTAGTTCCTTCAGGATCTTCCTCCAGAAATTCTGCAATTATTTTTATTATATATTCTTTCAAGTCAGTTTCTTCATCCTCAGGTACTCCTCTCAAACGTATCTGAGTCTCCATCAATTTGCAGTCATGAATTGCAACTTTTTCTTGTATTTTTAACAAGGTGGAATCATGTACTTTCACTCTCCCTTCCACCTCTTGCACTTTTTTTGATGTAACCACAGTCTCATTTCTGAGATCCTCTACATCTTTTTTTTAACTCTTCAATATCTTTTCTAATTTTTTTTTGAAGTAATTATCATCTTCTTCATCCCTTTCATTATCCTGGCTTCCATTGCATCCAATTGGTCCTGCATTTTCTCCAGTGAAGCAGTCCTTGCCTGGGTTTGCTTGTGGTCTGACATGTAAAAGCACCGAAAAATTTGACTTCACCAAATTAAATTCCAGCTATCAGGTTTAAAAGAGTGAAGCTTGCTTTCTTCAATAAGCCTAATTTCGCCATCCTCAGAGTGTCCTGGGCTCAGATATTAATTTTTAAAGTTTTTATTTTCTCCAAAATGGCGGTCATGACTTTCTGCTTTACTTTAAAAAAAAAAAATGTTTTCCTCTAGAGGCTTCTAAAATATTTATTAACAATAATGTCCAATAGCATTTACCTTATAATTGTCACCTCTGTCGGCTCCACCAATTTTTAATGTCCCGAACACTTTAAAAAATTTATTTAAATTTTGGCCTCCTTGCAATGGCCGCTGATGTTTTTCTATGATATTATAGTCCTAAAGTAGACTGGCTGCTTCAATGATTTCCCTTTTTCATCCAATACTTCCTGCTTTACTTGCCACCAAATCCCATTTCTCTGGTAGAGAGATCTCATGATACTTGACGTATTTCCTATATTGGCTGTGGGCGCTGCAATTCTATGACGATGGTGCTTTTTCTCAAAAACCGCAAGTAGACCAAACAATAAATTCCTTTCCAATTTTTAACACTGTCCTTTAAATTTACAAAGGCCAGATTTCACCCCTTCTCCCCTTTTTCTTCCGAGCTTTCTAGATTTCAATTTCCCACCTTCTGATTTTATTTTGTTTAACTTGAGCTTAAGTCAAATAAATGACTCTGGAAACTTCTGCAGATGATGAAAATGCAACTCATCTCCGGAGACCCTTCAAAGCCTCAAAGGAGCCCCCCCTCGGGACTCCCTTTTAGCCAAAGTAAATCTCCTCAAAGTTTCCTGTGCATATCTTGGACTAATCTCTGACTGAGAAAAGTAGGCAGTAGGCATTAGATTGCCTTCCACTACCCTGAACAGAAGTTCCAGCCTGCTCCCCTTCTGAGAAGCAGTTCAGCTCGGCATTTTCCAACCCCAGAAGTCCCTGTTGCGGTTTCATATCAAAGGCCACTGAGGGCATTCATTTCTTAAAGCTTCAGGTGATCCTTTTATCATTCAGTGTTCTTTTTTAAAAAAAAATTGTTTAGATTTCAGATTTTCCACTATAACAAGGTGTTTTTCAAGTAGGTGAAAAGATTTGTCTTGTTTGTTCACCATTCTAATTTCTAGATTTGAGCATCTTCAGAAGAAGAAGAATTGCAGATTTATACCCCGCCCTTCTCTCTGAACCAGAGACTCAGAGCGGCTCACAATCTCCTATATCTTCTCCCCCCACAATAGACACCCTGTGAGGTGGGTGGGGCTGACCGGGGTATCACAGCAGCTGCCCTTTCAAGGACAACTCCTGCAAGAGCTATGGCTAACCCAAGGCCATTCCAGCAGGTACAAGTGGAGGAGTGGGGAATCAAACCCGGTTCTCCCAGATAAGAGTCCACACACTTAACCACTACACTAAACTGGCTCTCAGATTTGGCTGGGTTGAGAATTAGAATAATATTTTCCACTAATTTACCTGAAACAGGGCCAGGGGACCCTTACAATAAAACAGGACTACAAAACTGGAGAAGAGTGAAGTGAAACAGTGTATTGCATACAACAAACAGTACTATAAAGCTGGTATATAAAATAAGAGAAAATGTAATAATGTTGCATATTTTTGGCACAACAAAAATTTCATACTTGAGTTCTTGAATTGTCAGGTATATACTGGACCTGGTGATGGGTTAATTTGTCAATTAGTTCTACAACTTCATCTGTAGTTGTGTTAGAAGTCTTCTCCTATTAAAAAATAAATCTGTTCATGCAAGGGACCTGTCCAACATCTTCCACTCTGAAGACTCAGCAAAAAAGAATGTATTCAGAGTCTCTGCAATCATCCTATTTCCTCAAGCAATCAATTTGTTCAGTCACCCCTTCCAGCTTTCTGCTTTGCATAAAGTCCAATATTTTAATTTTTTAACTTTGTATATTTAATAATGTACCTCAACTTCATTTTTTCACTCGCCTTATTGTCACCTTCAATTAGATTTGCCAGACTTTGCATTTCTGTACAAAGTAAGATTCTCAGTGGGGGAAACAGCCTTTTAAAAAAGGGAATCTATTGTCTTGCATAGACTTGCACATAAACTATTCTGCATTGACTCTTGCACAATGCATAAACTATTCTGCATTGACTCTTGCATATAAACTATTCTGCATTCCTTTTGGGTTTATTAATTTTATATCACTCTATGGACTGGTCCAGCAGTAGATTAACAGAAGGGATAGGGGCTTTTAACATTGTCATATAAACAAGCTATCAAGAAAGGGAATTGGCCATATAAACAAGCTATCAAGAAAGGGAATTGGCCAATCTATGTAGGGTGTCCCCCTGCTCAAAGGACTTTATTGGACTTTTAAAAAATATGATTCTGTAAATTAACCACACAAACCTCTTTTAAAAATTGAGCTTGATGAGGACAAAATATGCTTCTGAAGGTATAAATTGTTTAGAATAACTAAGAGCACAATCCTATGGGTGGGAGCCAAAGCACTTTGGGAGCTAACCATCCCCTACGTCAGTGGAAATCACATTTGCACCCGGCATATTATATAGGCACTCATTGAAACCGAAAACAAAGAGTGGCCCCGCTGCCACAGGAGCCTGCAAACCCCTTAAGGAGCTGTGTAAGTGGCTCACCAATCCCCGCGCAAGCCGGGCTGGGCAAGCCCCCTCCCCAACATCCAATTGTCGCTCCCCACCGCCTAGAAATCCTCTTGCTCCGGCCTCACATGACTCATTAGGTAGGAAAAGGCGCATGGGCAAGGGGCTCTGCCTGGGAGCTCCCTGCCATGCAGACTTAGAGCGCACTTTGGTGATGGGCACAGCACGGCTAGGTTGCTTAGATAGTATCTTTGACTTGTGAGTAGGAGAGCGAGGTCTCTCCCCTGGGACTAACTGCTCTTGTTTCCAGGTCTCAACAGGTACCCCCAGAGGTTCAGAGTATGAGGACGGTTGCCCATGGCTAGGTAAGTGTTACTATGCACCCCCGCTGTCTTCCTCCTCCCCTCACTTGAGGCCGGGTGGTGTGCAAGCGTTTCTGGCAGTTGAACCAGGCAGCAGGTTCAGGTGGGGGGGCTGGCTTCCCTGCTGCTGCCAGGCCCCTTCCCTTGATCTGTCCTCTGCCACGTTCCCCCCCTGAGGGGGGGTGGGGCAGCAGCTGATCCGAGGCCTGTGGGGAGGTGGGGCAGAGGCTATCCCTTTAAGAGAGTCCTCGGCCAAAACACCATCCCATGCTTCAGCAGCCCCTCCTGCAGGTGCTCTTGATCTATGTGCCTGTTTTGCAGGTGGGAATTCAACACAGAGGCTCCAACCCCCCCCTCCTCGATCAGCTGTTCCTGCCCGCCTCTCTGAGTGGAGCCCCGACCCTGCCGAGACCATCCAAGTGGCACCTGGGATACCATTGCACTCTGTTCCAGCAGAATAAAGTCTGAGCTATGCCATCCTTTGTCTGTCGTTTCCCTGTGTCCCTCTCCCTCCCCTCTGCCACTCTGTCCTTGGGCTTCGGGGGGGGGGGGATGCCTCAGAGGGCAGGCAGGCTTGTTTCTTTTTATTATTGTTGTTGTTGTTGTTAGCTTTAATTTATACCATGCCCTCTCCACAAGCGGACAGGGCGGCTAACAATCAGTTCAAAATTTCAGACAATAAATACAATTAAATGATCAAACTTCAAATAATAAACACTAACAAACCCGTAGTAGTTCCAATATCTCAGTAGTGTAGGTGGCAGTCCTCTCCCAGTTTAAGTGCCAAAGGCCAGTTGGAATAACTCAGTTTTGCAGGCCCTGCAGAATTGAGAGAGGTCCCACAGGGCCCTTATGGCCTCTAGGAGTGCATTCCATATTTCAGGTGCTGCCACTGAAAAGGCCCTAGACCGTGTAGAGCACAGCCTGGCCTCCCTTGGTTTGGGGATGGACAGTAGATGTTGCATCACTGAACGCAGTGCTCTCTGGGAAACGTGGAGAAAGGCGGTCCTGAAGATAGATAGGCCCCCGATCATATAGGGCTTTAAAGGTCAATACCAAGATCTTGAAACGGACTCAGAACACAATAGGTAGCCAGTGCAGTTCTTTCAGCACCGGCTGAATGTGCTCCCATTGAGGGAGCCTCATTAACAGCCACACTGCTGCGTTCTGCACTAGCTGCAGTTTCTGAGTCAGGGTCAAGGGTAGCCCAATGTAGAGAGCATTACAGTGATCTATTCTCGAGGTAAATGTGGCATGGATTACCATTGCTAGGTCGTCGTGTTCCAGGAAAGGAACCAACTGCCAATCCCACCAGAGATGGAAAAAGGCGGATTTGGCAGTGGCTGCAACTTGAGCCTCCATTGTCAAAAAGGACTCAAAAAGCACTTCCAAGCTCTTGACCTTAGGGGCCGGTATCAGTGGCACCCCATCAAGAGTTGGAAAAGGGATCTCCCTTCCTGGGCCATCCCGATCCAGATAGAGAACCACCGTCTTCATCAGATTCAGCTTCAACCGACTCTGCCTGAGTCAAGAGGCTATAGCTTGAAGATCCAGGTCTAGATTATCCAGGGTACAGTCAGACTGGCCACTCATCATCAGATAGAGCTGGGTGTCATATGCATATTGGTGACATCCCAGCCCATACCTCCTGACAATCTGGGCAAGGGGGCACATATAGATGTTAAATAACATCGGGTATAGAACCGCACCCTGTGGCACACCACATATAAGCAGGTGCCTTCAGGATGATTCTTCCCCTATGACCACCCTTTGTCCCCGACCTTGGAGAAAAGAGGCCATCCATTGTTAGGCTGACCCCTGGATCCCTGCATTGATGAGGCAGCTAGACAGTAGCTGATGGTCAACCGTATCAAATGCAGCCAACAGATCTAATAGCAACAGCACTGCTGAGCTGCCCCGATCCAGAGAGCAACCAGAACTGTCAGAACCATCTCCATCCCATGACCTGGTCAAAAGCCAGACTGGAATGGATCCAGTGTGGAAGTGTCCTCCAGGAATCCCTGTAACTGAGTCGCCACCACCCGCTCTACGACCTTGCCCAACAAGGGCCATAGTGCAAATGGTTTTGGCCTGGCACCACCAGCAGTGGCTACAATACAACTAGGCTTGGCCACAACTAGCAACTGAGGCACAACTCAACCAGACTTTTCCCAGAGAGAGGCTGCCAGGCGGAGGGAAGGATGGAAAGCTATAGACATTGGAGCAAATACATATGAGTTGGCTGGTGGATGGCAAGAAGAAAAGAAAGGAGGCAAGCAGAGAGGCTACTGGGCTTCTGGTGAAGGGAGAGAGAAAATAGTGGGCAAACGGGTATGGTAAAAAGATGCCTCTGCAAGTGCTTGCACTTATGTATTTTGTAGTTTACATATATCTAAGGGTATGCAACTATAAAGCTAACAGATTTATAATAAAGACTAGGAGTAAGACCAGTTGTGAAGAAAAACACAATGGGCTTTAGAAGGAGGCTCTGAGTGAGTGCCCACCCCACCCTTGCTGTCTTCCTACCCACCCACCCAAGTGAAGACATTCACTGGGAAGCTGCTCTCTGCCATCTGGACTCCAGACAACAGATCTCTCTCCCCATCCTGGAGAAAATAACTGATTTGGAGGGTGGATTGTATGGCATTATATTCCCCTGAGGCCTCCCACTTTCCTGATAAAAGCAGCCTGGGTTGCTTGCCTAGCAACAGCCTGTGGCTAGCACTTCCCAGAGGACAGCCATGGGCTCTATGGAAATACTCCTAGTGCGGCCTGGCCTCCCTGGCTATTTCGGTGACCCTTGGAGGTAGCATGTGCTGGGAGGCCTTTCATGAGACTGCAGTAGCTCTGCAGTCCTTTCTGAGGCCAGCTGACAGAGAGGACATAGAGAAGAGTTGGAGATGTGGCTGTCTCTGAGGTAAGACTTCTTTTGGCAGTGTGTTCAACATTCCTGGGTCTGAAGAAGGCAGAAGCAGGGGAGTCAGCCAATGGGAGGCCAGAGACAGTGACCAATGTGTGATGAGCCGAAAGTGTTTTCCCACAGTAACTGCCAGAACTAAGATTGGTTGCATTTGACTGACAGAATCAGCTTTGCTGGCCAGCAACAGCCACTCGGGCAGGAGAGAGGAGTGGGCTCAATCAATGGCAAGCAAGGACTCTTGATTGATAGTTTGACGGCCAAAGACTGATACCCCACAGTCCCAGTGAGCCCCAACTAATCAGGATGGTCAGATTTGTCACCACAACAGGATAAGTTATTACTAAAAGATTCTAGTGTTACAGCCAAGAAAAATCAAGAATTTATATCCATACATTCTATTTGGTTGGGCTGAAATAGCGTCTGATTGGAAAGATTCAGTCTATTGATGAGTCTGTTGCAATGAAAAAAGCAAAACAGCACAGACAATCAGTAGT
Source organism: Heteronotia binoei (assembly GCF_032191835.1). Lineage (NCBI taxonomy): Eukaryota > Metazoa > Chordata > Lepidosauria > Squamata > Gekkonidae > Heteronotia > Heteronotia binoei. Next base: position 146,499,369 of record NC_083227.1, on the reverse strand, counting down.
CAAATAACAAGTGTAACTAACGTTCATCAAGATAAAAGTTTCAATAAAAGGAAATGCATAAACCTAAATAAAAATAGTTGTGGCATCATTCTTTACTACAATTCTGAAACTGTCATACTGAGGCTTTCTCATGAATGAATTCTACTGCTCTGGAAAAGATTAAGCTCTCAACTACAAATGGGGTTTATATGAGGATTCCAACATTTCATGTTCCTCACAGCTACCACAAGGACTTCGATAACCTATGCACTGAGAGAGTCTGAGCTTTTAAATTTCAAGTGCATGCTTAAGATAAAAACAAGTTGGCTTTACACCAAATTTACACACTATAATTTCACATGAGGGAATATGTGGAAACAAAGTTGGCAAAGGCATCCAGAAATTAAACCAAAGCATTAAATATACAGCGTAACATGCTCTAAGAAAGAAGGTTTAAGAATGAATTTATTGACAGTAGAGAAGAACAGTACATTATTTTTCAGATTGCTGAGAAACCCAACTAGAGCTGCAAATTCAAATGTCACATTCCATTTTTGCAAACAATATTTAATGGCTTAGGCCAATGAAGGAAGAAGGCTGATTCCCCACTCACATTGGTCTGGGGTGGGCTTCCGTTTTGGGGTGGAGCAAGCTGGCGATTTTGCACCAGCTGCTCCGTGGCGGCATTTTGTGCGGGGCAAACCCACGATTTGCCCAGCTGCAGTGTAAACCTGAAAAAACAGGTCTACACTTTGGCGGGGCAAATCGCGGGTTTGTCCCGCGCAAAATGCCGGTGCAGAGCAACTGGTGCGAAATCGCCAACTTGCTCTACCCCGAAACAGAAGCCTGCCCCGGACCAACGTGAGTGTGGAATCACCATAAATTGAAAGATGCTGAGATCCTGTAACTTTATTGGTGTCACAGAGAAAAGTTTAAAAAAAAAACACAGTTCAAGTTCTCAGTTTGCTCTTCCTTCGTGGTAGCATTGCAAACAGTTTATTAAAATGGGGCTAAACTGCAGGTTTATACACCAGATGAAATTTAAAAAAAAATTAAATTACCGTAGTTGCCTCTAATGTTACTTTGCCTATCCACAAGTATGTATTCAATGCATATAAGCATACACTGCTCCAAACTGTAATAAACCTTAGCTGAGAAGCTTCTGGCATTTAAAGCTAAGTTTTTGGTTCTGTGTTATGTAACATTACTGTCCTTCTAAAAGTCATTAAAATCAATTGGTTGCTGATTTCACAGAGCTTTTAAAAGTAGGGGTGTTTTTTTTTCCTTTTCCGCCACATTTTATCAGTCTAGGAAAGCTATTCACACCTGCAGTGCGTTAACATGGATTCCCAGGGTCCTGGTACAGTTCTAGAGCTGAGGAAAAGAAAAGGTTAGATGCAGAAACACAAGCTACTGTTTTATAAAAGTGCTGGTGTTGAAGTGTCCAAGCAGAGATGAAATGGGACAAGCATAAACATAGAACAAATATGCTGTCCAACTGCACAAGAGAAAAATCAAAGGTAATCAATCCTAAAGTCTAATGGGAAGATTTCCCAAACGGTTATCAGAAGCCTAGAGCCACTCTGATGATATAAATACACCTGGTGTCGAATTTATGTCAGATACACCATTATATACCCCATAGTATCAACATAATTTTTTTTAAACCAGACAGAATGCCATCTGAATTGTATTTAAATTGTTTTAATATTTTAATGTTTTAATAATGTTTTATTGGTATAAGTGAATCTGTCATCCAATTGTGACTGTTGTTAGCCACACTGAGCCCGTTTGGGGAGGGCGGGATATAAGTGCAATAAATAAATAATAAATAAATAAACAGTAACTCTTTCATTGCTCAACCAACTCTGAGTCAGGTTGTAGTTTGTTATGAAACTTGATGCTGCAAAACCAGAGATGTGAAGGGAGAAAGGAACCAGAGAATTAGGGAGGAAGACTTTTTTAAAATGCCTCCCAGGACTTTAAAAAATAAGAAAATTTGGTCATTTTAGGGAGCACTGAAGAAATTCCTGTGAAATATTTTCCCTTTTAGAATCTCTAAAAGCCTTCTTAAGACAAAGTTTTATTCATTCAGAATATGTAATGTAACATTTTAAAAAAGACAGATAATCAATATTAGATACTAAATGATCAGTTATAAGAATACTGTAATCATATTACAACTTATTTTCAAGCATGCATTGTTTTACAGTGACTAATTTTGTATATAATAACTATGCTATAATGTGTATGTTGTGCTTTCTAATTTTAACTTTTATTTTTTCCTTCCAGAAATTATTGTAAAATCTAAGATGCATGTGCTATAGCAAACTGTAGCTCGGGATCCACATGTGGCTCTTTCACACATATTGTGTGGCTCTCAAAGGTCCCACCACCCTATCACCAACTTGGAGAAGGCATTTGTCTATTTAAATAACTTCTCCAAGCCAAGCCAGCTGCCAGCATGGAGAATGAATTTAAAGTTAAAGTTGCTTTATCTCCACATCTACCTCCCTCCCCCCCCATTTATTTGCTTTCCTTCCTTCCTTCCTTCCTTCCTTCCTTCCTTCCTTCCTTCCTTCCTTCCTTCCTTCCTTCCTTCCTTCCTTCCTTCCTTCCTTCCTTCCTTCCTTCCTTCCTTCCTTGTGGCTCTCAATCATCTGACATTCATGTCTTACAGCTCTCAATCATCTGACATTTATTTTATGTTTGGCCACCCCATGCTATAGCATAGGTACAACAGTTTGCTGACTCTTTCTCTCTTTCTCTCTCTAACACACACACACACACACACAGAGAGTATATGTTTGAAATTCTGCATGTAGAAAATGAATGCATTTCTCTGTTAGATTTCACAAAGCCATAGGCTAGTAAAAAATTATATGTATTTTATGTTGATAAAGCAATGTCTGCAGGTTTATACACCAGATGTATTTTAATTTTCCCCTAAATCTCCATGTTTTGAATTTATTATGACGTAATACTTCTTTTCAGGGCTTTTATTGTAGAAAAAGCTCAGCAGGAACTTATTTGCATGTTAGGCCATATCCCCTGATATCACCATTGTTTCACACAGGGTTTTTTGTAGAAAAAGCTCAGCATGAGCTCATTTGCATATTAGGCCACACCTCCTGACACCAAGCCAGCCAGAACTGTGTTGCTGCTCAAAAAAGCCCTGCTTCTTTTCACTTTGTGTTCCAATGTTTTACTCTTTGTGATGTGAGAAAATTAGGGTTGCCAAGTCCAATTAAAGAAAAATCTGGGGAATTTGGGGGTGGAGCCAGGAGACTTTGGGGGTGGAGCCAGGAACAAGGATGTGACAAGCATAATTGAACTCCAAGGAAGTTCTGGCCATCACATTTAAAGGGACAGCATGCCTTTTTAAATGCCTTTCTTCCATAGGAAATAATTAAGGATAGGGGCACCATCTTTTGGGGCTCATAGAATTGGACCCTTTGGTCCAATATTTTTGAAACTTGGGGGGTATTTTGGGGAGAGGCACTAGCTGCTATACTAAAAATCTGGTGCCTCTACCTAAAAAAAATAGCTCCCCCAGAGCCCCCAATACCCATGGATCAATTCCCTATTATTCTCTATGGGAATCGTTCTCCATAGGGAATAATAGAGTGCCTAGTAGACATTTCCTTCCCCCCACCACGCTTTCTAAAGGGGGGGGCCTCCATACCAGGGAATTCCCCCCTCCCTGCCCCCTCCCTCTCTCTCTCACACACACACAAACACTCACCTTACTTGGTCTTCTTCCAGCAGAATTTGCTGGCTGTGAAAAAGAAAGTAAGACTGCACAGGAAAAGAAAGGGAGGGGCCGTTCCTGTTTCCTGTGCAGCCTTAAAGGGCCGTTCCTGTTTCCTGTGCAGCCTTAAAAACGGATCCCAAGCTGTAAAACATGATTCCTGCAGGTATGTTCTCTCTCCTCCCCGCCCCCAGACTTTTTAAGAGCGGGGGAGGAGGCTGAAAATTCGGGAGTCCCCAGCCAGGGCAGGAGGGTTGGGAAGCCTAGAGAAAATTGATGTCTCCTCTTCTTTGGTCCCAGTTCAAGATCACGTTTCACTATACCACCATCACAAGGATGCACAGGAGAGTTTCTTTCTATCATCAGCTCTTTAAGGACCTAAGGGAAGTGAAGAGCGGGAGGCACCAGTCACATTTTGTTTCTTGGAAGATCCTATATAATGGTTTTAACTGACGCAGGCTTAGCCATTCTCAAGTGTTCAGTCACAACTAAGGCAGGTATATGTAACGTTAGCTAGGGACTCAAGCTAGAGTGTCTTTCAAACACATGGTAAGGGGCCGTGGCTCAGTAGTTGAGCAGCTCCTTTGGATGCAGAAGGTCCTAGGCTCAATCCCCAGCATCTCCAGTTAAAAGAATCAAGTAAGAGGAAGTGTGAAAGACCTATGTTCTCAGACCTTGGAGGATGTTATGTATGTGAATCTATGTGTTACCCAATGGTGTTCCTGCCTGGTTCATTGAAGTCTGAAGGACTGAGCTTGGGAACTTAGGAACAATGGGCAGTAGGATCCAAATCTCATTATACCCAACAAGACCTAAGGGGAAACATCTGATACAGCAGAATAACAGGGTCGCTGTTCCCTTTTGCTATTAGACTAATTTGAGCGGCCCTTGGTTTTATAACAAGAGCAGTCAACAATTGGGCTAGCATTTATGATAGACTGCCTGAGATTCTGGTTCTGTTCTTCGGCTTGCAGCTTAGCAGTGAGGCTGCAGTGGATTGCAGGAGACTGCAGGAGAGCCAGTTTGGTATAGTGGTTAAGTGTGCGGACTCTTATCTGGGAGAACTGGGTTTGAGTCCCCACTCCTCCACTTGCACCTGCTGGAATGGCCTTGGGTCAGCCATAGCTCTGGCTGAGGTTGTCCTTGAAAGGGCAGCTGCTGTGAGAGCCCTCTCCAGCCCCACCCACCTCACAGGGTGTCTGTTGTGGGGGAGGAAGGTAAAGGAGATTGTGAGCCGCTCTGAGACTCTTCGGAGTGGAGGGCGGGATATAAATCCAATATCTTCTTCATCTTCTTGGACTGCAAGAGGTCAGGTATGTTTTCAGGCTGGGCTGTACACTCCCTTACCTAAAGGTCCACTTATGATTGTGAAGCCAGTTCACATTATACATTTGCCATTAATCTGAATGTTTATTTGTTAGATCATGGCGCCAACTGGTCCTTCATTCAGAGCCAACACAATGTTCCATGAAAACAGTTCATGCAGAAAAGAGTGATACTTACACCAACACCACCAAGAGACTTACAGCATGATCCTATGCTTACTAATTAAGTCCAATGGAGTATGACGGGACATTCCCAAATAAAGTATATTGCAAGGGTGGCCAACGGTAGCTCTCCAGATGTTTTTTGCCTACAACTCCCATCAGCCCCAGCCAGCATGGCCAATGACTGGGGCTGATGGGAGTTGTAGGTAAAAAACATCTGGAGATCTACCGTTGGCCACCCCTGGTATATTGGATTGCATCCTTAAGATGCTAGTTTAAAGGCCATTTCACTTGTCACCCGGGCTTGCCATCAAGTAAATGTTCAACAGAGATTGCAGCCAACCCCATCTCCCTACATTATATAAATCCAGTAACATTGGTTTGCTACATTCATGCTTCACATTATTGGGCAAATTGAAATGGCACCATTGGAAACCAAGAAATTAGGTATGTTGTGAGTGTACCTGTTATAGGTGTATCGATCTAGTTGCTTAAAGCCAGGAAGCCATAAGTGTTTCTGTCAATAAATGTCACTGAATAAAAAGAGAGACTATATAATCTTCCTCTCTGAACCCCCTGAGATAAACTCAGGGACACTCTGTAAGAAGTACTTCGTAGCAAATGTTTTATTTGTGCAGAATCTGTATTTTCTGTTGGAAGAGAAGAACTAGATGCTGCCTCTTAGCCTCAGCCTCCAGAGGGAGTTACTCAAGGCTCTCTGTTTCTGTGGAGAATTAACCCTGCGCAGTCCTTAGCTGTTTGTAAAAAGGTAAAGGTAGCCCCCTGTGCAAGCACCAAGTCATTACTGACCCATGGGGTGACATCACATCACAACATTTTCTTGGCAGACTTTTTATGGGGTGGTTTGCTATTGCCTTCCCTGTCATTTACACTTTACCCCCAGCAAGCTGGGTACTCATTTTACCAACCTCAGAAGGATGGAAGGCTGAGTCAGCCTTGAGCCAGCTACCTGAATCCAGCTTCCACCGGGATCAAACTCAGGAGCAGAGCTTGGACTGCAGTACTGCAGCTTACCACTCTGCACCATGGGGCTCCTTCTTAGCTGTTTGTACAACACCTCTAAACGTTTTAAAAGTGCAGTCCATCACAGAGGGGGGTTGTTTACAAGCTTCTTTGTATGCTAATAGGAAATTAAACCAGCAAAAGTGCACAAATTGCATGGCCAGCTTCAAGGGAACCCACAACTGACCAGCCACCAAACATAATGAGAATCAGTTCTCTATGAATCAGTCTGTTAGGACCAATCCACACATTTCATTTTTCAATAAGGAGATAAGTTTTGTAAAACGGGATGGCCTTTTCAATGAGTGGGGCAAATGTTGTCCAGTTTCTCTCTTGAATGGGAATTTTTACAGACCTCTTTTGTGATTCAAACGCCATTCAGGTAGCAGAACACAACCACCCACAGCATTCTGGATTGGGACTGTAATAAGACACACAAAAGATAACAAGCCTTCAGGTGCTGAGGTCACTCCCATCCCTGCAAGTTCCAAGACAGCATGACCTACTTGACAAAGCTAACCCTCGGGGGAAAGTCGTTAAATCATTGCTAAACTCTTGTGGGAAAGTGACAGATCAAGACATGGACTTTAACTTAAAGAAACGATGTACTGTTTCAGTGCCTCTTCACAAGAGAAGAGTGATGAACTTCAGTGGGTATAATAGAGAGTGATGGATGGACTTTAAGGGATTATTATTCAGTGTTACTCAGCAGCTCTGAACAGTAGATAACACAAAGTAAGTCTGGCACTTAACACAGGAGATGTCAGGCACACTCCATGAGAAGTCCCATATATTGTGATTCAGTATATCTAATTCTGAATCTGTTACCTGTGCAGGTTCATAGAGCCAGCTAATGGGGTCAGGGTCAAAAGGGAGACATTTTTTTTCTACAAACCAAAGGGATTCCTCAGGTTTGCAGAAAAATATGAAGGCCAAAAAAAAATGGAGGGGACTTTTAAATCCTCCTAAAGGGAAGAGTGTTCCCTGTACTAATACACACAAGATCTATATGCTTAGTTTGAACAGGGACGGGAGAAGGAGGAGAAGCAGCTGAGCCCACACACTTGGACATAGCTGTCAACAACAGTCCCTCCACCAGTCAGTGGTCAGGTAAGAGGAGAAGGAGCATCTTGAGCTTCCAGTCCCCAGACTCCCCACCTGCCTTGCTCAGGAGGGGGAGGGGAAGCCACTGCTACTAAGGATAAGGGAGGAAGACCAGGACCATTCACTTGAGCTTGGCAGGCAGGTGGGGGAAGTGGGATTTGCTACAGGCCACTCCCCCCTGCTGCTGCAACATCAGCCAAGCAGATGGAGGTGTGGTGCTGCAGCTGTGGGCTGCCCAATGAATAACTGGTCCACAGCAGAGGGAAGGGTGGGATCCCCCTCTGAGGGTTAGGGAGAAGAAAGAAGGGGAGAGCCAGAGCTGGAGCCACAATTGTCAGACAGGCAGTGACTCTGCAGGAGGAGGGAAGAAGAAGAAGATATTGGATTTATATCCCACCCTCCATTCCGAATCTCAGAGTCTCAGAGCGGCTCACAATATCCTTTACCTTCCTCTCCCACAACAGACACCCTGTGAGGTGGGTGGGGCTGAAAGGACTCTCACAGCAGCTGCCCTTACAAGGACAACCTCTGCCAGAGCTATGGCTGACCCAAGGCCATTCCAGCAGGTACAAGTGGAGGAGTGGGGAATCAAACTCAGTTCTCCCAGATAAGAGTCCGCACACTTAACCACTACACCAAACTGGCTCTCTCTCCCCATCCTGGAGCAAGTAGGTACCCCACTATGTGTGAAGGGGGGTTGGATCCCCTTCTGCTAAAATTTGTTTAATTTAAACCTCAATACACACACATGAAAGCCCTCAGGATCCTTTAGTTTGACATTTTCTAGACGTCATGGCATGCTGGTACATGTCTACCAAGGCTGAAAATACATGTGTATTCCAGACAAAATGGTAGTCATGTGTATCAAGAAGATCACCAGTAGCACATCCTCCCTGACTGAAAAGAGCTAAAGAATTACTGCAATGTCTCCTGCATATTCCACCTGATAGTGGTCATAATAAATGACAGCATCATATGCTACGTATATAATGTTATAATTCAATATGTTGTATAAAAACCAATGAAGCTGCAGGAAAGGCAGGGTACCTAGGGACTGTCTCTTCCCATATGTTCCCCAGAGAGTGCTGCGATCTGGCTCTAGAAATCTGCTTGTAATCCCCGGGCCAAAGGAGGCCCGGTTGAAGTCAACTAGGGACAGGGCCTTCTCGATCACAGCCCCTTGCTGGTGGACCCAGTTACCAGAAGAGGTCAGGGCCCTGCAGGACATTGGGCAGTTCCGCAGGGCCTGTAAGACAGTCCTCTTCCGGTTGGCTTATAACTGACCGGCATTGAAACATTTAAATATTGAAATATTCTGACGGAAGACTATAAGATAGCACACTGAGACTGTTTGATGTATTGATATATTAGTTGTTTTAATTATGTAAATTATTATTGTATTTTAATTCTTGAATTTTATTGTTAGAATTTTTATGTTGTGAGCCGCCCTGAGCCCGCTTTAGTGGGGTAGGGTGGAATATAAATCAAATAAAATGAAAATAGTTTTTAATCCTTTTATTTGTGCCCCCACCTTCAGAACTGAGGCAGGGGTAACTAGAGACAGATCATTTTATGTGGTGACACCTCACCTTTGCAATGCATATGTAGATATATATTATACACACATGTGCTTACACTAGATGTTCAGCAATGGATATCGCACATTGCAATTTTGAGTTAGACATGGTTCTCTGCAATGTACTAATCACTAGGACTCTTAACTATTGATTAACAGTTTAGATACTTAAAACTATTAAACATCTATTAACTCTGAATCCATTGTTTCTGCACGAAGAATGTTGATTAAAAATGGCACTGTATTTGTGAAGTGATGTGCTAACACTCAGGTGTAATTATTTTAACTTGGCAGTAAAACCCTTAAAAGTGTAGTGCCTTTCAATGACCATGGCGCTGAAAGCAGAAAGCACTGCACAATGCAGCCAATTTATCCAAAACGCCAGCGGGTACTGAAACAGCCAAGTAGTCATAATGTTCTTTAAACTGGTATTTATTGGCAAAGAGGCCATGGAAGATACATGCCACAGCTGCTGCGCTATAGTAAGATGCATATTTATTTCACAGTGATTGTGTGGAGGGGGGGTGGGGAAACATGTTGCAGGAATATCAGAAATTACCAGGAGTGAGATAAGCTTTATGTTTTGTAATAGGTATAGAGGAATTCATGCTATTTAACACCCATATTTGCATATTCTGTTTTTTTTTAAGGCAGCAAGGAAAGATGCATTGAACTGCACTGGTGACAAGTCCTTAAAGCTTCATAATGACAATGTCCTTCAGTCTGACTTTTCTACAGCTCTATTTAACCCGCATTTCTCATTGCAGAAAAGACTTTGCTAATGTAAGGGCTCTGGGCTCAGGTCTTGGTAAGAAAAAAGGTTCCCATTACAAGGACACGTGGAGTGTGTATGAAGCCCTGCCCTGAACCGCCTGGGTGAGAAAACCACCCTCCTTCTCTCTCTCTCTCCCTCCCCCCCCCCCTCAATAATAGCAGCTTCTGTTGTGATTTGCATGCCTGTCAAAAGCTGTTTTCCCTCTCTGGGAAAAGCCTGCATCTTTCTTTTTTTCCTCCCCCCCATCTCCTTGCTTCCTCTCCATCTTTTATAGCCGTTGCCATGGTGCCCAGGGAGAGCTAAGCACCGCAGCAGGGGAGGGGGAGGAGGCGGTGCATGCTGCAATTTCCAGGCTCTCTCCTCCATGAGCTCATCAACCTCCTCCTCCAAGAGGGAGGTGGCTGAGGCTCCGGCTATTGCTGGTGGGTGGTTTCCAGCTTCAGCATCACCAACCAAAGGCGAGAGGGAGAGAACAGCTGCTGATGTTGTGTTCTGAAGCAACCTCAGGAGAAGAGAAAATGGATTCAGCTTGCCCATCCCTCGCCTTTCAGCATCTTCCCTTGGTTTCGACATGGTGAGCACGAGCAATGAAGAAGCACTGGCGTTTCGCTATTGTTGCTTGTTAGGAATGATCATGTTCATTGAGTGGGGGTGAATCTCTGCTGTGTGGTACTGGGTATTAGCATCAGAAGCGTGTGCTAACAATGACTTTCATTGGAGCTGCTGGGAAGGGTGGGGGGGGGGGGGTTGTGTGAAAGCAAGGGGAAAAGGAAGATGGAGAGGGACGAAGGCTGATTAGAAGTCAGTAGGAAAATGTAGCTCCAAGATAAATCTTCGCCATCCTCTTAGCGAAGATACAGAGTGTGGAACGCTCATCTGTCCATAGCAAAATGAGATAGCCTGAAAATAACTGTCAATTAGAAATTGCAGGGGATTGTTTAAAAAAAAGCTGAAAGCTTTGGGTTCGTTCTTGTAACTGCCCCCAAATGGGGCTGGGCCTTACTGAAGTAGCATAATTAGATGCAGCAAAACCATATATAAACACAGGCACTGTTGGATTTCATCCATGCATGATCTGTGGATATGTATAATCAGTGGAGGTGCATAGGTATCATCCTGTATAGTTTTAATGTACTGCTTAACGATTTGAGTTGGGTGCAGTGCGTGTGTGTGTGCGTGCATACATGCATATTCTATAGACATCTGGACCTCTTTGTGGGTCTGTGTGATAAGTCCATGTGCTGTTTTCGTTGCAACTGACTGACAATGCATTTCAGTTGGATGGCATGAGTGATTTATGGTCCTATGGCTTCCTTACAGCTGCTTAGGACAGATCCATATCATTTGTTTGGTATGCTATATAGCTCTAAATCCTAATTCACAACCTGTCATAGCTATAAATGAGATACAAAGATACTGAATATGCACCTTATTTACCTTTATAATAGCATTCATATTTGACTCTCTGTTTGGATGTTTTATAGTCTGAAGTATTATATCCTCAGTTCTAGATGTTTAATTAGTAGGTTAAATTCTACCTGAATGCACATTTCATCTTAGAAAGTAGGTTATAATGATAAGAATAACCAGTTTCATTCAGGAATTCTGGCTTTGGTTATTTTTCTAAATAGTCACACCTACATGTATGTGTGTATTTATGTCAATACCGAATTATCATTTATTATTTATTATAATGTGTTATAGTACAGACAGAAATTCTGGAGAGTTGTCTCATCTTTATTCCACCAGTAGAAAGCTAGGAAAAACCCATATGTCTGGATTTAGGTACTGACATGCATGTATGCAGTGCTGAATCAGATAAATTATAACAGGACGATACAATAGACAACTGTATGTTTCATAGTTTTGATACCCTGCTTAAGCCATTATCATTTTTGATTACCATGAGTCGACCAGATCAACAAATGTCCACTTGGTTTCTCATTAGAAATTGTAAGGTTTTTTAATCTATGGATAAGGAACAAAACGACTGGTGCTTGCACAGGGGACTACCTTTACCTTTTTTAAGGAACACTTTAAAAATGCCCTAATTCATTTCCGTTTGGATCTGTTTCATTAATCCAGAGCTAATGGCGGGGGTGGGGGGGGGAGGCCTATAATCATAAGAGGCTTTTCTTTATCAATATTTTTGCCTCAGAGAAACTGTCTGTCCTGACAATGTCAGGGTGTTGAGTCCAAGGACGATAAAATTGTCTACAATGATGATAGTTTCTTACATTTAGAATTTGTTCAGAGCCAGGGATACGATAACCACAAGATATACTAGTGACACAGTGGTTGTCCATGAGATGTGTGCTGATTTCCATACAATCAATTTTTCGCTGTTTTTCATTTCCAGTTCAAAGATTATACATTTTCCCTTAAGACAATTATATTTGAAAGTACATGTATCATACTTCACAGATAAGCAGGACTGGCTGCAGTTTTCTATTGATTGAGTGCTGTGTGAGAAAATAGCTGTGAAACAGGCCGGAAGCCCCAATATTTATCATTTATCCAATGTGATTCTTCTCAAGTGCCGCAAATGTTACTACTAGGCTTGCTGTGTGGAATTCTGAGATTGTAACAAGCATCCAGCTCTGGCAGCTGTTTCTTGTGACTTGGTGATCATTGATGGTGGAAGGGCTGTGCAGCAAAGTGGAGATGCTGCTGTTGCAATTGTAGATAGAAGCGTGTATGGGTGATCTTGGGTTGGCATCAGGAGAATATGGAACTTCAGGAAGTAAAGCTGTCTAACATCTCAAGGCAAAATGTCGTTACTGAGGTATTCTCATGGGAAAGAGATCCAAAATGGCATCCTTTGGCAATAGCAGCACTTCCTTATACAGTTTTATCAGTTGCTCAGTTTATTGCTTGCTACTAGATTGGGGGTAGGGGCAACTGTGTTAACTGAGTGCTGTGCTGATGGTGAATTCCTTTTTAAAAACCCAGAATGTTTTCTTATGCAAAAAAAAAAATGTGCATTTTCTTCGTAGACACAGTGTGGTAACACAGGATAGTTTACAGCAGAGATGTCAAATGAAAGGCCCGCATGTCTTATCATGCCTTTTAAAGGTCCCCCTTACGGTCCAATGTATTCTGACCATATCATACACATAATGGTTGATTCAGCTTCATGGCCAGGAAGCTAATACTCTTAGTAGAGTAAATGGCCAACCTTTTCTTTGTTATTGTGGTCATGAAATAAGTGTTAATAACAGCTGCATTGGCAGAGAAGGAATCCCATTGTAGTACAATAAGCCTTGTTCTAAATTTACTCATTTTTGTTGTTACTATTTACTGTGTATGTAAATAGTAACCCTAGAAGCCCTGTGGCACAGAGTGGTAAGCTGCAGTACTGCAGTCCAAACTCTGCTCATGACCTGAGTTTGATCCTGACGGAAGCTGGGTTCAGGGAGCCGGCTCAAGGTTGACTCAGCCTTCCATCCTTCCAAGGTTGGTAAAATGAGTACCCAGCTGCAATGCCACTGAGGATGTTCTCCGCAGCTGAGAACGAAACGTCTGGAAGGAAAACTTTCTCCAGTAGAACACGGCACTTGATCCCGAAAGATTCTACAAACCCTAATGATGTTACCAGCCGTGAAAACCTGAAATCTTTGATAGTACCCAGCTTGTTGGAGGTAAAGTGTAGATGACTGGAGAAAGCAATGGCAAACCAACCCATAAAAAGTCTGCCAAGAAAACGTCATGATGTGACATCTCTCCATGGGTCAATAACGACTCAGTGCTTGCCCAAGGGACTACCTTTGTCTTTTTAGGGGTAACCCTCCTCCTGCTTAAGTCCACAAAGCACACATGGGATTTAAAAGTGATGCTCAGGCAAGAAGAACTTTCCCATGCAACTTTGCATATACTCAATGTTTCACTTAAATGGAATCCTTGTCCTAAGGTTGCCAACCTCCAGGTGGGACCTGGAGAGTTCCTAGAATTTCAACTGATCTCCAGACTGCAGAGATCAGTTTCCAATTGAGAAAACGGGTACCTTTGAGGGTGGATGGTACAGCATTATACACCACTGAGGCCCCTTCACAAACCTTGCCATCCCATGCTCTAGCGCCCAAATCTCCAGGAATTTCTCAACTCAGGGTTGGCAACCCTACCATAGCAAAGATCTGCATGCAAAGATCCAAAGTCAGAAAGGACATTGTACTGGTGTGCTAATGCTGCACATCCAGCTGCTTCCCACATGCAGTGGCCCAGTTCATAAAAGATGCTGAGCCTACGCAAAGTCACACAGGTAAATTCTCCTGTGAAACCAGGCTACCCAGTTTATACTGTTCTGCAAACAGAGCAGCAGGGTTAGTTGCCCAAAGCAAAGTGATCTTCTCACAGTGGGACTATTTGTATCCATATTTGCCCTCATTGCATGTGAATGGAATGCCAAGCATTTGCACTATTATTGCAGCTATTTCTTTTGACAATGGCCAATGCAGGTCTTGCTTAATTGGTTTCTGTTTAATGAGAAGAGAAAACATTAGTGAGAGGTCATCCCTTTACTCTGACCTTTTTATATTATTAAGACTACCATCCAGCAGGAAAATGTATGGGGTTTTTTTTCATTATTACAAGGAATAATTACATTTGTGTTAATCACTTCAAAGAAACAATATGTAAAATTTCTAGCAAAGTTGAGAATCAGGATTAAGTTCCTATGATCTACCTTTACTTTATTTCATTATATGCTAGCTAACAATTCAGTTTTCACATGTTGCTTTATAAAAGCACTCAGGGCTTTTTATGAGCAGGAACGCAGAGGAACACAGTTCTGGCTGGCTTGACATCCAGGGGTGTGGCCTAATATGCAAATGAGTTCCTGCTGGGCTTTTTCTACCCCCCCAAAAGGCCTGGAAACACTCATTTATACTGAAAATTGTGTCGGTCTCAGACCCTTACCACTGAAATTGTGTAACTGTGTACTGGAATAAAATCAGAAACCAAATTTGACACCCCAACATTTCCCATCACAATCAGCTTTATATTAACGCAGTTTATGTTGTTATAATTTTATAGCAGGCATATTATAAGAAATAATTATATCCACTGTCATAACTGGCTAGTGCTATTTTTTTTAAAAAAAAAAATCATGCGTCTAAAAATAAATTCCTAGTTTTCGTCTGAGGTTATGCAGAGCGTCTAGTCTGGTGTACATAATATTTTAGGGACCATTCACATCACTGAAGCCAAGTATTAAATTGAGGGAACAGCAACAACAGACACCATTTGAGAGACCTATGTGAACTGTTTATTTGCAGCAACCCCCCCCCCACACACACACACACACAAAACACTATCTGGAAGATAGAGTGGAAAATTTAGATCTGATTTAAATGTGATGCTGGCCATTCAGCAAAAAGTTATCCATGTACATGCCCACACCCCCTATAAACAGCTAATCTGCATGCTAATGCAGCATACCAGAGATTCATAGCATGGGCAAATAGTATGCTGGCATAATTAGAGTCAAATAGCACCTTTAAGACCAACAAAGTTTTATTCAGGATGTGAGCTTTTGTGTGCAAGCACACTTTGTCCAACAGGATGGAATCAGAGTATCAGACTTGCCTATCCATACTGCAAAAGTAGTAACCCAATATAACACCCAACATGATCAAATTATTTATTCATGGAGCATGCAGTGACACACTGGCTCCATCCATAGCATGGCCAAACAGGCCTGCGGATAGATATTTTATCTCTCTTTGCGCAAGCAGGGATACCAACTCTAGTTTGGGAAATTCCTGGAGATTCAAGGGAGGGACCTCAGCAGGATATACTGCCATTCGTCCACACTTAGGCTTGCCAATCCCCAGGTCCCAGTGGGGGTTCTCCCTCTTTCCCAGGCTCCTTCCTGCTCCCAGTCAGCTGGCTGTCAGGGGGAAGCCCTGCCCCCACAGCGACCATGTGCTTTTCCACCTCCGGAGGCTTCAGACTCCACTTGGAAAGGCTTCCTCTTCGGATGGTGTGTCTGTGTCTTTAAGGCTGAATGTGGGTGGGGGCAGAACAACATGGCTGCTCCCAGTGGCTGTGAAAGCAGCCCAGACCCTCCGTTGGTTGCACAATCTTTTCAGAGGTCGTTTACATAGGAAAGGTAAACCTGAACCTTTGGTTGCTCTGTGTTACTTGGAAGAAGTTAGAAGTTCAGCAACTCGTGAGTAAAGATGCCAATCCCCAGGTGGGAGCAGGCCCTTCCCCACTTCAGAGTCATCAGAAATGGGGGGGGGGGAGTGAGGGAAATGCCTGCTGGTAACTTCATTATCCCTATGGCGATTCCCATAGAGTATAATGGAGAATTGATCTGGGGGTATCTGAGGCTCTGGAGTTTTTTGAGGTAGAGGCACCAAATTTTCAGCATAGCATCTGATGACTCTCTTCAAAATGTTCTCCAAGTTTCAAAACAATTGGACCAGGGGGTCCAATTCTATGAGCCCCCAAAGAAGGTGCCCCTATCCTTTATTATTTCTAATGTAGGGAAGGCATTTGAAAGGTGTGCAGTTGCTTTAAATGTGATGGCCAGAACTCCCTTTGAAGTTCAATTGCGCTTGTCACAACTTTGCTTATGGCTCAACCCCCAAAGTCTCCTGGCTCCACCCCCAAAGTCCCCAGATATTTCTTGAATTGGAGTTGGCAACCCTACCCACACTGCATAGAAGCCATTTTCTCCAGAGGAATTGATATCTGTAGCTTGGAGACCAGTTGTAATTCCAGGAGATCTCCAAACTGCACCTGGAGAATACCTATAAAGTATTGTGCGCTATTAGAAATAGGAGGCCTCATTCCACATGATGCAGCTTTGATTTCCCTTGGTTTCAGGCTGAACAAAGGGGATTGGATGGAAGGCATAGGGGAAGTCCACGGAATCAGAGTATTTGTGGGCCACAGAATCTTCTGAACCTGCACTAAGATTCTCCAGGAGATTCTGGAAGGGTCTTCACACCTCTCTAGGATTTGCTGGAAAAACTACGGTTTTCCTATGTTTCCTGAAATTCCTAGAGAGGTGGGCTGTCACTTCCAGATTTTCCAGGAAGTGATGCATACCATCATTGGCAGTAATTTCTTGTCCTTTCTGTCATTGGTTGGAGTGATGGAGTGATGGAAGGCAAGGCCTGATGGGGAAGGAGAATTCCACCTCAGGTGGGTTCATGGCAGCCCCAAACTTCTGTTTTGTGTACTTCACCTACCACATCTTTACATTTCCACTGATACATGGGTTCTTCCTCCTCCTCTAAGCATAGCTTGAGGGAAGAACAATCTCCAAATAATATTTTACAGCAGGTCATCTGCAAACAGCTCTCCATAAACAGAGCCAATGCTTTGAGTACAGAGTGTGGAAGCAGTAATTTTTGAGGGTAACAATCTTTGTGGCTGGGGTCAGTTTGCTTAATCTCTCTGCCGCCTATAAAACAGGAAGTATAGTGCCTAATTCATTAAAAAGACTTGCAAAGACAATTAATGAGCTAATGTTTGTGCAACACTTCAAAATGTTAATTTTGTTCCAAATGTTATTTTTGTTTATTTATAACACACCTTTCTCTTCAATGGGGATCCAGAGTGGCTTCCATCCTTCTTTTCTCCTCAATTTTATTCTCACAGCAACTCTATGAGTTAGGTTGAGAGTATATGACTGGTAAAAGGTCACCCAGCAAGCCCCCATTGGTATAGTATGGATTTGAATACACGTCTTCAAGATCCTAGTCAAACACTAACCACTATACAACACAAGCACTGTGTAGTTTAAGTTTGTTTTCACTGCCAGTTCTGGGAGATGATCCATCTGGGAGGTTTGAGGGGCAGAGCTAGGCTTTCTGAAACACCATGTGATGCTGCAACATAACTTTCAGCCACATAACAAGGTGATATTGCAACATTGCCAACTGG
The DNA here is from genome assembly GCF_032191835.1 of Heteronotia binoei. NCBI lineage: Eukaryota > Metazoa > Chordata > Lepidosauria > Squamata > Gekkonidae > Heteronotia > Heteronotia binoei. The sequence goes on along the minus strand of NC_083227.1, from coordinate 146,481,778 downwards.
GAGATTGCTAGAGCACTGTAGTTATATCTGACATGATTTCCAGGTACCTGACTGGATCTAATTGCTGTGATGGCACTAGAGTTGCCAGATCTCCCCCAGGCATTGCCAGGGGATGGGGGAAGGCGGGGCAGGATCACCAGATCCAAGTTGTGAAACTCCCAGAGATTTAGGGATGGAGCCTGAGGAGGACAGGGACCTCAGTGGGGTACAGTGCTGTAGAGTTTGGAATACTAGTCCCCAGTTGGGGGCAGGGGATCCCCCAGCTGGCCAGTGGGGAAACCCCAGCCTCAAGAGTGACCACCTCCCCTCTCCCTCCTCTCCTGCAAGACTTAAAGGGCCCTCCAGCTGATCTGTGGGAGCACATGGCCCATGGATCAGCTGGAAGGCCCTTTAAATCTTGCAGGAGAGGGAGAGAGGTGGCCACTGGCCATGTACCTAAACTCCAAGTGGTGAATTCACCACTTGGAGTTCAGGCATGTGTGGCTCCTGCTTTTTGCAAGCTACATTTAAAGGGGCCCTTTAAATGCTATTTGCAAGACGAGGGGGGCACCTAAACTCCAGTAATGAATTTTCCGTGTGGAGTTCAGGGACATGCACCCCTCCCCCAACAGACACACTTATTGCAAACAGTATTCAATGATACCCTTTAAATGCTGTTTGCAAGAAGCAGAGGGATGCCTGAACTCCAGTGGCAAACTCTCTGTGTGATATCATCACATTGGGGATGCCATCACCCTTTCCAAGAATGCCTCCCAAAGTCCCCTGCCAGGGAGGAGGCAAAACTCTGTCGGTTTATATTCTGAGGAGGCAGGACCAGGCAACCCTACATAGAGTCCATCCCCCAAAGTATCCAGATTTCTGTAACCTGGAGATGAGTTATAATTCTGGGGGATCCCCAGGTCCCACCTGGAGACTGGCATCCCTAGATGGCAACCCCTGTTCCCCCATTTTGCTTCCACTGCTGTGCCACGCAGCAGTGGAACTCCAGGGGCAGGAGGTCTCCTGCTGTAGCACTATAGTGCTATATATGGGCTGCATAACTGCATCTGACATGTCTTTGTATCCTATAAGTAACCAATAGGTGCTTCCAAAGATGCTGGTTATTGTCACGTTCAGCCTAAACTGGTAAATTAAGGGAGCTACGGTTTAAAACAGTTTGTGAGAAACCCGACACTTAGGCAAAAAATATTCTAATATTAATTATATTATGAAATAATTGAGTCCAATGCAGTGGCCTTATAGCCCAGTTCCAAATGAAGGTCCTAGGTATTTTTTTACTCCATTTCAATTTTTTCTTCCACAGTGGTTAGGACTCTTCAATCAATTTATATCCAGGACATTAATTCTATGCAACTTAAGTGGTGGTATTCTGCTATTGTGCAATATATACTTTTCTTTGAAATAGTCTTCTCTATCTCCTATTTATTTCTTGCATGAACTAAGGAATCAAGCCTCTTTTTTTGAAGACGTCAGACAATTGACATACATACAAGTGATGTTCTGGATATAAATTGATTGAAGAGCCCTAACCACTGTGGAAGAAAAAATTGAAACAAAGTAAAAAAATACCTAGGACCTTCATTTGGAACTGGGCTATAAGACCACTGCGTTGGACTCAATTATTTCATAATATAATTAATAATAGAATATTTTTTGCCTAAGCATCGGGTTTCTCACAAACTGAATGAGGGGAGCTTCCAGCTCACTTCTTACTGCCTTCCCAGCCTGCTTCTGTACACAACATACAGAAACAAGAACCCAAGGGATAGGTTTAAATGTTTGCTTTTATTACATGTGTCACAAAATCACTGACTGCTATCCTACAGGGACAATTTGAAAATCAGGATGCCTTTGGTTTTACAGTTATTCTGGGCAGGTCTATTGCCAGCTGCCTGTCTCAACCCATTTATCTCATAAATACATCCTCACACCCAGATGGAAAATTTCTTGAAACATTGCCTCTTTTTACCTTCCCTGGCTGTTCAGATTGAACTTCACAACTCTTCACAGACTGGTGGACAAAGGTCAATTTCAAAGGAATAGCTAAGCATGAAACAGTTAAAATATTTGGTGGGATTTGGGAGATTGTTTATCTTTTTTTTCAGAACCAGACTTTTTATTTTAAATCATCAATACTTCTAAAATATAAGAGTCCATTTCTGTTTCCCTCAATTACCAGGGTATACATGGACAAGAAAGAAAAAAAAGACATGCCAAGAGGATACTGGGATGTAGGGAGAGTAGGCTTGGCATAAAAGTGATGCATGGTACACATATATGTGAATTGGGCTTCTTTCTGCATGATAAAAAGATCCAATAAAAAGCAAAAGTAACACCAAGAATAAAAACCTGCATAAAACAAGGGACAAGCAAAACAAATTTTAAAGTTGCAGTTGCACATGGATTTAAATGATTTGTATTAATAAACGGTTAAAAAAAACCCTCTTATTCATCATTCATGGATCCTGATTTTCCTTTCTGTTTGTGCCATTTACTTTCATTCATGCTAGGTACTTCTGCTTGTGGAAGATGGAAAGGTGGTTTTTGCCAATTTTTGCTAATTCCTCCCTCTCACTACAGCTTGTGGGTCGGGGGACAGTGATTCATACGACTGCAATTTTGAAGGTCAGAGAAGATTGACGTAGGATGGAGGGGCAGGAAAGATGTTTGTATAGCTCTGCTCTGCTCTTGTTGCTTAAGATGCAAGCCATTTGTAGAAGAAGCAAGCTCAGATTGAGACAAAGCAAAACAGACCAAAAGCTAAATCTCAACCATCATAGATTTCATCTAGGGTTGCCAGTCCAATTCAATAAATATCTGGGGGCTTTGGAGGTGGAGCCAGGAGACATTGGGAATGGAGTCAGGAGCAAGGTTGTGACAAACATAATTGAACTCCAAAGGGAGTTCTGCCCATCACATTTAAAGGGATACACACCTTTTAAATACCTTCCCTCCATTAGAAATAATGAAGGATGGGGCACCACCTTTTGCGGCTCATAGAATTGGACCCCCAGTCCAGTCTTTTCAAAACTTGGAGGGTGCTTTGGAGAGAGGCACTGGATCCTATGCTGAAAATTTGGTGCATTTACCTCAAAAAAACAGCACCTTCCCCCCCCCGAGCCCCAGATACCGACAGATCAATTATCCCTTATACTCTATGGGAATCAGTCTCCATAATAATGTAGTGCCCAGCAAATATTCCTCACCCCCACAGCTTTCTGATAACCCTGAAGCAGGAGGAAGGCCTCTAAACTGGGGGATCCCCTGCCCCCAACTGGGGATTGGCAACCCTAATTTCATCTACCACTTTTTACTGTCCTCTAGTTGTGCAAACTGTTAAAAAAAAAAACCCAACCCACCATTGATTACAAAAAAACTACCAACCTTTGCAGTTCTCCCTCCCTCCTATAATATTAAGATTACCTACAATTCTGTATTTATTCTACATAATTTATTCTGTCTCTGTTAACTATGAGATTGCAGTGAGAAACTATACAGAACACTTAATGTCCAGTTTTTTTGAGTAGTGCAGATTCTGCACAGACTTCTTGGTGGCTTTTGACAATCCATGTACTTTCAAATTTACCTTCATAATTCAAAAATGCAAAATATGCACAACTCTATTCATCCCACTACAATATAATCCATGTGCTTTATTGGTGTATATATACTTACTGTGGACAGATACTCAAACCAGGACAAAGCCATTAATTTCTATAGATGGCAATGACAACTTTTATGCCAAATGAAATGTGTTTGTGCTAAGGCAGCTATTATAGCACAAATGTTCTGTAGATAGGCATCCAAATAGCATTAGATTCCTTTTTTGTGGCATTCAGGATAAAAAGTGCATTTTTGGCATGTGGATCATATTGTAAAATATCATTACTGTTGTTTAAATCTGAAAACCTAGCATATTTTGTTTTATAAAGGAATAATTATAAAATCATATGACAGGTCAGGAATACAGAGTGATTTTTCTAACATGCCTTGCATCCTTTCCATTTCACTGAACCAAAGGATCAAAATGTACATAAACTGTCACTGCCTAGATCTTCCAGGGTGCATGTGTGTGTGTGTGTGTGTGGTAGAATATACTAAAACTGTCTTGTTAAAAGGTCCCCTATATTATCTAGACCTTAAATCTGATACACGTGTGCTGTAGCAACAGCACAGTAAGCCAAGCATGACAAACCAAAAGCTCAGAAAAGAATGAATCTTCTACAAAGGAAATCACATTTTACATGGCATTTAAGAAGAAGAAGAAGAAGATATTGGATTTATATCCCGCCCTCCGCTCCAAAGAGTCTCAGAGCAGGTCACAATCTCCTTTACCTTCCTCCCCCACAACAGACACCCTGTGAGGTGGGTGGGGCTGGAGAGGGCTCTCACAGCAGCTGCCCTTTCAAGGACAACCTCTGCCAGAGCTATGGCTGACCCAAGGCCATTCCAGCAGGTGCAAGTGGAGGAGTGGGGAATCAAACCCGGTTCTCTCAGATAAGAGTCTGCACACTTAACCACTACACCAAAAGGGCATTTCCTTTAGTCAAGAAGTCTCTCACACTATTTGGTGTGGTACTTTGCTACAGCGAGGTCCCAAACTTACTAAATTAGCAGAAAATCCTTTGTTCTTAAGCAATTCCAAAATGGAGCTTGCCAAATTTTACCAGGGCTTTGGATAGCCCCAAGCAGTCCTGTTGTACATTCTGGCTAATCATCAGAAAATGATTTGTCCTTTATTATTCCTCAGGTTCTGAAAAGCTTACCCAATGAAGATGGGCAGAACCTATCCTTGTTGGATAAAAAATTGCAACAGTAGAAATGGTACTTTTGACATAAGTTTGTTTTTGTTTTTAATTTCAGACTTTATCTGCTAATTTTTACCAATGACTTAAAAACATGACAGGGTTTTCTTCTGAAACGTTTTCATTGCGACAATGAAACTGCTAGACTGAGTTTAGAATTTATTTATTTTTAAATATTGCTATTGAAGTATTGGCATTGCTTTATAAGGCTGTATTATGCTTGTCAATTAAGACTCTTTCAAAGCATAAAAATAGGCCTTACTGGGTATTTATGGAAGTCACTGAGCAAAAAGCTTGCTGTTAGACTAGAAATTGCTAGGGAATGGGAAACAATGAGCTTTTGTGATGAATCCTGATATTTGACATTGTAGAGGTTCTCACGGATGAGAATCAAACTTTTCATTTACTGTAGATAATGGGTTACCTATAATATGATAAATTTATTGGAAAATGGTCAGTATTTTCGTCCTGCGTAAATGGAAATTCTGATATTACTAGACCTTCTTGAAAAGTGAATTTTTGGGAGGCTATATATAGTCACTAGTTGTCAAGCACTTTTAAAAGTTTTTTGTGTGTGTGTTTTAAATTTAATTAATGGCTTTGTGTAGTGCTGTACCCATATGATTTTCTTAAAATTATTTGCATTTAATATTTTGTGAGAAACTCTTAGTTATTCAGCGTTTTTCTTATGTTTATCTTGATTTTATCTGAAAAAATTCCTGAGGAAATATATGTGAAAATACCTATGGAGCTGGTTTAGGGTCAAGCCACTTTCCACTACATATGGATCTTGTATTTGAAACTAAAATTGCAGTTTGTGTTTGTTAGAAATGCTTCTTGCCTTTGTCTGGTGAAATGAAGCCGATTAGCTCTGAATGTGATTCAAACAATTCATTTACCTATACATCAAAATAAATAGTAAAGATAGTTTTACCACTAAATAGTAGGGTTGCCAAGTCCAATTTAAGAAATATCTGGGGACTTTGGGGGTGGAGCCAGGAGACTTTGGGGGTGGAGCCAGGAGCAAGGAAGTGACATCACTTCCAAGTCAAAGGTCAAGTGATGTCACTTCCTGAGCTTCACCCCTCTATATCACTTCCAGCACACTGCATCAAACCCCACCTCTAAAACCCTTCATGGGGGTTTAGGAATCCTAATCTCTACATCGCTTAAATTGAATGTATCCATCTAAAAAATTCAAACCCATGGGCAATGGCTATCCTCCTACACTTCAAAATGGGGTCTCTTCTAATACTAAATGTATATATCCCTCCCCAGCAAAAATGATCAGATATAGCAAGGTGCTGTAATTATTCTTAATTTTTTTATTGAAGAACTTTTATTAGATACTCCAGCACACCTGATTCTAAAGGGGAGGAGAGACTTTAGTGCTAGACTCAATTCAAATGATAAGATTCTAATTGACAAATTTGGATGAAAGCTTGCTAAATAATGTCACTTAATTCAAAACAGATATGGGCTTCCCCCTTAAACAGTGGAAGCCATTCCCAACCGAGTAAGACTTAGTTACTGCTGTCTTCTCAGGTCAAACACAATTACAAGCCTAAGTAGCTCTATCATACCTCTGGCAATAATGTGGTCAGGTATTTCTCAGTTGCATTCCCTTCGCCACAAAAAAAGAATTTGTATCTCTTTATGCTTCAGGAATTTGGCAATTTGGAAGCTTAAGATAATTCACACCAGAGAAAATTCTTATATACACACTAGAGCATATTATGTCCTCCTCTATGTCTAGCAATTGGGAGTGGAGGTTTGCATATATCACCCCTACCAAAAATCCTAATAAGCAGCTCTGGTTACCATCATGTAATAGAATAGCTGTAGGGTTGCCAGGACCTGTCACTGACCAGAGGCAGGAGGAGGGTTGCCAGCTCCAGGTTGGGGTATTCCTGGAGACTTGGAGGTGGAGCCTGGGGAGGACACGGAACTCAGTGGATTACAATGCCCCCAAAGTCCACCCTCCAAAGCGTCCATTTTCTCCAGTAGAAATTGACTTTGTAATCTGGAGATATGCCATAATTCCAGGAAATATTTTCAAGTATCAGTTATTCAGCTTTCCATTTAGTGGGATTGGAAAAGAACACAATATCAAAGCAATATCTGCAGTACTGCATTTAGAACACCTGAGACTCAGAAGCAATGTTCCCTCTAAGCTGTGGGGTCATGTGAGCAAAAATTCTACTTTGTGAGCTATTGGCATTGAAGTCATGAGCTCCTGTATAAATTAGTTTCATGTGGGGCCATTTTTCCTGAGCTAAGACAAAAATGTGTGAGCTGGAGACTAAAAACTGAACTAGCTCACACTAACTCAGCTTAGAGGAAACATTGCTCAAAAATATGTTTAAATGTCATCTAGAACCAACATATTCATAATGCAATAAAATTGTTTTATGTCTTATGTTTTTATTGTTGTTTATTTTATCGGTCACACTAATGTGCTTGTGTCGACCCTTGATCTGTGAGCCGCCCTGAGCCTGCCTTTGGCGGGGAGGCGGGATATAAATTAAATAAATAAATTCCAGTAAAAGAGGAAATATTAATGGACAACCTAGGGCTACTGATCACTCCTTCTGCAAGTCAATATCTCAGTATACGGTTGTGCTAACTGTAGAAAAATTACATAGTGTACTGACAGTGTAGGATGTGTGGAATGGTATAGTGTAGCTTGATCTCATCAGTCAGATCTCAGATGCTAAGCAGGGTTGGTATTTGGATGGGGGAGTACCAAGGAAGACTTTGCGGACGAAAGCATAGATTCTATGGCAATACAGTCTAGGGTTGCCAAGTCCAATTCAAGAAATATCTGGGGACTTTGGGGGTGGAGCCAGGAGATGTTGGGGTGGAGCCAAGATCAAGGCTGTGGCAAGCATAATGGAACTCCAAAGGGAGTTCTGGCCATTACATTTAAAGGGATGGCACACCTTTTCAATGCCTTCCTTCCATAGGAAATAATGAAGGATAGGGGCACCTTCTTTTGGGGCTCATAGAATTGGACCCCCTGGTCCAATCTTTTTGAAACTTGGAGGGTATTTTGGGGAGAGGCACTAGATGCTATACTGAAAATTTGGTGCCTCTACCACAAAAAACAGCCCCCCCCCAGAGCCCCAGATACCCGTGAATCAATTCTCCATGATTTTCTATGGGAATAAATCTCCATAGGGAATAATAGAGTTCCTAGCAGACATTTCCCTCCCCCCCCCCGCTTTCTGATGACCCTGAAGCGGGGGGAGGGCCTCCAAACCGGGGGATCCCCTGCCCCCACTTGGGAATTGGCAACCCTAATACAGTCTCTCCTATCTGCACAGACTCCTCATGGAAACGTGCCATATCTCCCTCTCTATAATAAGCACCTTGTAATTCTCACTACAGAAGTGACTTAGTAGATATTTTTGCTCATGCTTTTCTAAATGCGCTTGTAGTTCAGTATTTGTCCTTCATCTCACATAATACAAAATAGTTGATGTTCAGCAATGCCAGGCCATTAAGCGAACTGAAGAAAGTCATCTTGGAGGCTAAATAAATCATCTACTCAAAAAGCTTTATCACCAAATAAGAAGGTTGGGCCAGCTTGCATCCTTGGGCTGTCATAAGGATTCTGAAACAGAAAGAACCCACTCATTATTTATTGCTGTTTTATTTATTAATGTTCTATTGATTTTAATGTGATTTATTGCTCTCCATACTTCATCATTGTAAGGAATAAAAGGTTCCAGCAAGGAAAGGCATTAAACATGTAGTATTTGTGATAACCACTACAAACCTAACCTGGTTTACTGGGAACAGGGCTGGCGTACCTGCTAGGTGACCTTACACAGTTTTCTAGGGCGTGGCCCTGGGGGTGCCAAATTGGGCACTCTAGACTGGGAGGGTGGGGGCCACCCCCCCCCCTCCCAGGCAATTTAAATCATGTGGGAGGGCACCTAGGAGCAGCTGGTGCTCTTCCCGTTAGGATTGCCAAGTCCAATTCAAGAAATATCTGGGACTTTGGGGGTGGAGCCAGGAGACTTTGGGGTGGAGCCAGGAACAAGGGTTTGACAAACATAATTGAACTCCAAGGGAGTTCTGGCCATCACATTTAAAGGGACAGCACACCTTTTAAAATGTCTTCCTTCCATAGGAAATAATGAAGGATAGGGGCACCTTCTTTTGGGGCTCATAGAATTGGACCCCCTGGTCCAATGGTTTTGAAACTTGGGAGGTACTTTGGGGAGAGGCACTAAATACTATACTGAAAATTTGGTGCCTCTAACTCAAAAAACAGCTCCCCAAGAGCGCCCGAAACCTCCAGATCAATTCCCCATTATACCCTACGAGAATCGATCTCCACATAGGGAATAATGAAGTGCTCAGCAGACGTTCCTCCCCTCTCCCCCCTCCCCTGTTTTCTGGCGACTCTGAAGTGAGGGATTGGCCTCTCTACTCATGAGTTGCAGCCAACTTCTTCCAAGTAACACAGGCACCCCATCCCAAGAGGAAGCCTTTTCAATCAGAGACTGGAGCCTGCGAAGGGGGGGGGGGGGGAATCATATGGTGGCTTTGGGGGCGGGGCTTCCCCCCCTGCCAGCCAGCTGACTGGGGGCAGGAAGGAGACTGGGAAAGCGGAGGAACCCCCACTGGGACCTGGGGATTGGCAAGCCTACTTCCCCTGCCTGGAAAAGGTCCCACCAATCATCTGATTGGCAGGGCCTGGGAGGCTGGCAGTTGCTCCTGGGCCCTTTCCCAATCACGAGAGTGCTGTCATAAGCAGCTGGGTGAGCCTCCCCCTTCATTTAAAAAGCCAGCCAACCAGCTGGTCTGCAGGGTCCTTAAATTGTGCAGGAAGGGCAGCAGCTGCTCCTGCCACTCTTCCCATGCAATTCGAATCGATAGCAAGAGCGGCATTCAAGCACGCAGCTTGAAGGCCACCCCTGCCCCCATTGGTGATTCAAATTGCACTGGAAGTGTGGCAGGAGCAGCTGCTGTCCTTCCCACATGATTCAAAGACCCTGCAAACCAGCTGGTCAACAGGTAGGGTTGCCAAGTCCAGTTCAAGAAATATCTGGGGACTTTGGTGGTGGAGCCAGGAGACTTTAGGGGTGGGGCCAGGAGACATTGGGGGTGGAGTCATGAGCAAGGTTGGAACAAGTACAACTGAACTCCAAAGGGAGTTCTGGCCATCACATTGAAAGGGACTGCACACTTTTTCAATGCCTTCCCTCCGTTAGAAATAATGAAGGATAGGGGCACCTTCTTTGGGGGCTCATAGAATTGGGCCCCCTGGTCCAATTCTTTTGAAACTTGGAGGGTGTTCTGAGGAATGGCATCAGATGCTATGCTGCAAATATGGTGCATCTACCTCAAAGAACATCCCCCCCAGAGCCCCAGATACCCAGATACCCGCAGATCAATTCCCCATTATTACCTATGGGAATCGTTCTCCATAGGGAACAATAGAGTGCCCAGTAGACATTCCCCCCTGCTTTCTAAAGTGGGTGGGAGGGTCTCCAAACCAGGAAATCCCCTGCCCCCTCCCTCTCTCTCACACTCACACTTACTGGCTCTGGTTCCTCCACAACTTTACTTGCTCTGAAAATGAAAGCAAAATAAACGGAGGGTCTGTGCTCTGATGAAACTGCTGCTGACCCTTCCCCATGAAGCGCTTCCTGTTTACTGCTTCCTGCTCAACTTTAAAGGCACACATTTTAAAAATTGACCTGTTTGCAGTTTTCTAAACCTGCTGGAGCTCTAGAGGTACATGGTGACTGTGGGGGCGGGGTAAAATTTAAAGGCCCTGCCAATCAGCTGATCAGTGGGACCTTTCCCAGGCATGGGAAGAGCAGCAGCTGCTCCTGAGTGCCCTCCCACATGATTTAAATTGCCTGGGAGGGAGGGGGCGGCCCACACTTTCCCAGTCTAGGGCGCCAGCAAGCCTGGCACCAGCCCTGACTGAGAAATAAGGTTCTTGATTTCACTGTAGCTGACTTCCTGTCGTAAAATTGTTGTTGACATTAAATATAATAACAGATGCACATTTCTTATTTTATTTGAATTTCCTGTAGATTAGAACTTTCACATAAAGAATGAATAAGTTGAAATATGTACAATTATGAAGTTGCAGATTCATAGCCTAATTCACTAGAAACACAGACTGATTCCACAGTAGCAGTTGCTCCGCCCACAGGCTTTTGCTTTCCCTGACTCAAGTGAGTTGAGTTGCCGCACGGCTGCATTTTGACTCACACTCCCTCCAATTTCTCCCACATTTTCCTGACCTTTTTTCCCCTTGAGATCAGGAAGAGGGGGGAATTGAAGGGAGCCACAGATCAAAATGTAGCCATGCAGCAAAAGGTGGGAAATCAATTACTTGATCGGAGGAAATCAGGAGCCCGAGAGTCATGGAGTAAAAGGACAGGTCCTCTTGTGGATCAAAAACTGGCTAATTAATAGGAAGCAGAGAGTGAGTATAAATGGGCAGTCTTCGCAGTGGAGGACAGTAAGCAGTGGGGTGCCGCAGGGCTCAGTACTGGGCCCCATGCTCTTTAACTTGTTCATAAATGATTTGGAGTTGGGAGTAAGCAGTGAAGTGGCCAAGTTTGCAGATGACACTAAATTGTTCAGAGTGGTGAGAACCAGAGAGGATTGTGAGACACTCCAAAGGGATCTGTTGAGGCTGGGTGAGTGGGCATCAACGTGGCAGATGAGGTTCAATGTGGCCAAGTGCAAAGTAATGCAGATTGGGGCCAAAAATCCCAGCTACAAATACAAGTTGATGGAGTGTGAACTGGCAGAGACTGACCAAGAGAGAGATCTTGGGGTCGTGGTAGATAACTCACTGAAAATGTCAAGACAGTGTGTGATTGCAATAAAAAACGCCAACGCCATGCTGGGAATTATTAGGAAGGGAATTGAAAACAAATCAGTCAGTATCATAACGCCCCTGTATAAATCGATGGTGCGGTCTCCCTTGGAATACTGTGTACCATTCTGGTCACCGCACCTCAAAAAGGATATTATAGCGTTGGAAAAAGGGCAACTAGAATGATTAAAGGTTTGGAACACTTTCCCTATGAAGAAAGGTTAAAACGCTTGGGGCTCTTTAGCTTGGAGAAACGTCGACTGCAGGGTGACGTGATAGAGGTTTACAAGATTATGCATGGGATGGAGAAAGTAGAGAAAGAAGTCCTTTTCTCCCTTTCTCACAATACAAGAAGTCATGGGCATTCGATGAAATTGCTGAGCAGTTGGGTTAAAACAGATAAAAGGAAGTACTTCTTCACCCAAAGGGTGATTAACATGTGGAATTCACTGCCACAGGAGGTGGCGGCGGCCACAAGCATAGCCACCTTCAAGAGGGGCTTAGATAAAAATATGGAGCAGAGGTCCATCAGTGGCTATTAGCCACAGTGTGTATATATATGTGTGTGTATGTATGTGTGTATATATATATATATAATTTTTTGCCACTGTGTGACACAGAGTGTTGGACTGGATGGGCCACTGGCCTGATCCAACAGGGCTTCTCTTATGTTCTTAAGCCCAGGGACGGAGCAACTGCTACTGCAGAATTGGTCTTGATCTTCATGATCTTCAACCTGTGTTTCAAGAAGACCCTCAGGTGGGTCATAAAGCCCAATTGTGTAGATTTACCCTATGCAGGAGCCATTTTGTTTCTGCTCATCAAAAAAACTTGCTGCTTGCTATACACACACACAACACACACACAGCGAGAGCACTGTCCCATTCCCATTGCTTTGTGCAAACACTGAGAGGAGCTGCAAGACAGCAAGGCAAGGTCACTTAGCAATGGAGAGAATTCCTTCTTAGAACAGGTAGCTTCAAACCCTCCTCCTTCCTTGCCTTCTCTGTTCTTCCCCTTGCCTGGCTTGTCTATTCCACCTCCCTGCTAAGCAGTCTGTCCGCATGCAAAGTCCCCAAATTTGTGGGGTCTTAGCCTTGGTACCTCTTCTTCTTCATGTTCCGGTCATGTGACATGCCTGAGATTGTGATGCTATGTGTTTCATGTAATATGCTTGCAGCTCAGAAGGTCCCATGCTTCCCCTTGGGATTAAAAGTGGCTCCTGTGTCTAGAAAAACTGAACATCGCTGCATTACATGCATCGGGCTTCCAGTGCCTTCAGACACTTCACATCTTTAATTTGACTAAAATATTAATGCTGTATAAAAAGGTAAAGGTAGTCCCTGTGCAAGCACCGAGTCATTATCGACCCATGGGGTGACATCACATCACAACGTTTTCTTGGCAGACTTTTTATGGGATGGTTTGCCATTGCCTTCTCCTGTCATTTACACTTTATCCCCAACAAGCTGGGTACTCATTTTACTGACTTTGGAAGGATGGAAGGCTGAGTCAACCTTGAGCCGGTTACCTGAACCCAGCTTCCACCGGGATTCAACTCAGATCATGAGCAGAACTTGGACTGCAGTACTGCAGCTTACCACTGTGCCATGGAGCACCTTAATGCTGTCTAGCTGTGTGTAAATTTATAAAAATTGTATAGGTTTTAAATATAAACTATATATTTTTTTAATATTCCAGAGAGAATGGAGAGGACTTATTTACCAGCAGTGTGTGGGTTTTGCTTCCTTTGTTTCCCGAATTCCTTGGTTAAAGCGGGGGCGGGGGGGCAGTGTTGTAATATATAACAAGCAAAACTGGCAGGAGAATACTAATTTTTTAAAAAATCCTTCCTGAATTGATTGAAATATCAAAACAATGTTTAATCTAATAGATGCTAATAGAAGATGATACAACAGCACTTGTCTTCCAAGAGAGCCTGTAATTAATAATTATCATATGGCAGTGTGTGTAGTATAGCCAGAAGATCCTAATATTGTGTGGCAGCCCAAAATTCTAACTCTTTTAGCATTGTGCATCACTAGGTGGTGAACTAGACTTGTTTTTTTAAAGTGAGAAACCATTCAGAGCTTGTTTGTCATTATCTGCTTCTATGTTATGACCCTGGTATTCCTTGGAGGTTGTCCTTCCAGATGCTAGCCAACGCTGATCCTGCTTAGTTTCCAAGACCTGATGAGACTGGGGTAGCCTGGACCATCCAAGTCAGGACTAAGGGAGCAGCTAAGTGAAGTTTAAGGGAGCTTGTAAGCAAACCTGAAACAAAAGCTTTCGGAACGGCAGGAAACCTGGCATGCAGAAGCACAAGCTGCAATCCCTGCCCGATCCATTTCCTCCTCCTTTGTTCATTGTATAACTCTTGTTCCTAGGGATCCCAATCCCCGGTCCCAGCAGGGGATCCCCCGATTTGGGGAGGGCTCCCCCGCTGGCCAGTTGGCCAGCGGGGGAAATCCTACCCCAAAATGACATTTCCGACTGTTTCTGGTAAACCGGAAGTGGCTTGAAAAACTGGAAGTGCTGCCCCAGAGCAGCCCATTTGAGTGGGGAAGCACAAAAGACCACTCAAATGGCTGCTAATAACTTCAGTGGTCCCTTTTGCTTCCCTGGGGAAACGAAAAGGACCACTCAAATGGCTGCAAACCTTCAGTGATTCTGATCACTGAGCAGGCTTGCAGCCAGTTTAGGCTAACAGCGATCCCTTTTTAGGGATCATTTTTGCTCCTCCTCCCCATTAGAAGGCGGGAGGACGAGCAAAATTGGACATTAAATGGCTAGCAGCCATTTGAGTGGTCCGTTTTCATCCCCTTAAATACCATTCAAATGGCTGCCAGTCATTTCCTGTTTGGGTTACTTCTGCTTTTACCAGAAGTGGTCCAAAACTCCGTTTGCATCCCCACCCACCTCCTGGAACATCCCCCTCAAAAGCCTCCACTGAAAAGATTAGGGGACTTGGCAACCCTAGTGAGTGAGTGTGTGTGAGAGAGAAAGAGAGCAGCCACCAGTTACTAGGGAATGAGGAAATGACTGTATTCAGGAGAACTGTGCTATTGTATTTTTATTTCTTTATATTAGGGAATGGGGAAGTCACCCAGCCACAGCCCCAAAGTCCCCAGGTATTTTCTTCATTAGACTTGGCAACCCTACTTTTTCCTATTTCCTTGCCAAACAACCAGAGCACACTTTGCCTGTATTTTATGCCACATGGGTATTTTCTTTTAAAAATAAAGGTTAATGGCAATCTAACCTTCTTTCCTTTAATCAGGGTTCCAACAGTACTTTCCTTGATGCCTGCTAGCTTTTCAGAGAGTGGGTGGGTCCATTATAGGGTTTCCATCCTTCCACTGGGGGTGGGGTTTCCCCCAATATCAGGGCCTCCAACTTGCTGGCATGGGGATGCTCTAGCATTTTGGTTAAAAACTCTACCATAAAATCTTTTTCCAAATTGCAAGAGCATCTCTGCATGATGTGCCTGATGTGATTCCATCACTTCCTAGTGATTTCATCACTTCCTAGTGATGTCATCATACTGGTCATATTGCATGCCAATGGAGCTCTTCAGGGGCGGGGCTGCCCTGCCAGCCAACCTTGTGCCATAGAGGTTTTTACCCACATGCTAGAGCATCCCCACATGATGTACCTGGCATGATTACATACTTCCTGGTGATGTCATCATGCCAGGCACATTGGGCACCGATGGAGCTCTTCAGGGCTGGGGTTCCCCCACTGGCTAATCGTGTGCCAGCAAGTTGGAAGCCCTGATATCAGGGGAAAATCCACACCCAGTGGGAGGATGGTAACCTTACAATGGACCCATCCACTTTCTGAAAAGCCAGCAGGCGTCAAGGGAAGTACTGTTGGAAATACCGTTGGAATCCCGATTAGAGGAAAGAAGGTTAGATTGCCATTAACCATTAACCTCGCAAAGAATATTCGGGGACAGTTCCTCCGCTGGCAGCCAGGTAAGAAGACATGGCAACCCTAGTCAAATTGTTGTACTCTGCTCTGAGCCCCCCAAAAGGGGGAAGAAGCAGAATAGAAATAAACTAATAATAATAATGTTATTAGCTGCTTTTGTTCAAATGATTTTCCACTGGAGGATCAAGAGGACTTATTTATTTATTTATTTATTTGTTTGTTTGTTTGTTTATTATTACTTTTCATTTATATCCTGCCCTCTCCGCAAGCGGACTCAGGGCGGTTTACAACATTATAAAACAATTAATCCAATAAAACATATAAAACCATAATTTACATATCAACTTTAAAACCATTCTATAGCACTATTTCAATCCAGTATAGGCGGTATTGACTTCTTAACTATGATCAGACCCACCGGTGTCCAGTGGCAGCCCTTTTTCAGTTAGATCACAAAAGCCTGTTTAAACAGTTCAGTCTTACAGGCCCTGCGGAATGCCGACAAATCCCGCAGGGCCCTTATAGCTTCTGGGAGGGTGTTCCAAAGTTCTGGCGCTGCCACCGAAAAAGCCCTGGATCTCGTTACACATAGCCTGGCTTTTCTTGGGCCAGGGGCGGACAACAGATTTTTTGTCCCTGATCGCAGTGCTTTCTGGGGGATATATGGGGAAAGGCGGTCCCGTAGATAGGCAGGTCCCTGACCATAGAGGGCTTTAAAAGTTAATACCAACACCTTGAAGCGAACTCGGAATACAACAGGCAACCAGTGCAGCTC
Source organism: Heteronotia binoei (assembly GCF_032191835.1). NCBI lineage: Eukaryota > Metazoa > Chordata > Lepidosauria > Squamata > Gekkonidae > Heteronotia > Heteronotia binoei. The sequence continues at coordinate 146,465,409 of NC_083227.1, read as the reverse complement.
TCTCAGCATTGGCTGAATGTACTCCCGTCGCGGCAGCCCCATTAGCAGCCGTGCCGCAGCGTTCTGCACTAGCTGTAGTCTCCGGGTTAGCATCAAGGGTAGCCCCATGTAGAGAGCATTACAGTGATCTATTCTTGAGGTGACCGTAGCATGGATTACCGTCGCTAAGTCATTGCACTCCAGGTAAGGGGCCAGCTGCCGCGCTTGCCGAAGATGAAAAAAGGCAGATCTAACAGTGGCTGCCACCTGAGCCTTCATTGTAAGGGAGGACTCAAGAAGCACGCCTAAGCTCTTGACCTTAGGGACCGGTATCAATGGTACCCCATCAAGAGCCAGCAGCTGGATCTCTCTCCCCGGACCGCCCCGACCCAGGTAGAGAATCTCCGTCTTCGTCGGATTCAATTTCAGCCAACTCAGTCTGACCCAAGAGGCCACGGCTTGTAACGCCAAGTCTAAATTTTCCAGGGTATAGTCAGACTGGCAACCCATCAATAGATAGAGCTGGGTGTCATCTGCATATTGATGGCAGCCCAGTCCGTACCTCCTGACAATCTGGGCAAGGGGGCGCATATAGATATTAAATAGCATCGGGGATAGGAACTCTCCCTGTGGCACCCCACAGCTAAGAGAGTGCCTCTGGGATGCTTCCTCCCCTATCACCACCCTTTGTCCCCGATCTTGGAGAAAGGAGATCAGCCATTGTAAGGCCAATCCCTGAATCCCCACATCGGCAAGGCGGCTAGTCAGTAGCTGATGGTCAACCGTGTCAAAAGCAGCTGACAGATCTAATAACAACAGCACTGCGGAACCGCCATGGTCCAGATGTCGCATAAGGTCATCTATGAGGGCGACCAGAACTGTCTCCGTCCCATGACCTGGCCGGAAGCCGGACTGGAATGGATCCAGTGCGGAAGTGTCCTCCAGGAATCCCTGCAGCTGAATCGGTACCGCCCGCTCTATGACCTTGCCCAGAAAGGGAAGGTTTGACACCGGCCGATAGTTCGCCAATATGGCCGGGTCTGCTGATGGGTTTTTTTAAGACGGGACAGACCACTGCCTCTTTAAGAGGTGTGGGAAAGGTCCCTTCAGTCAGGGACCTGTTGGTAATGTCCTGTAGTGGTTCACGCAGCCACGTTTGGCTAGCCTTTATAAGCCAAGAGGGGCACGGGTCTAACCTACTGTATTAATTATAGCGGGTAGGTCGTGTCAGAGCGACGAGACCTTATCTGCGAAAAAGCTCGTAAAAGCCTCACAGCCTATTTCCAATTCTCTATTATTTTGTTTGCCCTGCGGCAATTCTGTTAATGATCAAATTATACTAAACAATTGTGCTGGGCGTGAGGTCGCAGATGCGATTCTGGATGCAAAGTAATCCTTCTTTGCAATCCGAATAGCCATCTCATAGGTCCTCATAAATGACCTATATGATGTGCTCGTAGCTTCGTCACGAGCGTAGCGCCATTGTCTCTCTAGTCGTCTTAATCGTCGCTGATAAGTACCTTGGCTTTCTACAGTCAGTGTGTGGTTCCACTCCTCCTTCATGCTTTCCTTCTTCTAGGCTTCCCAACCCTCCCACGCTGGCGGGGGACCCCCGAACTTGCAGCCTCCTCCCCTGCTCTCAAGGGGCAGGGGCGGGGGGGGGGAGAGAGAACATACCTGTAGGCATCATGTTATTGTAGAGCTTCTGATCCGTTTTTAAAATGTGTCCCTTTAAGGCTGCACAGGAAACAGGAAGAGCTTCATGGAAAAGGGTCAGTAACAGTTTCCATGGAGAACGGCCCCTCCCTTTCTTTTCCTGTGCAGCCTTGCTTTCGTTTTCATAGCCAACAAAGTTCTGCTGGAAGAAGACCAAGTAAGCATTTGTGTGTGTGAGAGAGGGAGAGGGCAGGGAGGGGGGATTCCCTGGTATGGAGGCCTTCCCCCCCTTTAGAAAGCGTGGGGGGGAGGGAAATGTCTACTAGGCACTCTGTTATTCCCTATGGAGAACGATTCCCATAGGGAATAATAGGGAATTGATCCGTGGGTATTGGGGGCTCTGGGGGGGCTATTTTTTGAGGTAAAGGCACCAGATTTTTAGTATAGCATCTAGTGCCTCTCCCCAAAATACCCCCCAAGTTTCAAAACGATTGGACCAGAGGGTCCAATTCTATGAGCCCCAAAAGATGGTGCCCCTATCCTTCATTATTTCCTATGGAAGAAAGGCATTTAAAAAGGTGTGCTGTCCTTTTAAATGTGATGGCCAGAACTCCCTTGGAGTTCAATTATGCTTGTCACATCCTTGTTCCTGGCTCCACCCCTAATGTCTCCTGGCTCCGCCCCCAAAGTCCCCAGATTTTTCTTTAATTGGACTTGGCAACCCTACCTTCTTCCTAGGAGGTGTGAGGACAGAAGTATTCCATTTAGCTCTGCTTCCTGCAAAAGCCATTCAGGGTTTGGCTTAACCTCCCGAGGAAGCCAATTCTGGGGTGACTCCTTTCCAAATGTGCCTGCAAGCTCAAAAAGGTTGGGGACCCCTGTTCTAAATCATGGTTTTTAACGTTTTTGTAACATCAGTCACCATGACTGACTGAGACGCTTACCAAATTTGATGGGAAGAGTTAAGATCCAAACAGCAATCCCAAACTGTCAAGGCATAGCAGATAGTTTTTTTAAAAAACAGCTTCTCCAACTGCTTGGCGAATGCATGCCACCCACATGGGAGTCCCTGACCACTACTGCATTAATAATTTCTCCTGATAGTAATTATCTGAAACGATGACCAGAGATAATTTTAAACAAAATCTCGTTTGAAAGACATATTGCAATATTTATATTGCTTTCCATTTTCAGTGTCTGGCCTTGGTCCTTTCATCCTTTTCAAGTATGTTAATACCCTGTAATTGTTTTTACCATCCATGTCTCATTATAACTTACATTGTATACCAGTGGAATCATGTATACACTGATCGCCTTGAAGAGAGTTGTGTGTCACAAGCAACGTTCTTGAATGTTCAAGGAAAATGTTCTCTTGCCAGTAAAAACATATTTGGTTTGTTTGTTTGATTGATTGATTGATTTTTAGCCCTCCCTTCCCTGCATAGCAGAGAAGGTTGCAACGTGGTTAAAACATACAGCATAACTGAAGTATAATGCTACCTTAAAATCTTAAAAAGTACTAATTAATTCACTGAACATTACAAAAACATTGCGGAAGCATTTGATGGCATATGCTGCATGAAAAAGCCCCAAAAGGTAGCCATAGATGAAAAGAGTTCCTCCAAAATTCAAAACAGATTTGATTTAGTTCACATAAAATTAATTATGTGATTAAATGAAGTGGCACATTTAATATATAGTATAAGGCACAGATGGGTTGATTCTTGATTTATGGAGTAATATATTATCTCAAGATGATATGTGTTACCTTACTTTGAAGCTTTTACTTCATTATTACATTTCTAAAAAGTAAAGGCCAGGATCCACAGGAAATGTCTTTTGCACAAGACCTATTACAATGAGCAGAGTTGCACAAGAGTATTTCATGCGCTTTTGCACCTTCCCATTCATTTGAATGGACCTAGATTGACAGAATTTGCTGGTCAATTATGCTAATTATTTACATCCAGATAACGAAATCCCCTGAATCCATCCAAGCTGGGCACACAGTCTTGACTGGATACTCTGTTGCTCACCAATAATTTGGCAGGGAAAGAACAAATTAGGACACTATATCCAGACCTTCCAGTTCTTCCCCCAGTCATGGACAGCTAAAATTAGCACTCTGCATGTGCAGCTCTGTTCAGACTGCATAACTGTGCATACAGCAGCCTCTTGCAGGTGTTATTCCTCATCCCGCCAGTGTGACATGCAGGGCTTTTTTTGAGCAGGAATGCACAGGAACGCACTGCTGGCTTGCTTGGTGTCAGGGGGTGTGGCCTAATATCCAAATAAGTTCCTGCTGGGCTTTTTCTGCAAAAAAAAAAGCCCTGTGTGAAACAATGGCAACACCAGGGGGTGTGGCCTAATAGGCAAATGAGTTTCTGCTGGGCATTTTCTATTTTAAAAAGCCCTGGTGACATGCACAGAAGGTTTCTTCCATGTGTGCATGTCCTCTGTCCGAAATGCTTCTTAGTTGACACAAAGGCATTCTTTAAATCAGAATGTAATTCTTAGCATTTGCATGGCCCTTTCCTAATAATAATAATAATAATAAATTTTTATTTCTACCCTGCCCTCCCCGCCAAGGCAGGCTCAGGGCGGCTTACAAGACATGGTACAAGCCATGATATAACAATAAAATCAGAATAATAACAATTAAAATACAATTCATGAATTAAATTAAGTTAAAAGTTAATTTAAGTTGAGTTTCATGTGCTCAGAGGGGCCCCCTATGTACATTTCACCGTTCTAATGCATATCATGACCCTGTAAAATAGATTAGTTATTCTTATATTGCTCAAAGGCAAGCTGAGACTCACTGAAGGTGAATAAATGGAAAGAAAACATTTAAATTAAGAGATCTCTGCTTCAGATCCAGCCACGATGCCATACAATCATGGCAAAAGAAGTACCGTATCTCAGCATGTCTCTTACATTGCACATGAAGGGTATTTGTATATCTGAAAACACACAATCACACAAGACCTGGAAGCCTCAACCAATTATGGTCCCCTGGCAGTGCCTTAGCTTGATGGTTTGTTTGTTTTTTTGTTTTTTAAACACACACACACATCAGTCATGGCAGATTCCCAACTCCATGCTTACCTCCCTGCTTACCTGCCTCATCCAAAAAGCAGTTCTGTGGCAAGTTAAGGGTGGCTGTGGACCTTTAAGAGTATTTCTGCTAAAATTTCAACTTCTTACTTCTTTAAAAGCTTAGTCCTACTCAGAAGCTCTTATGCCCTCCCAAATAGTCCCTCTGGGCTGCTGCTGTCCAGTGGCATGGGTCACTTTTCTCTTTCCCCACCCAACTGAACATTGCCTTCCTAACTTCCTTACCCATTCTCTATGCAGATGCCTTTATTGCCCTGTTTTAGTTATATTACTGCTGCCCGTGTTCATTACTTTCTTCCATACATTTCTCAAACCTTGCAGGATGGTTGTCTGCTGGACTGGAGTCTGCTATTGTGTCTGAAGCGGATGAAAGTCTAAGGATCAGCCCTTTAATCATGTTTCTCTAAAATGAACATGATACTAACTAATACCAGATGCAAGCCCTAATTGTGCTCAGCAAGCTCCTTTGGGACAGAAATAATTATAAGTGTGGTTATGCATACAGTTGGTATTGTTTTGCATATATTTCTCATAGATATGCAGTTAGCTGTTGTGATTTATATGCCACAAACCAGCCAAAGCCAGTAAGCTTTTCTTCCAGATGCACCCCAGGATCCCTTACCATTTCAGTATCAGCATCCAGTTTGGGAACCATAGATCAGGGACTAGCTTGATTCTACTTTGTCATCATTGAAGTCATTTGCCACCAGTTAATTTGCTCATTGTTTTAAACACAATATTCAAGAGCTGCTTTGTAGTTTTATTGCTTTGTTTTCTGCGTCTCTGCATTGAAGAGTACATTGCAATTGCAGTCAGTTACTGTTGCATGAGTAGACAAAGAAATTTGCCTGACCAGATTGTCTCCTACCCTCAGCCTGCTCATCTCTCCAGCAAACGCTGATTCCCACATTCCTCACCTCACCTGAAGGCATAAGCAATCTTTGCATGAATACGCCGAGTTGTGTGCCATGCTTGTCACCCGCTATGATCTAAAAGTGAAGCCAGCCTTCCTTACAAAATAAATGCACAAAATGCAGTTAACTGAAGGCTAAAAAGAGAAATAAAATATGGAGGAGTGAACATTAAAATGGGGCCCTTCAACATTTATAGTTGAGGAATATGTGTTTGGTAGCAAAGATGACCCTTTAGAAAACTTGAGGTAATTTAATATGCTTTTAGCAGTGTGCCTGAGCATAAATAACCAGGCGGTGACTGAGGGATGCTTCCTATTGGCATCACTGAGCCTGAGATAATCATGCAAGGTACTGTCTGAGCTTTTGAACTGCTTCGTATATTTTTGTAGGTCACAGTCTGACCTATATGATTCCTTCTTCTTACTATAAGCCATCAGCACACATGGCCATTGTATTAGTGTGTGCCCTATTTGCAAGCCCCACAGGATGTAAACAAGCTTCTTTTCAGTTGAGACAATAGACAAATGTTCTCTAACTGTTTTGCCAGGTCTGGAAGTACTGTCATGTGCCTGGTGACAGAACCATAGAAAAGCACAGGTGTGATTTCATTTTCCTTGGATTCCAGAGTTTAATGCCACTTTACATGGCTCAGAGCTTGCCAGTATGTGCACATGTATATAAAGTGCTGTCAAGTCACAGCTGACTTATGGAGACCCCCTGCCCAGCAAGGAGCTTTCAAGGCAAATGAAAAGCAGAGGTGGTTTGCCATTACCTTCCTCTACAGCCTTCCTTGGGGGTTTCCTGTTCAACTACTCAGAAGCTGACCCTGCTTAGTTTCCAAGATCAGATGAGATCAGTCTGTACCTTCACTCCCTTGCCTATGTACCTTACCATAATAAAGATATTGGTGAGTATCGTATCAATAAGGGTTGTGAAACTGAGCTCTTTGTATGAATTACTTATTTTAAGTGACATAAAATATGCCATAATACTGCATGGTATTGACCTCAATGTGATCCAAGTGGTAGCATGCATGGGTGTGATGTTATGGGGGGGGGGGTCTCCAATGTAGTGCCCATGGGCACCATAACACCCATCCCTTTCCTGGTGCCTGCCGAATGCTTTGAAAAAGTGGATAGGACAGATGAAGCTTTTTACCAGCAAGGCTTCTGATTGGTCACTGGAGATTTGATTGGCTATGCAAATTTTTAAAAGTGTTGCTTTGGCAGAATCTGTCTCCACAGCACGTGTATCTTCACTGTCTGACTACAGCAGTCTTTTTGTGGCTTGTTTCGCCTCCTGCAGCAGTTATTTTGTGGCAGCCATTTTGTAGTTGCGCCCTACCACACTTTGCCAGAATTTCAAAAGTTCCTGCAAGCTCAGAAAGGCTGGGGACCCCTGCTACAGAGTCTACCAAAGTTGCCATTTTCCTCCAGGGGAACCACTCTCCATGGTCTGGAGATCAGTTGTAATTCTGGGAGAAATCCAAGCCCCATCTGGAGATTGACAAACCTGGGGGACTGTGTAGAAAAAAAAAAAGTAGGTCCTGATAGTCTTTTAACTTGTCTCTTGACAAAATTAGTTGATTAACTGATAGTAAATTTACTCAACTGTATAGAAGTATGTGTAATACTCCTTTGCTCAAGTTATCATTTTGGGGGTAGCCAGTCCACTGAGAATACCAATTTATTGTTTCAAGAAAGCACTGCAGATTTGCTTTCCTGGAGTTGCTGTGACTAACAATAATGCTCCTTTTGGCTTTGACAGTTTCCATGGAGTTAGAAGCAGCTTTGAAGGGGAGTTTTTTGTTCACATTTTAGAGAGCCAGCCAACAGTGATCTAAATGTGTTTAAGCAATTGGGTTTTCAATGACCAGCCTTTTTTTAGAGTTGTGATTGTGAACAAGAATAGGAATGGTGAATTCACGGGCAGCTGGCCACATCTTGATTTCAGAAACAGCACTTTAAAAGCTTGTTCCGACAGTAGTACGTCATTAATTCATAGTATCACCATAAGCTGGAAGTGATTTGATGGTTCTGAACACACACACACAATAGAATACAGTGTTTATGAAAGAGCTATTCAATGATTCCAGCTCTATTAAGGTAAAAGGACAGTTTAATCCGTTCCCTGTCTTAACAGTCATTCAGGTATAAGAGTGGAGTTAACAAGGTAGTATTATAAAGTAATCTATAAGATCAATGTTTGTGCCCTGTTCAGCCTTACCCTTGGGGGGATTCAGATGTCTATAAGTGGTGATACATGAGACTTGCAGGGGGGGGGATTGGAATGCTGGGTGAGAGGCACCCACCCATTCCTGCATCCCTGCTCTTGCAGAGTCCGGGGGGGGGGGGGATACACAAGGCTGTGCAGTCACAAGTGGAAGAAAGACTGGGTGTCAGGAAGTGACAATTCAGCACACCTGGCACGGGGAGGGGGGGTATGGGGATGAAGCTTGAAACCAGAAGGCCGGCTGCTCTTTTCTCTGAGTGGCTGAAGCAAAGCTGCTGGGCAGGCTGCTGGTGAAGAGCAAAGTGGTGGCAACGGCTCCCACTTCCCCCTCTCCACCCATCTGCTCGCTCACTTCTTTGCCTTCCATTCCACCAAATATCTGATTCATGAGGAGGGGCGGGAAGCACCGTCTCTTCCTGTTCTGCCCTTCTCTTCCTGAACCATCCACCAGCGTAATCATCTGTGAATGGAGTAAACCCAACCCTCTCCTGATATAAACACATACACCTTTCCACCTAAATTGTGCCTGTCTTGACTTTGCTACCAGTGTAACAAGCTCAACTGTTTTTAGTAGCTAGAAACTGAGAATTGTGTCAATTGTCCCTGACAATTTCAGCTAAGTCTAAAAGAAGACACACGTTTTTTAGGGTTTGTGAATCTTCTCCACTTCGGTTAATGCCTATTATAAATCATCATTAGTTTAACTTTTCCTGCTTTTCCTATGTCAATCACTCTTCCAGCAAATGTAATAAAATCAGGGCTTTTTTTTTTTTTTTAGCAGGAATGCAGTTCTGGCTGTCTTGGCGTCAGGGGTGTGCGGCCTAATATGTAAATGAGCTTCTGCTGGACTTTTTGTACAAAAAATAAAGCCCTGAGTAAAGATAACCCCCTTGCTTACTCCAGATGCTGGCTCACACTGTTTTCCAAATAGATTCACATGCAGCTCCATTACCTGTGACAGTCTGACATGGTGTACCAAACCCCTTGCTGCATTAATCCCCGCTAGCTCTTCCACCATTTCTTTCACAGGTCCCTATCCCCACACTGGTGAAGGTGTCAAGACAGGATTTCATTCTGTCAGTTTCACAGATGCCTCTTTGTGGTTGGGTTTATTTTTATGTTAAAGGTATTGATGTGTGCGCTAGTTCATCAGGTCCTCCAGCCTATCAGGTTCATCAGAGAAGAGAGGTTGAGAATGGTTTAGTTTAGAATAAACTGAACAGGTGAATGCAGTTATTTTATACAGCTGTAATATTATTATCTCTCTCTTGGCTATCAATCTCTACTTTAGAAAATCTCTGTTCACTTTGGAAGGTGGCATCCTTCAACTAATAGGATTTTCCACTGGAGGATCAAGAGGACTGATAAGTACCTTGGCTTTCTACAGTCAGTGTGCGGTTCCACTCCTCCTTCATGCTTTCCTTCTTCCCAGGAGGTGTGAGGACAGAAGTATTCCATTTAGCTCTGCTTCCTGCAAAAGCCATTCAGGGTTTGGCTTAACCTCCTGAGGAAGCCAATTCTGGGGTGACTCCTTTCCAAATGTGCCTGCAAGCTCAAAAAGGTTGGGGACCCCTGTTCTAAATCATGGTGGCATAAATCAAGGTGGCATCCTTCAACTAATAGGAGTGGCACAGAATTCTGCAGCTTTTGTATTCTATTGGCTCTATCAATCTCCACTACTGTTTGTACAATTTAGTGCTCTTTCATATCTATGGCTTGCTCATGAGGTACCACTTAAACCTTAGACTAATTTCACATGTCCCCTGTAAAGCAATTTTTCACCTGCTGTTAATGTGCTTGTGCAAAGAAAAATACGCATGATATTAAAAAATGAAGGAAGGTTGTGAAATCCGAGTTTAAGTGTGGTACTCTTAAAATCTACAGAGGCAGTATATATCTGAGAGGCTGCTACATTCTCATCTTTCAAACGTAGAGAATTGTGGCAGAGGGTCAGTGAAAAAGACGCAAAGCAATAAACTGTCAATGGTGGTAAAGCAACTCTGATCTCATTTCCACCCTTTTTATGCTAATAAGAGAGAGTAAAAGGTATTTTATACTGTCTCCAATAACGGACCACTGGATCCTCAGTTTTCAGCATGACATTTTTCAGAGCACAGAGAATCAGATGACTGTGTTCCCCTGGAAAAACTGGGAACTATAGAGTGGCCTCTGTTTTCTGTAACCACTGCATTGCCATATCACATTCAGTGATCTGTAAAGTGCCTCTGAATGCTTTAGATTTCAAAAGGAGCTCTAGGAAACCTGGTTGTGTAGAAAAAAGGTGGCAAAGAGAGTGGGTAAATCCTTTGTTCTGTTTCTGGGCAGCCCAGATCACTTTCTAGTTATCAGCCAAGGCTGTTTTTTACTTTAGAAAATCTTTGTTCACTTTGGAAGGTGGCATCCTTCAACTAATAGGAATGGCACAGAATTCTGCAGCTTTTGTATTCTATTGGCTCTCCTGGCTCACACTCATCACTTGAGAAAGTAGTATAATTTACTTTCTTAGCCAGAATAGAAAGAGGGTGAACCTCCAGCCTAGGGTTGCCAGCTCTGGGTTGGGAAGTACCTGGAGATTTAATTTAATTTTAATTTTTAATTTTGTGATTTATACCACACCCTATCCCACAAGAGATGTGAGGGGTAAAGCCCAGGGAGGGAGAAGAAACAGTTTCAGTTTATCTGGAAAACAGAGAAAATTAAAGCGAAAGCTGGAAATTCTAATGTGGAGTTAGCTGCTCAGCTAGCAACCTGGAGGCTGCATGGGTCCGCTATACTGTTTTGGGAATCTTCACGTGAGATCTGTAGTTGTGCTGCCTGCTTTTATTTGTTCTCAATATGTCTTGCTTTTATATTTGTAATTCAAACTGAAGGGCTACAAAGGCACCATAAGTCTCTAGCACTCTCTTTTTCAAAGGACACTAAGGGCGTTTTCGCACAGGGCTTACCCCGGAGCGACGTCCCTCTTCACTGCACAGCGTCTGCGCGGATTTCGCACCAACTGCTCCGCAGAACCAGGAAGAGCCGCAAAGTGCCGCGGCTTTTGCATCGCAAATGTAAACCGCCAAAAACCAGTTTACATTTGCGACGCAAAAGCCGCGGCTCTGTGGAGCAGTTGGTGCGAAATCCGCGCAGACGCTGCGCGGTGAAGAGGGACGTTGCTCCGGGGTAAGCCCTGTGCGAAAACGCCCTAACTCTTCTAGTTCTACACACCTGAAGCTCAGGCAAGTGGGATCACTTAAAAATATAAAAACATGTGGCTCTCTGGAAGGATATTTATTTGCCATCAAGACAATTCTTTGCTTTCTGCATGTCAGCAGCATATTGAACATTTCAGGGAAGAATAACAAGGAAGAACAGTCAATGGCTGGCACAGGGACATTTATTCTTTTTCATCATGTACACTTCATGACATAGAAAAACATTAATGGAGGGTACATGTTGTGTAAAAGACCAATATATTTCCTGTTTTGTCTCATTAACACAAAGGAAATATGCTGGCAAACAGTTATCTTTTCCTTTTGTGTCAGCATAAGGAATAAGAGTTCACAACAGATACATAAGGTTATTTCAAATTCAAGGAACCTGGGGGGGTGGGGATGACTGCGGGATTGCTTCCATGGGCACAGAGGGTTGGATTTTATGAAGTTCCTGCTTGCTCAAGAGCACAGTGGACAATTTTACCAGATTATCCATCCTTACTGCAGCCAGCATGCCATGGTGCGTTTTATTTATGAGCGTCCCTCAACCCTCAACAGACAGTTTTCACGGGTGCTGGGTGGAAGGGAAGGTAGGAAAAGATCACTTTTGTGAACCCAATAAGGTCTCTTTAATTCAAGGGCCTTTTTCTGGTCACATATCTACATCTGCATGACTACACATCATATCTTCATAGGCTCGCCATAAGTTGAAAGTGACTTCATGGCACTCACACATATCTACATCCTCTGTGAGGTAGCAGGCCCTGCTCCAGTGACAAAATGTCTCAGCTCTAATGACAAAGTGTCTGGAATGAGGGAATAAACAGGGGAGTTTAGCATATGTGAGAGTTCCCCAGCAGGGCGAAGAAGCCAGGGCACTAGTCTCTTCATGTCCCTAATAGGGTAAGCAGACTTTCCACTAACAAATCCACATAAACAGGAAATTTATAAAAAGGGGGATTAAAACAAAAAATAATCAGGAATGTAGAATGCCAGCAAGAGGTTGGAGGCTATCCGGTGTATTGCGCTGAGTGTAACATGTATGACTCTCTGCCAACTGGACAGAAGCAAGGAATTCCTGGTTCTCAGGGAACACGTTTGCACCCTTGAGGCCAATGTTGCTGACCTGGAGAAACAGAGACAGTCTGGGAACTTGTTGGATGTGTCCTACTCTGAGAATAGCAGCTCTGCTGCTGTTAGGGAGTATGAGGGTCAAGGGGAAACAGGGCACCATGCTGATGAAATGGGGAATATTCCCTCAGAAGGGACCCCTTCTTCAGTTGGCGAGCAGGTATCCTTTTACACCAAGGAACCATCCCTGGATAGGGAGGGAGCAGGGCTCTTTGTAGTAGGTAATTTGATCCTTAGGCATGTAGATAGATGCATGTTGAACCCATGTACTGACCACATGGTGACTTGCCTGCCTGGTGCAAAGGTAGCAATAGGGGTCTCGATAGGCTGGTAAAAATTGCTGGGGAGGAGCCAGTGCTCATGAAACATTTTGCACCAACCAGAGCTGGTGCCAGGTTTTTTGCGCTACACACACATTTACACCCCGGTAGAGGCACTTGGGCTGCAGCAGGGACTGTGCAGAACTTCTCTTCAGCATGGGCATCGCAGCTACGCATCTTGACGCACATGCAAGAGCCCCCAGCAGCAGCTCAGCTGGCATTTTAGAATTTTCTGGCTGCCAGCCAGCTCTAACTTTGTCAACAATGACAGTATGCGGTTATATTTTAGAGGGACTTGTATTCTCTCTCTCTCTTTCTCACGCAAACATCAGATATTTCTCTCAGTTCCAGGGTGTGCTGCCCTGGACAGAGGAAGAATGTATGCACATGCTCAGTTCCTCTAAGCTGATGAGTTGTTCATAAAAATTGCTCTCGAGAAGGGGGGAGAGGGCTCTGCCTCCCCAAAGTGTGTGTGTGGGGGGAGTATTTGTGAAATTCCTGCATTGTGCAGGGGGTTGGACTAGATGACCCTGGAGATCCCTTCCATGATTTTACTTAGGAAGGTCTCCAACATGGTGCTTCCTGTGACTTGGTGTCTGGAATGTGGCAAGTAGTGGCTAGACTGAACAGTGCTTAGAGCATATGTTGTCGCAGTGCTCCTGCTTGATTAGCCGTGGGGAGGAATGAAGGGGGGAGAAGACCTGCCAAAACAGGCTGTGGCATTTCCCACCCCACTCATAATTGTGGTTCCAGGCTGCATCATTTTGGCAGCTCTAGGTTGGTGGGAGCCCTATCCTGCTGTGATTTTGTTTCTTTTGAATGCTTGTCAGGGAATAAAGCTGTCATTTCCCCAATGTTTTTCGTCCCTTTCCTTAATTTCAGTCTTCCTGAAATGGTGACAATGGGGTGTAGTGCTTAGATATTTTGACTGTTGTGGGGGAGATTCCAATCACTGCTCAGCCATAGAGCTCTGTCTTATTCCCACACATTTACGGGGGGTGGGGGAGAGCTTGGAACACCTTTCTTCCTGTGGGGCAGCTGATAATAATAATAATAATAATAATAATAATAATAATAATAATAATAATAATAATAATAATAATAATAATAATAATAATAATAATAATAAATTTATAAAATAAATAAAGCTGAGGGATGAGAGGTGGGGTTGGGATCACAGGCAGAGCTCCAGAGCTCCTCCACCCTCCCCAGCCATGTGCAAAAAAAAAAAAAAAACTCTTTAAGCCTTTCCCCAGCCACACAACAGGAGGATTGCTGTCCTCCAAAACTGAAATGACTTACTCAAGAGTCAACCTTCTTGGAATCCAGCTGCAGCCACTGCAAGGCTTTTGTCTACTGTTGCATCTCTGATGCCCACCCCCCTGCTCTCTTTCCTCTTTCGGAAGCAAACCCTTCCCCAACCCCCAACCTCCTTGCTCAGCCTCTCAGCTGCTTCAACCCTTGTGGAGCTGCAGACAGAGGAAAGAAGAGGCTTTTCCTGCCCTCATCTTTGAGAGCAGTGCCCAGAAGACCCTGGTGGACTGCACTGGGCTTCAGCCTGGCTGCTGTCATCATGGGAGGGAGGGTATGGGACACCTTTCCTTGCATGGGGCAGCTGAGGGATGGGGGGGCGGGCCAGGATTGCAGAAAGAGCTCCAGAGCTGGCAGGTGGTGCCCCCAGAGTGAGAATGGATCAATCAGCTCCCCAGCAGAAGCCTGATTCTCCAGGGCCAACTTGATCTCCGAGGGGAGGTGGGCTGGATCCTGCGCTGTACTCCGTGAGACTGCACAAAGAGTCTGTGGGCAGCACAGAATTAGTGGATGCAACATATGAAATTCACTGCCACAGAAGGTGGTGGCAGCTACAAGCATAGACAGCTTCAAGAGGGAATTGGATAAACATATGGAGCTGAGGTCCATCAGTGAGGTCCATCACAAGGTATAGATGAAACTCTCTGTCTGGGGTACGTAATGCTCTTTATTCTTGGGGGCAGCAATGGGAGGGCTTCAAGTGTCCTGACCCCACTGATGGACCTCCTGATAGAACCTGGTTTTTTGGCCACACTGTGTGACATGGCTTCTCTTATGTTCTTACAGAAGAGGAGTGCAAAGCCTGCCCGAGAGACTTGGGGCCCCAGAGGCTTGGCTGCCTCCCTTTCCTGAAAGCCTCCACCACCCCACCTCATTCGTCACAACCTGTTCAGTGGGACTTGATCCCAAGAAAGTGTGTTCTCCAAAGTGCAGTGGGAGTCAGGACCAGAAATGTCTCCTGCCTTGCACTCTTGGGGGGAAGAGGAGAAGGAACTCTCCAAAACTATGAGACACTCACACATCTCCTAGCGGCTGCAGCTCCACCTCAGTGCTCTGGCCTCCTCCGGCAAGATTGAGACAAAGGGGGAAAAGTGTTCTATTAATAATAAAGCAAGGGCAAGTGCAGCAGTAGTGGGGAAGGGGCATTGGAATGACAGGGTGCATGTAGGGAGAGGTGCCCACTGCCCGCCCCCCATGGTGCTGGCATGCCTTAGGCAGTCTCCTGCTTAGCTGACTGGGACGTGCCGGCCCTGCCACCAGAGATGCAAGGAAATGTAAAAATGCAGTTGTGTGGTCCTGGAGCAAAAATGTAGGTTGCTAGGCAGGAGACTTAAGACCAGAATCTCCAAGGTAGCCTTCTCAGAAGTGCTGCCTGTTACACATGCAGGGCCAGCTAGGCAAGCACAAATTAGGAGTCTCAATGCATGGATGAGATGATGGTGTAGGGAGGAAGAGTTTAAGTTTGTTAGGCACTGGGATGCTTTTTGGAACAAACAGGACCTGTACAAAAGAGACTACCTCCATTTGTCCCCAAAAGGAACCAGACTGCTGGTGCTTAAAATAAAAAAAAGTGGCAGAGCACATTTTAAACAAAATCTAGGGGGGAAGCTGAATGATGAAATGTCTGTGGTTTGAGATGCCTCATCTCAAACAGATGAAGGGGTAGCTGTTACTATTCTACAGGAAAATAGATGAGGGCTGGCCACTGAGAGAATGACAAACAATATGGACTGCCTAGCAAGGTCTTTAAAAAACCTGTTCATATTACAGGCAATACAAAAAACGACACACTGTGATATACTGGCTAACAACATTTAATAAAACTTTTAAAAGAGTCACGTAAGTCTTTTGTACACATTATAAAGTAGTACAACTTTACAATATTACAAAGAAAGTTCCATCCCAATGAGCACCCAGATAGAGGCTCATTTCATCTGTCTTCCTCAGAAGTATTCCTATTTCCTTTAAAGTCATCAACCTCGTGTTATAATCAGTGAGCAGGGGGTTCAGAAAAGATCAAGTGGAAAAACTGGTAGAACCCAACCTGCTGGTATTTCCTTGGGAAAAAGCAACAACTGTGATGTCATGTGCACATTGCACTCCTAAATGGAGACGTGGTAAAGAAGACCACTGCACCAATTTGAAGGATGGTTCTAAATAGTAACTGGTTATCTGACCATTCATGTTCTTGACCCTGAATCATTTATAAATAATAAGACTGATCTGAAAACATACCTTTGAGGAATCCTAATGATCACCTCCCTTTATTATCAATTTACTCTGACCCTCTGATTTCTGTTTTAATGCAATCCTAAAAACACTTTCCCAACAAGCCCCATACACCTGAGTAGGATTCCAAATGGACCTGTTAAGGATTGCGCTCCTATTTTGCTATTGATCGTTTACACCATGACTGTTAAGATTTTAGGAGCCTTTGGTTAAGTATTTTGTGAACTACTTTTTAATAGGAGGGGGAGAGAGAGAGAGAGAACACTACAAAGAATTCTAAAATGTTGGCATGGCCAAGCTTTTACAGAATACATATTGTTTTTTCTCTGCAAGACTGTTCTGTTTGACATATTACTATAATTGCTTCTGCCATTCTCTGGAACAGATGTTAGGCTGAATCCCGCTTTTTAAAACAGAGCTATTGGGGTTACTTTCCATTTCTTTTGCAAGTAAACTGATATCAGTGATATAAACTGTGGTGTAGAATATAGGCGCACTCAGAATCACTAGTAGGAGTAAAAACAATGTCTCAATCAACTGCATTTAATTTGCATAATGTCCTTGTGTAACAAAGTGAAAATCAATTTCTTTATAGTGGTTTAACTTTAATTGCTTTAGAGTGTTTGTTTAGTAATGTCTAATTGAACTGATGTGAATTTTAATTGTTGGCTTTAATGAAGTTTGAGTTTTTGTAAACCTTTGTATTAGCAGGCAAATTGCAATGTAAAGATTTGAAAAAGTAGCACATTTTCTCATTTGACTGAAAAATGTTAAAACCCCTGTTCAGTTAGCCAGTGCTGTTGGGTTCCAGAGAACAAATCAAATTGAGCCATTGCCTCAGGGAACCTTACATGTAGGCCCTTTTCATGTTACCACTCTAAACCAGATGTTATTCATTGTTGGCCCAATTTTGAGTAAAGTGATACAGGGATGGGGCTTTCAGACAATGAATTTCCTTCCATTAATGAGCCGTCTCCAGGGCTGTTTTTGTAGAAAAGCCCAGCAGGCCACACTCCCTGACATCACCATTGTTTCACACAGGACTTTTTTGTAGAAAGACCCAGGAACTCATTTGCATATTAGGCTACACCCCCTGACACCAAGCCAGCTGGAACTGCACTCCTGTGCATTCCTGCTAAAAAAAAATCCCTGACCATCTCTGAAGCAGTATGGCCCTTTCAAACAGTGCTGCTTTTCTCCCCTGCCCTTTTCCACCATGCGATTTTCCTCAGACTTAAAAAAAACCCCAAAACATTCTAATGTGAGTGCTATAGTGTTAAACTGCTATAGCACTTGGCACGCCTGAGATGCATTGACTCATTGAAGCCAATGGATTTATGGCAGACCCCAGTCATTCCCCCACTGCAAGGCAGATTTTCCTGCCAAAAGTTTTGTTCCCTGCTGTGACTGAGCAACTCCAAGCAGTGTGTTAATATTTGTGTTTTTGACCATCTGTTTGTTCCACGCTGTCACACAGGATATATTATTCGGCTTTTAGCCCAGCCCAGAAGCTTGATGGTTGTAAGCTGCCCTGAGCCCACTTGCGGGATAGGGCGGTGTATAAATAAATAAAAAAAATTAAATGAAAAGAGCTCTGTTTTACCCTTTGACATGCCAGAGACCAACTGACTGTCTTCGGAATGGTTCCAGCTGACAGTGTCTCTGGAATGGAATGAACTGAACTGGACTCAACTCTTTTCAGCACACAACTGATCATATAGTTTTTCTCAGCTGGCACTGGCCAGTCAGAGAGGAGTAGTCCATCACTCAGGTTCTCCATTCCAGTGGGGTGCTAACCCTTCACCTCCCATATCTGATTCTGCTGCACTAAGAACCTGCAGTCCATCACAGGAGTCAATGCATCTCAATAGTGTTGCTAAAGCACTCCAGTGCTATAGCGGTTTAGTACCATAGTGCTCACATTAGCACATTTTTTTAAAAAGTCCAAGAAGGATCATGTAGCAAAAAAGGTGGGGGGAAGTGGCATTGTAGGAAGAGCTGTGGGCATTTTAAACAGTACACCACACACAGCGATTCAGAAGTGTAATGAAGGGGTTGAAAATGGGAAAAAGCAGTTTCCCACAAAAGCGGCTAAGCAGCTATGCTTTGCTAACCCGAGGCAAGCTGGTTTGTATGAACTGGTAAATGAATTCCACTAGCAGTTGGTTACTAAAACGGGTCTGTCTGAAATGATTGGGAAAAAAAAATACTGATTAGCAATCAGTTACTAAAATGGAATACAAAGGCAGTTTTAAAAAGACCATAAACTGTCATAGGGAGAAATAAATAGGGAGAAATGCAGACAGAGAAACATCACAAACAAGCAGTGTTGTAAGGCTGCCAACCTCCACATGGGGGGTGGAATTCTGCCCAAACTATAACTGATCACATGACAGAGATCAGATCTCCTGGAGGAAATGGCAACTTTGAAGAGTGGACTTTATGGCATTAATACCCAAGGGGGGCGGGGTTCTGCTGGAGCCCATAGGAGCAGAGCTCTGCCTGGGCCAGAGCTCCAACTGGCTCAACGCACCATGTGACAGCCACATGCTCCCAGTCCAGGAGGTGTGGCCTAATATCCAAATGAGCTTCTGCCGGGCTTTTTCTACCAAAAAGCACTGATTATACCCCTCTGAGGTACCTCCCCTCCCCAAATTACCCTCCCCAGGCTCTGCCCCCAGGCCTACAAAGCTGAAGACTCCAAAACTAGATTTCCATTATAATTCAAGGGGCAAATGGCACAGTTTCAGACTGTGGACTCGAGAAAATCAATTGTTATAGTATTCTACTGTAATGTGTGTGGGTTTGTGCATATGTGCACATTTACTGTATGTATGCGATTATAGATCTCTTGTAATGTCTCTTTTTTGCTTTGATAAATGTCCCTCAGCTCCCATTTCCTGTTGGGATGAGCAAACAATCCTCAATTGTTTGCTCAAGACAGTAGAAAGTTGATTTCATATTTCAGAAAGATACACAGAGGTCTATACTTCTGCTGTGTGGAAAGGGGTTCCAGACTTGCATTATCTTCACACAAAAATACAGTAGTGTCCATGTTGTTGAAATTTTGAATATTTATATTGTATGTCTAGGCAATGTCTAAAGTTCAGTTATTATAGTGTTAGATATGTTTACCTGTCAATCAGACTAGAACCGTTGGAATGTTAAGCAGAGGCTTGAAAAACGATGGTTAAAGAAGAGAAGTTAGCAGTTCTGTTTTAGGATTAGGAGTGAGCTGACTGAGTAGCAGCTTGTTAGTGATAGTTTAGAGAATGTAGTCTCTAGTGTTATTATTTTCATTCCAATGTCCCTAGAAATAAAATATATTTTTCAATATTAAAGATCTCTCAACTCGTTTGTGATCCAGCGGTCCATTGAACTATCTGGGAAAGTTTGAATAATTTTCCTCACAAAATTTCCAACAAGTGGTAGCAGAGGATGGTTTCCTATTTTTTTTTTTGAATAATTTTTAAGTGTTCTGGATCAAAAGAGAGAGATTTAGAAGACAAGGGACATAGTAGCAATGAGAAGCCACTAGTCAGAGGCTTGAGTTTAAAACGAACATTTTTTTTCTTTGAAAGTTTTGATGGTCTTTTTGTGACTTTACTGCTCCTCCATGAACTGGGAATCCAGAGTCTATTAAGTTCTGGAAACCCTGCTACTGGGTGCTGGTAGATATCCAAGGAAGCTGTCAAGATTTTTTGAAGATTTTTGCCGATTTTTTTGTGGATTACATTAGAGACTACTGTTCTGTCACATGCACTCATGCTGAAAAGGATTTTAATCTCGTCTGTGCCTGTTTACAACCATGAATAACAGGGCAGCTGCTGCAGCTGCAAGCTCATCTGTAAATCCTGGCGTTGTGAGTAATATAGGGACCCCTACTGCAGTAGTGGGACTTAGTACTCTGAAGCTGGCCCCACATAATTACACCTATTGGTATTCGTTTCTGAGTCAAAAATCTCAGATATGGGGCTGAAGACACATTAACAGAAGATTTTCCAGTCCAAGATCCTCAGAAATCTATTTTTAAGAGACTGGATGGCCTAGCAAAAGCATTAATGATGGAGTCAGCTACCCCATATGAGGTTCCAGATCTACACACATTTAAAACAGCCCAAGAGATGATTAATTGCTTGAAAAGAAAGTATGAAAAAGGCCCACAAGTACTGTTTATGCTCTAAAAGGCCAGATATTTGCTTTTGAAATGAAAGAGTTGTGAGCCTATGCTAGGGCAACTGAAAAAGCTTCAGAGCATCCAAAGCCAATTAAAGGAAATGGAGGAAATTATTCCTGAAAAAGACATGATTACGACAATTCTGAAGGGATTGCCACAAAGCTATGCACCTCTAACAGTGCTTCTAAGACAGTAAAAAGAAATTGACTCTAGATGGACTCTTAACTACCCCGAGAGAGGAGTTAGCATTGTGTGATTCTAAGAAAAGTGAACTGTCTAATGCGATGTCTGTTTTAATTTTAAAACCAGAGGGAAATCCTAAATTTAAAAGGGAAATCAAATGTTATTTATGTAAAATACCAAACCATATTGCAAAATATTGTGCACTTAACAACAAGCAGAAACAAAGCCCTTCTGAACCACATGTACACAATGAGGGAATGAGAGCATCATCTCATGGCAGAGGAAACAATAGCCACAGAAGAAATTTTAAACCACATGCTAGAACCTTCAGTAGCAGTCATAATGATGATTATGCTCTCAGGATTTATGATAACAGTAATGATGCTGATGATAATAGACTGTTCCTTATTGATAGTGGATCTTCAGTGCTTATTTGTAAATACAGATAAGTTTTCTGAACTGGATCTAAATAAAAGGCCTAAACTATTAGGTGCTAACAAAGAACCATTAGAAGGACTTGGCACTGGGAAAGTAAGACTTAAGTTACTTACTACTAAAGGAAAATTAATAAGTGCTAAGCTGGAAAATGTTGTTTTTGCACCTGGAGTAGCTGATAACTTGATTTCAAGTAAACAGCTTATGAAGACCAAGCATGCGGTGTTGCTTGATGTTGATGACGAAAGCAAAATCATAGGAAAAGCTTTTGGTATTGATTTTAAGGTGACAAAGAGAAATGGTTTCCATTATGTTATCAATCTTAGTGAAGACTCAAATGTTTTTGATGTTGGTAAAGAGTCAGTTCATCCAACTAGCAGCAACCAATGTGATCACAAGAACTGTCTTTATGCATGGCATATGAAATTTGCTCATCACAGCATGCAAAGTATTGAAAAGCTGCTAAAGGAATGTGGAATTGCTGTTGTGAATTGTGAGAAGTCTAAAGAAAGGTGTGATATTTGTCTCAAAGCAAAGGGAACTGCACCCAGCTGTACTAGGATGTCTGATACAATTTTTGGAAACGGTTTATAGTGATCTAATGGATCCTCTATCGCCCTCCAATGGACAAAATAAATATTTTGTAACCTTTACAGAAAGCAAGTTGAAGTACAGGATTGTTTGCATGCTTAAGAGCAAGGATGAGACTCTTGATAAATTCAAGTGTTGTGTGGCTCTAGTTAAAAACAAATTTGGGTGTGCACCAGAAAGTTTGTTAACTGATGGAGGTGGTGAATATTACAATGCTAAATTTAAAAGGTTTTTGGAAACTGAAAGGATTGGACATAAAGTGACTGTTCCACACAGCCCTCAACAGAACGGGTGTTCAGAGAGACTTAATTGTGTTTTGCAGGAAATGACCAGAGCTATGTTAATGTATTCTGGACTGCCTAAAGGTTTATGGGTTGAAGCAATAGATTACCTTCAAAATCAACAGGTGTTATTCCATTTCAAGCTTAGTTCGGCAAGAGGCCTGGACTTAAGCACATCAAAGTTTTTGGTTCCGAAACTTATGCACATGTTCCTAAAGAGAATAGAGGAAAGCTTGATGCCAGAGCTCAAGTTGGATTTGTAGTTGGATACCCCACTGGAGGCAAAGGCTACAGAATTTATGATCCACAAATCTGCACAGTCAAGATTTGCAATGTGGTGTTTGTTGATGACAGTAATTTGCCAAGTTTATCCTGTGTACCTGATCATGAGGTTTCTGAGACCGCTCCTGAGGACTGGTTTGAACTGGTTACCTGTAGTGACCACTGGGAAACTAGCAAGTCTACCTTCTGAAGACACTACTAAGCCAGAAGGGGAACCAGGAAGTAATAGAATCTGCAGCAGAATCCTCATCCACTTTCAGACGATCAGAAAGGAGCACTAAAGGGCAACCACCAAAGTAATCTGGATACTGTGAAACTGTGCAATCTAAAAAAAAAAACCCAAAATGGCTGGCAACAATGCAGTTGTGATTGAAGCAGAAGGAAGCAGAAGCAGATCAAGATATCTAATACCTTAAGCAACCATTTGCTCTTCTGAAAGAAAAAGCCATCTTGCAGGCATCTTTGAGGATGGAAAAGAAGCTTCGTGTAGAAAATGCTAAACTGAATAAAGAAATTGAACTACTGAAGCAGCAACTGATCCAGGGAGAAATTTGGAATGGAGTGAAACAGATCCCTGTACCACGCAGCAATATAGCTTCATTTTCAAAAGGTGTCTCCCAGCCTATGTCTACAGAAGTTGCACCACTGGCACCTAAAGATCAATCTAAAGCCAGAAATAGATCTATTGGCAGGAACTGTGAACTAGTGAGAGATCTACTCCAGAAGGGGCTGACTGAAATAGAATACTATTGTAAGGAAGAAATGGTGGCTGATATTCTCACCAAGCCATTATCTCATACAAGATTTAAATGTTTACGTCAAATGTTAAATTGTAACTGAAACAGTGAACAATGAATAGTAATAATTGCTGAATGTATAATAACTTGCATGTTAGACATTGAGAAGAGGTGTTGGAATTTTGAATATTTATATTGTATGTCCAGGTAATGTCTAAAGTTCAGTCATTATAGTGTCAATCAGACTAGAGATAATGGAATGTTAAGCAGACGGTTAAAGAAGAGCAGTTAGCAGTTCTGTGTTAGGATCTGGAGTGAGCTGATTGAGTAACAGCTTGTTAGTGATAGCTTAGAGAATGTAGTCTATAGTGTCATTATTTTCATCCCAATGTTCCTACCCCTTTAGAAATAAAATATATTTTTTCAATATTAAATATCTCTCAACTCTTTTGTGATCCAGTGATCCATTGAACTATCTGGGAAAGCCGCCCCTGAGCCTGCTTCGGCGGGGAGGGTGGGATATAAATAAAATAAAATATTATTATTATAGTTTAAATAATTTCCCTCACAAAATTTCCAGCACATATTGGTCTACATTCCACAGCATCCTTTCAGTAATATTAACACTTCACCAAAGAAAGGTCCAAGAATAGCACTCTTGCAGCAATAATGACCAATGTGGCCTTTTGCACCACCCACATCATCCTTGTCTCAGTCTGCTACTATATTAATGTGATACAGAGAAGGAACAGGACCATCATATTGGTCCTTTGTTCAGAGTGACAATGGAGTAAAGAAAAGCCAAGGACATCATATGTATGCTCTGAGAGGGTCTTCTTAATGTCCCACAGAGTGTGAAAATGGCAAAAGTGGCATCTTCACACTCTATTAACAGTTGTTACAAGATGTTAAGCTACAATTTATTCTGCCTAAGGGTGTGTCAGAATCCGCATGTGGCTGCATGAGTTAATTTTCACATGATTTGCTCCTGGGTGTTGCAATACTCACATGCTCCATTTTCTGGTGTTCTAGTGTGAGATTGTCTTTATTCTTCTTCCACAAGCAACTTCTCACTTTCCCCCCTCTCTGTTTCTGTTTAAAGCTAAATTGTCTTTGGTAGTTTTAAAACAGATGAATATAAAGTCAAGTCATGGAGGATAAGTCTATCATTGGCTGTTAGCCATGATAGCTAAATGGATGTTCCCTTTCAGTAGGCAGTATGCCTTTAAGTACCAAATGAGGGTGGAACTGGATGGCCTGTTCTTGAGGTTTCAGGGGCATGTGGCAGGTCACTATTGGGAGGAATAGATAGAGCACAGTAGACCATTGGAGCTAGCAATGAAAATGATTTTGGTTTTGGTTTCTTTCTTTTTTGAGATTGCACAGTCCTATCTGTTAGAATAGAGGTGCTAGCATAGAATACCTTACATAAATGATTATAGAGCCAGTTTGGTGTAGTGGTTAAGTGTGCGGACTCTTATCTGGGAGAACCGGGTTTGATTCCCCACTCCTCCACTTGCACCTGCTGGAATGGCCTTGGGTCAGCCATAGCTCTGGCAGAGGTTGTCTTATTTATTTATTTATTTATTTATTTATTTATTTATTTATTTATTTATTTATTTATTTATTTTATTTGGTAACTTATATCCTTGAAAGGGCAGCTGCTGTGAGAGTCCTCTCCAGCCCCACCCACCTCACAGGGTGTCTGTTGTGGGGGAGGGAGATAAAGGAGATTGTGAGCCGCTCTGAGACTCTTCGGAGTGGAGGGCGGGATATAAATCCAATATCATCTTCTTCTTCTTCTTCTTCTTCTTCTTCTTCTTCTTCTTCTTCTTCTTATATTTCAAAAACTTTCAAAATAAATCTTTACATCACCAGTACTAAGTGTCTTAGTTCATTTTAGCAGGAAAGATGAAAGAACAATTGTGGGGGGGAGAGGGATTGAAGGCAAAAATGTTGAGACCAATAGAGGCAACTATCAGCTTAATTTCCTAATACAACTAAATTTAATTTTGATATGAACTAATCCTACTTGTGTTTTTTTAAAGATATATGACTTTGATTCAGATTCTGTTTTGTTTTGTTTTGGAGGGGGGGTGGGGGGGAGGGGTTGCACATTTCTATTAAATGAGTTACCAGTGCCAGAAAATTCCTGGAGATTTGGAGGGGGTAGAACCTGGGGCAGTGAGGTTTGGGGAGGGGAGGACCTCAGCAGGGTATGATGCCATACAGTCCACCCTCCAAAGCAGCCATTTCCGCTATGGGAACTGATCTTTGTCATCTGGAAATGAGCGGTAGTTCCAGGAAATTTCCAGGTCCCACGTGGGGGTTGGCAACTTTGGCTAAAGTAGAATTAAAAACTAAATTTAGAAACAGCTCATAATTGCTATGCCAAAAGTTGTGGAGGACAGCCTGTTTTGTGCTATATTTGTAGCAACATCAGAGTTTCCTTGTGTGTTTGTAAAGATCTGTAGTCCCAACCAATTTATAACCCATGGGGTTTTCACGGCAAGTGATTAAACAGCAGTGGTTTGCCATTGCCTTCTTCCACAAAGTCTTCCTTGGTGGTCTCCCATCCAAGCACTGACCTTGCTTAACTTCCAAGATCTGATAAGATCGGGCTACACTATACCATTCCACATCCCCTTTCTTTGTTTACTGGTGTAGATAATACTGATGAAGTGGAATTTAGTCTACGCATTAGTAACGACAAATTAGTTATTCTACAAAATGCCATGACAAATTTGTTATTCTACAAAAAGGCACTGGACTTTGATAGTTTTGCCATCATAGACTGTCATGGGTTGGATTCAGATGACCAATTTGAGGCAACATAGGCACTTCCCCCAGGCAGATCAAAAAGTCAAGGTCAGACGTGCGTCGGTTCTGCCCATTCCACCCTCACATTCACCCCATTCTCCAACGTCTCTGAGATTCATCAAATAGCTACCAGTTGAGAAGTAGTAGCAAAGTCTTCTGCTGCACTCTTCCTGCATTTCCTGGCGTCTGACCACTGTAGTGCACAAGCAAGGTGGAGTGGTGGTGTGAATCTGCTAGGCATTCACCAATATTCTTTTTAAAAAAAAAAAAATATATCACTGCCATAGAACACATGAGTGCATATACACATGGCCACTAAAAATGTAAGAGAAAAAAACCCAAAAGGGGATGGTGCACAACAATGTGTCGCTGGCGTGATAGATGGGCAACTCATGTGGAAGTGTATGATCGGGATTGTCCACTTCATTTTGAAGCAGCAGGATTTGTGACACCGCCTGCACACATGGAGCTGTCCATCTGTATGCAGCCCTGGATACTTATTTGGGTGTCATTTTTAGGGTGTGTACAAAAGTCATTAAGATCCATATCAACAGTGCAATGCAGAATGGCAGAATCATAGGGCTGAAAAGGAACGAGGTTATGTAGTCCAGTATCCTGTATTCTGTCATGCCCCAGTTCTCAACCAGCAGATTAGCTCATGTCATCTGGATTACAGAGAGCCACAATCAAAGAGCAGGAGAATCTAGTAGAGACCCTTGCCAAGATGAGTGCAGGTGAAGAAATTCGTTAACCAAAGCACAAACTATGTGGCTCTAGCACACACAAAACCCCAAAAAAACCACCCTTCTATTCCCATAAGATATGAAGGAAGGTGAGAAAAGCTCATTTTTACTGATTAAATTACCTAAGAGAATATGCCTTCATCAGTGTCTTCATATGATCAGTTAGATTTGAATCTAGTGGCACCTTACAGGCTAACAAGACGCCCTCTAAAACTATCTTCATATCATCAAGTAGCCTTGAGCAGAATTTAGCCAGTCTTCCAAGACAATTTTAGATCTACAGAAGAAAATAACATCCAAGAGATATTTTTAGTCACAATGACCTCTTGAAAAGAGGAAAATATTCTTAAACACAAGAGCCTACTCAAATCACAAACTTCTAACCTAAACCTAATTCCACTTTGAACAAGCATACATCTTCTTGTAAGCATAAGATACTGGGACTGAACACTTTCCCTATGAAGAAAGGTTGAAACGCTTGAGACTCTTTAGCTTGGAGAAACGTCGACTGTGGGGTGACATGATAGAGGTTTACAAGATAATGCATGGGATGGAGAAAGTAGAGAAAGAGGTACTTTTCTCCCTTTCTCACAATACAAGAACTCGTGGGCATTCGATGAAATTGCTGAGCAGACAGGTTAAAACGGATAAAAGGAAATACTTCTTCACCCAAAGGGTGATTAACATGTGGAATTCACTGCCACAGGAGGTGGTGGTGGCCACAAGCATGGCCACCTTCAAGAGGGGTTTAGATAAAAATATGGAGCAGAGGTCCATCAGTGGCTATTAGCCAAAGTGTGTGTGTGTGTATGTATGTGTGTGTATATATATATATATATATATATATATATATATATATATATATATATATATATATATATATATATATATATATAAAAATTTGGCCACTGTGTGACACAGAGTGTTGGACTGGATGGGCCATTGGCCTGATCCAACATGGCTTCTCTTATGTTCTTAACTACACATTATATATTAAATATAATCCATAATAATTTTTCTAGATGGGTACTTGTACATTTCCCCTGGCAGGAAAAAAGAAAGCCAGTTGGGGGTAGCAATTTTCAGTGAGGAAAAAGACATGAAAGAAAAGGGGGAAATGCCCCCCTCACCAAGCCTTCCCCTTTACATCACATCCCTTGTGGTAATCTGTACAAAAAAAAGGTGTGGAAAAATAATCATGGAATTATATGCAGCTGCATGTAAAATAACAAAATGTAAACATTAGGGATGAGCATGAACCAGCTCAGAAACTAAAGTTAATGACAAATTTTGGCAATATACTTAGAGGGTGGGCAACCACAAGCTTGAACAAGTAAAACACTTTAAGTACTTAGGTTTACATTTCCAGGCTACTACATCATGAACCCAAAATGTGAAGTAACAATTAATAACGCTAAAGCAAATGTTAATGCACTTATGCACTTCTATTTATTTGAAAGAGGAAACCAATATGTTCCAGCAGTGCTAAAAAATTTTAGTCTGAAAAGTGGCCCTCAATTACTCTATGGAGCCCCTATCTGGATCAATTCAATAAATAAAGCGGTCAAACAAGTACATTCAGGCTTTCTATGGAAGGTTTTGGGTGTTCCATCTTGTGTTCCGTATGCGGCCTTATGCTTGGAATGTGGCCAAAATTTTATGACCACAATGGCATGGTCTATGGACTTTAAATTTTGGCTTCAATTGCACTATAGGTCTGAGCCCTCTAACTACATTGCCCAGTTATTGGCAGTATCTAATATTTCCCTGTGGCTGGTCAGTTTTGAAAACAAACTAAGAACACTGAATATTTCCTTTGACTCTCTTCTCTCCCTTTCAGAATTAGAGGCAATGAGAACAATAAGAGATAGATTATTTGAGGTAGAGCTATCTGAACTGTACAATGCAGTTAATAAGACATGTTCCCCTCTTAGTTATGGGATCTTGCCCACTGTGGGCCTTCCTGCTAGCTACTTTTACCAACTTCAGAATCCAGCATTATGCAGAATCTTTTCTCTTACTAGGTTCAATGCTCTCCCTTCAGCGATTTTAACTGGGAGATTTAACAGTACACCTTTTGCTAACACCCTATGCCTTGTGCAAATGGATCCACTGAAACTGAGTCATGTGTTATTAGAAAGGAAATAAGATAAACAAGGAGTCTATTTATCTGTTGTTAGTATTCAGTTTGATTTGTAGAAGACAACAAGCAAAAAACAAAGTGTATTTATATGAGATGTATAAATATGTTGATATATGTACACTTAATAAAATATTATTATAAAAAAGAATGCTGTTGTTATGTTAATATTCAGCACAGCAATTTTACCATTAATTTTTGATAGTACCTTAGAGCTTCCTGATTCATATAAACTGCTGTATCTACTAAACAACAATGATGGGAATATAACTGATGCTGTGGCAAAGTTTTTGCAGACTGCTCTTCTTATACACAGTAATGTATTGTAATTTAAATTTGTATTAGACAGACTGACTTTGACTTATTCTTGCACGGATTTTAGACCTTTTTAGAATGTTCTTTTGTCTTGACTCATATTGGCATGTTTTATATATTTGTATGCATACGGGTGTACATCTATTTTTTTTTCTCTTTTATCTCTTCTTTAATGCCAATAAAGGTAACTGAACAGATGATACATTTTGGCCAGTTCATGGCTCACAAGCTGAAGTTCATGGTAGGTCAACTGGCATGAACTTTCCATGAACTTTCACGAGGTTTGTGGCTCTTTGTGGCTGTTTGTGGTGATTAATGAATGTATACATTTCCAGACAGTCTCCACTGAATCAAGATGTTTACCAAACCTGACTTCCTGTTCCAGCTTCAGCTTCAGCGCAGCAACATTGAGGGGGAATCGCAGCGCTTGCGATCCCCCTCGAATTGTGTGGGTCGAGGGGTCCGGACACCCAGATACCCAAAGGGACTCCAGAAGAGGAGTCTCTAAGCATGGGATGCGACAAAACCCAGGACTTTCAGTGGCAGCAGAGCCCTGGGACTCTTTGTTTATCCTGAAGCCTCACAGTTGCAATCGCCATTTTGTGTGGCACCAGCTGTAGCTACAAGTAACAGAACTGCTCAATGTTAAAGCGTTTTGCTACTACAAACAGCAAAAACCTGCCTTGCAAGTAAGTCTCTCTTGCAATGTTACCTACCAGCTAAACTTTCATTATTATACCAAATTTGACTGTTCAGTACGAGGGGGAAGACCCCCCCAGGCAAGACCGGCTTTCAAACTTAAAAGAACAAATTTGCAACAACTGTTATTATTTTAAATAAGATAAATTGGAGTGAATATTTACTTATGGATTGAATTGGTACAATAATATTATGAAAAAAGGCTTGATGTGACTTTTTAATGCAATAAACTTGTCTTGTGATCTGTCTGGACCAATCTAACTTCTATTGGAACTCAGGAGAAGAAAACTCTTAATTGGAAACTTGGAAAAATTTGCTAATTGAGACAAAATGGAAGAGGCTCCTGATCTTTCGTGGCAGCAAGAGAAAGCGAAAAGCACTGAGATAAGGAAACAGAAAAGCGACGTTGACATGGCTTGCAAGCTTGCTGTAATACTAGCCAGGATTAGAAGGAAGAAATTTGTGGATTCTAGCAAAGTAAGACCCAAGAGAATGAAATCCTGGAAGGCTTTTAAGAAAAAAAAACTATGATTGTTCTTTAACAGGCATAATACTTTGGGACTTAGTTTTTGGAATTTGATTTTTAAGGGTCCCTTCAAAGCTCAAAGCAGGACTATTTGGTTTTTATTTTTTCAAATGGAATGGGAAATTTGTTTTGCCTTGATGTTGACTTTTTTGTGAATCTTAAGTCACAATGAAGGTTTATCAATTGTTGCTAAAAATGAAGGGTTTTAATGATGTTAGTAACCTGCAAAACATTTTCAAACATACCCCAATGTAAGGTTAAAAAGTTATGTTGTTCATATGAGATTTGGAGTATCATGGCTAGATTATACACACACATATAAAAAAAGGTATGCACACATATACAAGAAGGTATGTGAAAGGGAATATAAGGAAAGGGTTGATTATTTTTGCTCCTTTTAGAACGGTTGTTGAGGAGGTGTTCTAGTGCTTATCTCCATGCATTGAGATGTCTGCCAGTAAATTAATCCACTAAGAGTTTTTTCTTTGTGTTCTAGGAAAGTTAGTGCAAGGGTTCCCTTTTCTGTGTAGTGTGATGTTGTGGGAGAAACTGGAAATGGCCATCGTTTTTTGCTCTGCTTTGTGTAGTTGGAGATGAGTGCTGTTGTAAAAACAGCATTCCTTGGTGTTTTTTTTCCTTCTCTCCTTACTTTCTCACATTTTTTTTCCTTTTAGGAAACTCACCCTTTTTGCCATTAAGAGAGCTAACTTTTCAAATAGGTTCCTAAAGTTATCTACGTTTGCTAATGAGACATACGCACTATAATTGTACCCAGCTAACTTAAAATCCTTTTATGTTTAATGAGAAGTTTGTTTTATTTTCAGTAGCCTTGTGATTCCTTAGTAACTTAGATACAGAAACACAGCTGCTATTGCTCTAAACTGAAATCTCTTGGTAAATAAGCTTGTATTGAAGACCAGAATCTGAACTTTATTTCCCCCCTTCCTTTTTCCTTTCTTTGGTTGTTCTATGTAGATTAAAGATACACAGATTTGGTTTTGTATGATTACAGACATGATAGATAAGAATCTGGAATTTGCCATTAAATAGTTTGTAAACAGTAGGATTTTATAATAATATTAAAAGGTCATAAAAGACTTGTAGAATTTAAAGGTAATATCTATGTACTAATTTTGAACACTTGCAGTTATAATGAATTATACTTTTTTCTTTGTCTTTTTAAATGTAGCAATAACAGTAATCTACTCTTTTATTTTCTGTACCCTATCTCTGATCCTTTCCCCAATTCCCCAATTTTCCCTGTAAAACTTAATAAAACTTATTAAAACTGAAGAAAAAAGATGTTTACCAAACTTCAAACTTCAACAGGAGAGAGGAATTCTACAGCCTTGGAAACACCAATAAGCGCCCTCCAAAGTTCAAGCACTCCTGACTCCCAATAACAGAGTTCCCATTCTGCTCTATGAGACCAGAATGCTATATATACCCTCAGTCCAGTTCTGCACCCTATCCTCTGTTGGGTCTGGAAGTTAGACAGCGAGGCAGGAAACTTGATAAAAGAAGAGCACATTCATTTATTCCTGATTGTGAACACCTCTAACCCTGGTGGGGTTTGGGTGTCAGGTGAACTCAGGGCTCTGAGCCACCCCATTTTTGCTCATGCCAAGCAGAGAGGCTTAGCTACTGAGTGCCCCAGCTGAGGACCTTTATAATCTCCCACATTTATAATCTCCCACCCTTCCTTATTGTGAACACCTCTGTGTTCCGTAAGGGTGAAAGTTGGTACAAAGAAGAAGAAGATATTGGATTTATATCCCGCCCTCCACTCCGAAGAGTCTCAGAGCTGCTCACAATCTCCTTTACCTTCCTCCCCCACAACAGACACCCTGTGAGGTGGGTGGGGCTGGAGAGGGCTCTCACAGCAGCTGCCCTTTCAAGGACAACCTCTGCCAGAGCTATGGCTGACCCAAGGCCATTCCAGCAGGTGCAAGTGGAGGAGTGGGGAATCAAACCTGGTTCTCCCAGATAAGAGTCCGCACACTTAACCACTACACCAAACTGGCTCTCAAAGGATGCTTAGCATGGGGGGGGGGGGGAGAAGTCTTTAAGCCTTCTCCATACCACAGCCTCCCATCCCCCAGGCACCAAACCCATCCTGCCAGAACATTGGAGTGCAGCCCTAGCAAGGCATCACCAGGGAGCTCAGCCAACCAAGTAAAATATCAGATTACCCTGTTTCCTAAAATGATCCCTGTAGTTTATACTTCTTTAAGTGTAGTCCAATATTCTCCTTTCAACCTCGACATGCCAGTTCTTAAATGGGTAACTACTTTCGGCAGGGTCTGTTGCATATTCCTGTGTATAACATTTTTTTATGCTTTTAACATTTTAACATTTTTATATATTCATGTATTTGTTTATATAGCAAAACTGATCTGTTTATATGCAATACATTTATTTTTATATATGATATAGAATACGGTAGATGGAAAACATTGTATATCTTGTCTGTATAAATATATATTTTTATGAACAAATAGTTTAAACGTACGCAATCTTTAACACATACAAGAAGACAGGTCTCTATCCTGAGGAGCTTATAGTTTTAAAATTGATGTAAGGGAAACAACAAAGGAAGTGGTGGGGGGGAGGGAACAACCAGAGATGTGTTCCGGTTATACCTGTTTAGGCTTAATTTCAGCAGCAAATGAGGACTAGGGATGGATTTTGAGGAGAAATTTCAAGATGAGTTTTTGAGGAGGGATTTGAAGGAAGAGGTCTGACAGTATCACACAGGTGATCTAGGCGACAGCATAATTATGTCTGCTACTGTTTGCTACAGAATTTGCTTCCAACCTAAGCCGTCAAAACATCCCTGTAGCCACAACGTGTCCCCCTCAACTTCCTTCTAACAGACTGATGTAATCAGGGTGATTCTGAACTGCCAGATGATGCTTGATGTAAACAGACGATTTTGTCATGAAGTCAGGCAGAAGATAGGCATAGAGTATAATGAGTCCTCATTGCAATGGGAGCTCTGTCTTTATTTTGATTGCCCTAGCATATAAACAAATTGGATGGTGAAATGTTCGTCTTGTTCCTCCCCGCTAGTTGATCGGCTCAGTGACTGATTCTGCAGCCTCCTCTTTGAACTATCAGCAGGATAGGTCAATGAGTGGGGAGGATAAAGATATGTTAGCATTCGAGGCATTAGTATGCCAAAAACGTAGTTAATTGTATTTATATAAAACCAGGCTTGACAACCACACCAAGTGTTTCCTGACTGCTTACCACTGATAAGGAAGTAGGGCTGCCATGTTTGGGAAGTTCCTGCATATTTGGAAATGGATCCTGGGGAGGACAGAGTTTTGGGAAGGGAGGGACTTCAGCTGGGTATAATGCTACAGCATCCACCTTCAAAAGCAGTCATTTTCTTCAAGGAAATTTCAAAGAGGAGTTTTTGAGGAGGGATTTGAAGGAAGAGGTCTGACAGTATCACACAGGTGTTCTAGGCGACAGCGTAATTATGGCTGCTACTGTTTGCTACGCATCTTCAAGGAAAATGATCTCTGTCACCGGGAAATCAATTGCAGGTCTTTTTTTGAGCAGCAACGCACAGGGACATAGTTCTGGCTAGCTTGGGGTCAGGGGTGTGTGGCCTAATATGCAAATGAGTTCCTGCTGGGCTTTTTCGGCAAAAAAACCCCCCTAATCAGTTGTAATTCTGAGTGATCTTCAGGCCCCACAGGAAGACTGGCAACCTTATAAAGGCCACTTCAGTTACAGTGTTTTATTTGATAAAATACATATGCTCCTCTTCTTGTCATCTGTGAAAATTGTGCGTATGTCTTTTATTATGATTGCGCATGTTTGGAAGCTGCTGCTTGAAAATGTTGCATTACGCCTGGCTTAAGGTGTGTCTAATGTGGCATGCAGGGCAAATTGCACATTGAAGTGGTGGGGAAATGAATTGTGAATTCCTTGATTGCATTTATTAAGTGCTGCTGCTGTATTTGTAATTTTAACGAGCTGTAATTTCCCTCTTCTAGCTATTAATTATTGTGGTTTTTAAACCAGCAGCTTTTTAGGAAAGGGAGTACCATTACTAGTACTGAAATATTGTTGATTTAGGATTAAAATGCCCATGTAATGAAGTACGCACATAAGCATGTAACTGAAGATCTAGCTCCTTTTTGACAGCTCTGCAATCCCTCCACCAAGTACTCCAGCCCCTCTCAGCCTCCTTCACATTGCCTCTCTTTCTTCAACTATATTTGGAGGGGGACCCTAACTAGGGACTGTTTCCACAACTTTCCAACCTCAGGAAACAGGAAGAAGAAGAAGAATTGCAGATTTATACCCCACCCTTCTCTCTGAATCAGAGACTCAGAGCGGCTTACAATCTCCCATATCTTCTCTCCACACAACAGACACCCTGTGGGGTGGGTGGGACTGAGAGGGCTCTCACAGCAGCTGCCCTTTCAAGGACAACCTCTGCCAGAGCTATGGCTAACCCAAGGCCATTCCAGCAGGTGCAAGTGAAGGAGTGGGGAATCAAACCTAGTTCTCCCAGATAACAGGGGTTGGGGGGGATTGTCACTCACAAACAACTCTCCCAGGGGCTCCCAATCCTGACAGAATGTTTGAGTGCAGAAATGCACAACTGGTGATTTAAAACCCTAGGATGAAGATCCGCTTATGCACACATCACTACCTATTTTTTAAAAGCAGCAGAATGGAAGGTTCACACTTCCCAAGTGGCTTGAGTTTGCTATGGAGAAGTTCAGACATCTGGGCACCTGAGGAGAAAGTGCTAACATCCATAAAGACCAGACTTTCTCTGGTGCCTAATATCTCCGCTTCAAAGATGGGTCAGAATAGGGAATGTCAGGCAGATGCCACTGTTTGATCGTGCACTTTAAATCCTGAAGGGAACAGCAACATCATTGGATCAAACTGCTTGTCTGACCGCAACCGAGATCTGAGTTTTAGGAAGAGTGTGTATATATGTCAGTGTATGTAAAGTACTGGGGTTGGCGCAGTAAGAGACCAGAGTCGGAGAGTGATTTCAGCAAGCTTTACTTCAGGAACACACACACAGACTGAGCTCTATTCAAACTTCCTGCTCTTTTATACAATTCTTGCCCCCTTCTGATTGGTCCTTAACTATCTACATGGATTGGCTATTTACAGGGCCCTAAGGGCCTATCAGCGTACAGTATGAGCCTAGATGCTGATTGGCTACTTATGTTTCAATCCTTCCCCTGATTGGGCATGCTTAGGCCTTCTCTGGAACCCTGGTGTGGAGTACAAGCTTTGGCTTGTTCAGCTTCCCTCCAAAAGTAACAGTTCCCTCCAAAAGTAACAGTTCTCCCATTTAAGCCTAGGACACAACACCCCTCCCCCCATAGTTCCAGCTATCAGGTGACATAGTCCTGGAGATATGCCGGAGGGCGGCGGTCTCGTGTCGAGCGTCGGAGTTCCGAGGGGACTGGGCGTTCCGACTCGGTTGGTGGTTCCACGGCTGCAGAGCTGGAGACATCTGGGATGGCGGCCCCGGGAGACCTGGGTTCAGCTGCGCGGTCGGGGATCTCCTCCTGCTGGGCAGAAGCGGGCTCCACGGAACCCTGTTCTGTGTCAGGCTCTCAGGGACTTACGTTGTCCGGATCTGGAGCCTCTGACCTTGGCTCCCCGGCAGGCAGGCGACCTCGGAGTTGGTCGATGTGTCGCCTCAGGAGATGTCCACCCTCCAAGGTCACTGCATAGGAGACCGGTCCGGTGACGTGGTCCACCTTTCCAGGGAGCCAGGCGGGGCCAGTGGTGGCATAGTTCCGTGCCCACACTGTCTCACCTGGGTAGAACCCTCTGGGGGCTTTAAGGTGTTGCGGCGCCAGTCGCCTGTCTGGGGCTCGGTCAGGGTGCAGCTTGTCCAGCAGGGTGCAGATGCGGAGGCCCATGAGGAGTTCTGCTGGACTGCGACCTGTGAAGGCGGTAGGTGTGGTCCGGTAGGCCATTAGGAAACACGCCATGTCTTTTGGCCAGTCTGAGAGGCCCAGACGGTTCAAGGCCTCCTTTGCCATGCGCACCATCCGCTCTGCCTGGCCGTTGGTGGCTGGATGAAACGGGGCAGAGCGAATGTGCCTGATGAGGTTCTTGGCCAAGAAGTCCTGGAACACTGCGGACGTGAATGCTGTGCTGTTGTCGGTGACGATGGTCTCCAGCAACCC
Organism: Heteronotia binoei; assembly: GCF_032191835.1. NCBI lineage: Eukaryota > Metazoa > Chordata > Lepidosauria > Squamata > Gekkonidae > Heteronotia > Heteronotia binoei. The sequence continues at coordinate 146,429,206 of NC_083227.1, read as the reverse complement.
GTGGGTTGCAAAGATGGCCCTCAGAGCTGTGATGGTCGCCTGTGATGATGGCGAGGGCACCTGGACCACCTCCAACCACTTGGAGTATGAATCCACTAGTATGAGTAGAGTCCGCCCATGGAAGGGGCCAGCAAAGTCCATATGCAGTCTTGACCAGGGGGTTTTGGTGGATTCCCATGATTGCACTGGGCCACGTGGGGGGTCAGGCCTTGACACCTGGCATGTCGGGCACCTTTTAACCCAAGCCTCAATTTCTGCATCGAGGCCGGGCCACCAGACATAGCTCCGTGCGAGAGCCTTCATGCGGACTATGCCCGGGTGCGCCTCGTGCAGGGCTCTCAGCACTTGGTCTTGCAAGGGTTTGGGGATGCCGACTCTGTTGCCCCATAGTAGGCAGCCTTTGTGGGTGGATAGTTCGTCTTTCCGGGCTGCAAATGGAGTAAATTCCGGCCCAGTCGAGCCCTTGGGCCCCCCCCTCCCCACCCAGTCCAAGACACGGGAGAGGACTGGATCATGAGCGGAGCGGGCAGCAACGTCACGGGCGAGCAATGGCCTGTCCGGAAGCATGTCCATCAGTAGGATCTGATGAGCCGGGGCTGGATCGGGATCCACGTCAGGCAAGGGCAAGCGGCTCAGGGCGTCAGC